>NC_035443.2:33629019-33954929 GCF_002127325.2 Helianthus annuus
GACGATCATTGAATGGCATGTGGTTATTCTTGGGTGACTTTAATGAGGTGCGGGGTATCGATGATGAAAGAGTAAACTCGGAATTTATTGCTTTAAATGCGATGCATTTTAATGCGTTTATTGAAGAGGCGGATTTGTTCGAGTATAATATGTGTGGTCACAAGTACACCTACATGTCGAGTAATGGGGAGAAATTGAGTAAATTGGATAGGGTTGGTTTGTACCGAGTTCTTGTCTAAATGGCCGAATGCGGTGTTGACTGCTCTCTCTAGACATCTTTCTGATCACTGCCCCATTTTGCTTTCATTGAGGAGTTCGGATTATGGGCATATTCCGTTCCGTTTCTACAACTCTTGGTTACAATCACCAGGTTTTGTGGATTACGTTAATTCTATTGCTAACAATTTTACTTTTGATGGTCCGACAGACTTCGCTTTGGCGGCGAAACTTAAATCATTGAAAGGCAGAATTAAGCTATGGGTGGACGCGGACCGAAGACGTAGATTTGAAAAGTGTGAGCAAAATAAGAAACGGGTTGTTGAGTTAGAAAAGATTGCGGATGATAGGGTACTTTCAGAAGACGAATTTGAGGCTCGGGTAATTGCAAGGAAAAATGTGGCAGATGAAGAGAGGTTAAGGGCGTTGGACGTGCAACAAAAAGTCTAGAACGCGGTGGGCTCTTGATGGAGATGAAAACTCTAAATATTTCCACTGGGTTGTTAAAATGAATACGGTTTCTAACAGGATCCATGGGGTCCGTTGTGAGGGGGTCTGGCATGATGAGCCTAATGTGGTGAAAGATAAAATCGCCTCTTTTTTCATTAACAAGTTCAGTTTTGATGCAGGTCCAAAGCCTTGTTTCATTTTTCTAGATATCCCGCAGCTTTCTTCTGAGGAGATTCAGTTCTTGGATGTTCCGTTTACTATAGAAGAGATTACCGCTGCCGTGTTTGATTGTGATGGCGAGAAAGCACCGGGGGACCTGATGGTTTCAATTTTAGCTTCATACGCAAGTTTTGGGCTATATTGAAGCTTGACTTTCTGAAGTTATTTGAGGAGTTCTACGAGAATGGTTTTATTCGTGAAGGGTGCTTCTCAGCATTTATAGCATTAATACCGAAGGGGCGTAACCAGGCTACTCTTGCGGATTATCGGCCTATTAGCTTGGTGGGTGTGTTAAATAAAGTGCTTTCGAAAGTCTTGGTACTTAGGCTGAAGAGGGTGATGAACCGACTTGTTTCGGAAGAGCAAACCGCGTTCATTAGTGACCGTAATATTCTGGATGGGCCTTTAGTTTTGAACGAGACAATTGCATGGTTGAAGAAGGCGAAGCTTAAAGGCTTTTTTCTAAAAGTCGATATTGAGAAGGCATATGATTCGGTAAGATGGGATTTTTTAGAAGACATTTTAGTTCAAATGAATTTTCTTCTAAGTGGTGCGGTTGGATCATGTCTTTAGTCCGGAATTCTCGTGCACCTGTCTTATTAAATGGGTCTCCAACGATAGAATTTATGTGCCAACGGGGTCTTCGACAAGGGGATCCGTTGTCCCCATTTTTGTTTATTCTATCTATGGAGGCACTATCGCGGATTATGAAGAGAGCGTCTCAACTTGGTGTTTTTCATGGCATTGAAGTGGGTGGTAGTGGGCCTTTGATTTCACATTTTATGTATGCAGACGACGTTGTCTTTTGTGGGGAATGGTCGATTGCTAATGCGAGGAACCTGAGGCGACTCTTAAGGGGATTTTATTTAGTGTCGAGCTTGCGTATTAACTCCAAGAAGAGTTGTGTATATGGGGTAGGTGTGGAAGAGAATGAGGTGGAGGAGTTAGCTTCGGCTATTCACTGTTCGCACGTGTCTTTTCCTTTCACTCACCTTGGAGTTCCAATTGCCACAAATATGAATCTGGTGAAAAACTGGGATCCGGTAGTAGACGAAGTAAAGAAAAGGCTCTCCTCTTGAAAGTCAAAATGCCTTTCCTATGGGGGCGCATCACTTTGCTTAAGTCAGTATTGAGCTCGCTTCCTCTATATTATTTTTCCTTGTTCAGGGCCCTAGTGCAGGTTATTGAGGTTCTTGAACGGATCAGGTGGAAATTTTTTTGGGGTGGCACCAATGACATGACATTGATAAATTAAGTTGGATGGCTTGGGAAAAAGTGGTGTCCCCGCCTAAATATGGTGGTGTCGGCTTGGGTGCTCTACGTGAATCAAACTTGAGCCTTTTATCTAAATGGTGGTGGCGGTTTAAAACAGACCAAAACGGCCTTGGGAGAAAGTTTGTTTGGGAGATTCATGGTAGTAATAGAGGGTGGTATTGTATTCCGGTAAAACTGTCCCTAGGCGGCACGTGGAAACAAATCGCTAGTGTTCCTAAGTTATTGGGGAACTATAATTTGGAACCGCATAAACTAATGAAAGCATCTTTAAAGAGTGGCAATGACATTTGTTTCTGGTTAGATTGGTGGATAGGGGATGATACCTTACAAAACTTGTTTCCCTTGTTGTACGGTCTGGACAAAAACAAGTGCTGTTTGGTCTCGGATAGGACTAAGACAGAGCTGCAGGTGACGCAGCTGTCCTGGGAGTGGCGAAGAGCTTACTTTTCTGCACAAGAGCTTGCGCAGCCGGATGATTTGCAGCTGCTGCTTTTGGGCGTCTCTACTTCAGCTGGGCCGGACTCTTGGGCTGCAAAAACAGATGGGTCTGGTTACTTCTCTGTTAGTGCAGTCAAGCAGCGAATGTTGGATGCGACACATAATGCTCCGGAGGTTGTGTATGAGTGGTGCAACTGGGTCCCTAAAAAGTTGGTATAGTGGCTTGGCGGGCTTTTTATGATCGTCTTCCAACTGCCGATGCCTTACTACGAAGGAACATTCAAGTCAATGTTGTAAGATGTTGCCTTTGTGATACTAATTATGAGTCGGTCGATCATTTGTTTACGGGGTGCCCAGTGGCCTTGGTGATTTGGCCGTGTGTATTCTCGTGGTGCCGCGTGCCTAATCTTTTTGCATTTCATGTTCAGGATTTATTGTTCTCCTATAAAACGGCCAAAACTAATGACCGAGCAAGAAAGGCGTTCTATGGAGTTGTGCTTAGTACGTTTTGGAGTCTTTGGAAAGCAAGGAATGATCTACTCCATAATCAAAAGCCGGTTGTCGTGCGGAATGTGTATGAGGAAATAAAGAGTATGAGCTATCTATGGATCACAAACCGAGGGAAGATGTCGGATATGACTTGGGACTCTTGGGGGAGATTTGATACGACCAAAATGGGATAGTCTTAGTTTGGTTTTTTATTGTGGATTGTATGTTTCGGATTGTCTTGTATGCTCGGATTTCTTTTATTGCTAGCATCTTGTTAGCAATGTGATAAATAAAAGTTTCGTTGGCAGTTAAAAAAAATATATATAACAAGCATACTTGTTGATAGCTATAACCATTTACTCAAATATTGTGATGGTTCCTCCCATATATAAGGAAGGTATTTGATCAAATTCTGTTACATGAATAGATTTTGCATATTTGTTCTTCTGTTGCTCTTTAACTTATTCGATTGAACTTTCAAAGTACCATCAAAATATTTCAATCCGGAAGTGTATGTCAAACTTGATTCTTGAGGGATATTCAACCATTCAACTTATAAAAACTACGAAAATGATATTCAACCGTCAATCATCAATCCATCTATTTTTTTGTGGAACAATATTGAAAAACAATAATGCGTATGACTTGCCCTTCAAAAAAAAAAAATAATGCGTATGACTTGGGACTCACTTAATGTATCTAATGGATGGAGAAACTAATTCAAAGTTTCATTAAGAGAATGTTTGAAGACCTATTTTTTATTTTCATGTACAAGACTGCTTGATTCTCACAAAACAAAACAAGGGAACAAGGTGAAAAAGGCGATGCTACATTCCATGCTAATCACTACATGTTGGATAATTTGGAAATCAAGAAACAATGCTAATCACTACATGTTGGATAATTTGGAAATCAAGAAACAATCTAATCATCAACAATAAATCGTTATCAGTAACAAATATGCTGGAGGAAAAGACGCAGAGCGGAGGTAATAAAAATAATTGGAAATCAAGGACCAGTCTAATCTTCAGCAATAAATTAGCAACAAATCGATATTGTTGACAAATATGGTGGAGGAAATGACGCAGGTCAGAAGCAATAAAAATAACAACATAGTAATTCTCATATAAACAGTTGTAATATGTGAATTGAATTCTTTAGACGTTACAATAGGTGCCCAAAGAGATTCAAAATTTTGCATGTTTGCCAAATTTTCAAAATTACATATAAAAAAAAATACTGAAATTAAGGATGTAAATAGTTGTGATAATTGATTCAATCTAGGATTTACGTGTTTTGGGTAAAAAAAGAAAAGTGCTGAAATCTGACGAAATTAAGGGAAACTCTTGATTGATGAATTAAAATCAAGGCGTCAAATCAAGGAAATCGGGTCTGGAAGCTTGGTCAAACCACCTGAGATGGTTTGCCACGAAATCAAGGCCTCAAATCAAGAAAGTTATTCGATTTGATTTGATTTATATTCATTACTTGTGCACCTTGTAGCTCTAATAGTAGCCCAAGTTATGCTCGTTTAAGGTTTGGGCACTTTATGCCTAGTTTCCCCTAATCGAGTTGATCAACGTAAGAGTTCACTAACTCTTTGATTTGCTCCTCATCTAGAAATCAAGTCGGATAGCTTTCTTTGGGTAAAAAACGATCAAAGTATAAGACTAATTTGGAGTAGACGGACGTGTTTTTATTTTTTATTTTTCTAGTTTGATTTTGTAATCGACGTTGTAAGCTTTTAGTGGTGTTTTCCATCTCAAGTGTTTTGCTAGTTTTGGTTAATATTATATAAGAGTAAGTTGCAGTTTGAGTCCCTATGGTATGGAGTGATTGACACTTTGAGTCCCTAATTCAAAAAAAGTCACTTTGAGTCCCCAACCTTTCCAAATCTCATCAATCCACCCCCTCTGTCAAGTCAACATTTGTTTGACTGTTAGAGCCAGGGGTATTTCTATAATATTACCCATATATATCTTCCACCATTGCTTTTCATCTTTCCACCCCCACCACCGTACACTACTAGAAAATTGCCGAGTTTGTGACAACCAAATTTGTAGCAAATTTGTCTGAAATTGGTCTTACCCACAAATTTCCTACAAAAAAATTCATAGGAAATAAACTTGTGGGTAACCGGATTAGCTACAAAAAAGACGAGAAAATCTGCTATAAAATTCCTACAACATCTCTGGTTGCAAAATTTGCTACAAAATATTGATAAATCGCTCTTCTTGCAAAATTCCGACAATTCTTCCACGTTTTTGCCTTTATTGTATATTATTTTATGGTATTTTATTTTTAAAATTAATAACATTATTAAAAAAATATTCATAATTTTTTATTTTCCCAACAAAATTCCTACAAATTATAAAATGTTCTTGCGACAAAATATTCATACCTATCATAACCACGTCACAACTTGGCCAATACCCACAACCATGGTTGCAAAAGTCGCTAGGCGCTCTCTAATCGGTCGACCGGGGAGTTGCGAGTATTCCGCCTAAGCTGAGAGTACTCGGGGAGTACTCGGACATGTTAAATTATAAAGAAATTAGTTTTCGAAAATTATATATATGTCAAATAATATAAATTTACTGATATTTATTGTTAGTGATAGAATTTTACAGCTTATGGATCACCGATCCTCAAGTGTAGCTTGGATCACGGATCCTCAGTTCGGTTTGAATTAAGGAACCTCAGAAGATGCTGCAAGACTAAGGATCCAAGATCCTCATTATTATCCTAAACTAACAATTGTTTCCATCATGTTTTATCTTGTTTTGCAGGTGTATTCGAACGAGACTTGGTTCAGCCGAGATTCCAGGGGAATATGCTTGATAATTTTGCACGTGCATGACCTCCATGACCGTTGTGATGATCGTGGGGAAGCTAGCACCATTTTCGCATAGTTTGTTATTCTAGATAGTTTCTAATTTTAAAGGGGATACAAGCTTGATTTAGATATAGATAGCAACACACATACACTACTCTCGAACTCTCTGCAAGTTATTGGCGATTACACACTTTTGCACACTAGTGATCCTTGTACGAAGCTTGTTATCATCCCGATTTATAAACTTTCTTTGTTTAATATAGTTGGTGATTGGTAGTTTCCATTGTTTTGGTCAAAAATAACACAAGGATAATGCAACCAAACTCTCTGTAATGGGGAATGATGCTTGAAATGATGAATAAACAAAAGGATCACTTAAATGTAAATTGCACAAGTGACACAAGGATTTATACGAGGAAAAAGCCCTTGATCAATGAATGATCTCCGGCATAAAAAACCTCAGGTGATGGAAACTACCGATCACCAAGTTCAAATATAATAAATAATCTTTACAACTTCGGATAGTAACGAGCTAGGTACAAGGATCACTATGGTGCAGTATGCTAGAGCGTGTAAGAAATGTGTCGTCCTCTGCCAAATGCTCGAGAGTGCACTTATATAAGTGTGTGTAGCTGAAATTAGGCAAGTCTCCTAACTACTAGCTCGTTACCCCTTTTAGAAATAGAAGTAAATTTAGCCTAACAAACTATCCGTAATTTGTGCTAAGTTTCCATATTCTCCACAACGTCCATTTCCGGTTATGCATATGCGAAATTAGCGTGGAAGATTCCTTAATGACGTTGCCAAGACCAGGTCCAACTTGTAATTCCTGCAAAACAACATGAAATTCAAAGAGAACAATCGTTAGTATGAGGATCCTTAGGATGATCCATGATCCTGATCCTGAAGCTCTTCTGAGGATCACTATCTGCCACAGAAACAAGGATCACTGTTAGGATATCATGTAAGGATCACAGGTCATTAAAAATCCTGCCCTAACAATTGCCCCCAAAATATAAGGAGTAATTATATAATATTAACGAGTTATATTTTGCTGATCTTATCCGTAACTAACTTAATGGATATATAGCCGTTGTAAGTGAACTATCCGTTGCAATCCTGACGTCACGGAAGTGACAACCCTGCACAAATCATGATTATAAATAGAGATAGGGATAGGATCGTGTGCATTTAAAATCAAGAACTTCTCCCTTTATAACCGCATTCAGAGGATTTGAACAGGTATTCTCCCCTTCATCTTCTTTCTTGCTTGCTCTGTTTTCCTTCTCGTATCTATTTCGTTCAAAATGTTGCTCCGGAATTCCCCTGCCAAGGATCACCGGAAAGAAAGCCCCTTCAAGAGTCAAGGGATCATTACAGACTCTGCTAAAGAACGCTGTATCTTCACTGATCCTCAAATTGACAGGATTCGGTGCTGTTTTCCTGCAAATACTGTGTTCAAACCCTATGATCCTTCTGCCCTGAGCGATCACACTTCTGATTCATGGGTTGCTTTCCCTGTGACCCCGTTTGCCATAGGTTACATGTATCCCTTTCCAGCCTTCACCCAAGCCTTCTTCTCCTTGACCGGCATATCTTACATCCAGGCCATGCCGATGATCTAGAGGGTTTTGTATACCCTTGAGAGGATCATCGAGCAAGAGGGGATAGACTTAGGCATGGCCGAGTTAGGTCAGCTGTATGATCTGACCACCTTTGGTTCCCATCGTTATCTGTTCAAACGTAGACCTGGGGAGGAGCATCCGATCTTCAAGGCTACCAAGAATGATACTAACTGGAAGCAGCGGTTCTTTTTTGTGAGGAGAGATACCATCCCTAATGGGAAGGATTTACCCAAGAAGTGGGCTACCCATGGTAGGATAGAGGATCCTAGGAAGGATCACCGTAGAACTTATCCTTTAGTATAAGGATCACTGACATTCTTTTGTTTTCTTGTTGTGCAGCTATCTCCGTTTCACATCTTAGGTTGACTCCTGCTGCAAAAGAGAGACTCTTGGCCTTCAAGAAGCTTGATCCTGAAATAAGAACTTTCAAGATTACCACCCAGGATTCTCAGGAAGTATCCTCTGCTTCTGTCACAATGTCAAGTAAGTATCCTTATTTAAAGAGTAATTATATACTGGAATTCAAATTAAGTTAAAATACTTATCTTGTTTTGGTTGTGTAGGTGCTGGAAAATCTACCAAATTTGCCTCGAAGTTCAGCATCACTGATCTTACTAACGTCAGATCCTCTAAGAAGAAGACTCCTGCTGCTAGCCCAACTGCTTCGGTCCCTAAAGCACCCCTCAGAGGAAAGGGAGGCAAGAAGAGAAAGACCTCCGAGGCTGAGGATCTGCAAGGCCTTCCCTTGATCCGCCAACAGTTCCTGGACTATTTTAATGAGGTAAGGATCATTGTCCCTGCTTACATATCCTGCTTGTTTGAGGATCATTTGGCTTCTGACATCATTCCTTTGTCTTCCTTGCAGAAATTTGCTGAAATAGAAACCTATGTTGGCCACGTTGAGGATCAGGATAGCAAGATCGCTGATCTTCAACAAGTTGCTGTGCTGAAAGACCTCAAGATAGCCGATCTTCAGAAGGAGCTCCAGGCCACCAAGAATGATGCTGCCAAGATGCTGATCAACTTTGATTATGAGAAGCACGAGATCACCCAGGATGCTAAGTTTCTGCCGCCATAGCAATGTACAAGATCCAGCTGCAAATGGCCATGGAAGCTCAGGATCCTGCTTTTGACAAGAGCACCTGGGATGTGGAGGGCTGGAAAGCAAGGCTGGCTGAACTGGAGGACGATGAAGAGGCTGAGGAGATCTTGACGCTTGAGGCTGGAGGCAGTGGCAAGGATCAGGGTGGTGAGGCAAGTGGAGCTGGTGGTGATGATGCAGCGAAGGATTAAGCTGCAGGATTGGGCGATGAAGGAAATTTCTAGACATAGTCGGAGCCCAATTTTTTGTTTGTTTGTTTGGTGGTTGTTTGAACAATTTATGGTCTGTACTTATGAACAATAGTTTTAGGGTTAAGGATCAAGGATCCTTCAGACAATAGGTAGGATTGCATATTGTGGAGGATCCTCTGTTTGGGGATGAAACCATTGTGATCCTGCCGCCTTTACTTTCCTGCACAACTTGAAAACTATTATCATGGACACCCTTTACCTACCCCAGCGGGCGGGCCACGTATTGCTGGTAGATGCTCGGGGTAGGTAATTTTGACAACCTATGAAGGGTTAGTCTTTATGCTTAATAAATAAAATCTTAACTTTTGTCGCTTATCCTGTGTTGTTATCCTTTAAGTTCTTTTAATTTTTAATTGTCTTGATGTATACTTATTAAATAAGTTACTTTGAATAACTCAGATTGAAAGCATTTAGGATATGATCCATGATCAAATATCCTATAGTCGAAAAATCCCAAAAAGTAGTGTATGTTTTAAGGATCATAAGTTCAGTTGTCAAAGTATAAGGGTTATTCAAATAAATAATGAATAAGATAAAAATAGTTAAGGATCATACCTGAGGATCCAAGTTAGGATCCTAACCATAATCAGGATAACTATAAGATAAACCTTAGAGAGAAATAAGGATCAGGGATCCTTAGTTGTTTAACTTCAAGGACCTGAAATAGAGCATAACTTGGGACTAAGCCAATATAAGATAAGAGTTAGTAACTGGGGACAAGCCCAAGGATAACTGGGGACAAGCCCAAGGATAACTGGGGACAAGCCCAAGGATAACTGGGGACAAGCCCAAGGATCGTATGTAAACTGAAGTATGGCCCTTACTGGCGACTATCCAAACTTAGTGACATGATAATGCCAAAACCTTAGCTAACGTGAAAACGTTAGAAACCTTAGGAACGAATGTATGCTACGTCTACCATTATACGTAGGATCTTAGGTATAGCCAGTACAATGGAATTATCAGCCCCTAAAGCGAGTACTGGTCCCAAAGACTTGAACTATACCAGGATCATCGTGCGCTACAGGCGAAACTGGGGACAAGCCCAAGGATAACTGGGGACAAGCCCAAACAACTGGGGTTAAACCCAAGGATCTGAATTGCTTCTGAAGATTATCAACAATATGCTAAGGATACCTGGACTATCAAAACTCAAAATCTTGTGAGAGAAGGATAAAGGATACATGATCCTTATCCTTAAATAAGAAAATAAGAAAATGAAATAGTTCAAGATTAGGATATTACCAGAGTAAGGATCATTGACACCTTAAGGATCCTTCAAGGATACCTCTAATGTAAGGATCATATGTGCCAGGAGGATCCTGCTCACATGAAATATTTCTTCAAGTGGACAGCATTCCAGGCTCTTGGTAGCAAATCACCTTCCATGGTTAGCAATCTATATGCCCCCTTTCCTGCTTCAGCTTCAATCAAATAAGGGCCTTCCCATTTTGGTGCCAATTTTCCATCAGCAGGATTGGTGGTATTCTGGAATGCTTTTCTCAATACCATATCCCCAACTTGGAATTTCCTTATCCTGACATTTTTGTTGTAAGCACCAGCCATTCTTTGTTGGTAGCTAGCCATCCTTATCCTAGCCAAATCCCTGATTTCCTCAATAGTATCCAAGTCTTGAACCGGGTTCTCATCATTTTCCTCAGGATCACGGGTACTTGTTCTAGCAGTTGGAACCACCATTTCTATTGGGATCACTGATTCTGCCCCAAATACCAAAGAGAATGGTGTTTGACCAGTAGCATTCTTGGGGGTTGTCCTATCAGCCCAAAGCACATAAGGTAATTCTTCTGCCCATTTCCCCTTCTTGGATCCAAGTTTCTTTTTCAAATTGTTGATGATGATCTTGTTGGATGATTATGCTTGACCATTAGCTTGTGGGTGGACTGGTGTTGATGTTATCATCTTAATCCCCCAGCTGTCGCAAAAGTTAGTAGTTCTGCCCCCAATTGGGAACCATTATCACATATAATTTCAGAAGGAATGCCAAATCTAGTTATAATATTTCTCTTAATAAAGGATATAACTTCCTTCTCTCTGACTTGGGCAAAAGCTTCAGCCTCTATCCATTTGGAGAAGTAATCAGTCATAGCAAGCATGAACACTTTTCCACCAGGTGCCTTAGGGAGCTTGCCAACTATATCCATCCCCCATCTCATAAATGGCCAAGAGGAGGATATAGGATGTAGAAATTCAGCCGGCTGATGAAGGATATTGCTGTGTCTTTGACAAGGATCACACTTCTTAGCATACTCCACAGCATCCCTTTTCATAGTTGGCCAGTAGTATCCTGTCCTTAAGATCCTTGAGAACAATGCCCTGCCCCCAGTGTGGTTTCCAGAATCTCCTTCATGGAAGTCTTTTAAAACTTCTTGAACTTCAGGATCCCCGATACATCTTAAATATGGTCCTGCAAGAGATCGCTTATACAACATATTATTTAAGATTGTGAATTGAGATACCTTAATTCTGAAAGCCCTAGGGTTTTCTCCCATAGGAATCCTCTTCTATTTCCATGGCCACTTGATTTTCAATAGCAGGAGCCAGGATATGGATGATGGGGATACTTATATCCTCTGGGATCTTCAAAGATGATCCTAGATTAGCCAATGCATCAGCTTCTGTATTTTCTTCCCTTGGTACCTGTGTCAAACTAAAGAAAACAAAGGAGAGTGCCAATTCTTTGACTATCTCTAAATATTTAGTTAGTTTTTCACCTTTAACAGCATAGGATCCATTAAAGTGATTAGTGATTAACAATGAATCCACGTATACCTCAAGATACCTGATCCCCATATGCTTAGCAATTTGCAAACCAGCAATCAAGGCTTCATATTCAGCCTCATTGTTAGTGGCTTGGAACTCACAGGCTATGGAGTGGGGTATTATGTCCCCCTGTGGCGATTTTAGTAGTATACCAAGCCCCGTGCCTTTGACATTTGAGGATCCATCAGTATGTAGTATCCAAGGATCCTTGGTCTCCTCCAGCTGCTGGACTTCCAATTCGGCTTCCTTTTGTAAATCACTACTGAAATCAGCCACAAAGTCTGCTAATGCTTGGAATTTGATGGCTGTTCTAGGCTCATATCTTATATCATAGGCACTAAGCTTTACTGCCCACTTAGCCATCCTTCCGGACATCTCTGGTTTCCTGAGGACATTCTTAATTGGAAAATTAGTTCTAACAACAATAACATGAGTTTCAAAATAATGTCTTAACTTAGTAGATGCCATAATTAGTGCAAGAATAAGTTTTTCAAGGTGTGAATACCTGGATTCAGCATCAAGTAAACTCTTACTTACATAATAGACAGGATATTGTGTACCTTCATGATCCTTAACAAGGACTGCACTTACTGCTTTTGAGGATACCGCAAGATATAAGGATAACACATCTCCTTTTTCTGGTTTCATCAACGCTGGAGCTGAGGATAGGTATTCTTTGAGGGCTTGTAAAGCACTCTCATGCTTCTCAGTCCACTAAAATTTCTTGTTCTTCCTTAGGATATCATAGAAATCTTTACACTTCTCTGAGGATTTGGATATAAATCTGTTTAAAGCTGCTATCCTGCCTGTTAGCCTTTGCACATCCTTAGCGTTGGCAGGAGATTTGATATTCCCCAATGCTTTGATTTGTTCCGGGCTTGCTTCAATGCCCCTCTTGGTTACCATATATCCTAAGAATTTACCTGCTTTAACACCAAAGTGACATTTTGAAGGATTAAGCTTCATGTTATATCTGTCAAGGATATCAAATGCTTCCTCCAAGTCTCTTAGGTGATCCTCAGCTTTTATGGATTTCACCACCATATCATCTATGTATACTTCCATAGTCTGTCCAATCTGATCCTTGAACATCATATTCACCAGCCTTTGATATGTTGCACCTGCATTCCTTAATCCAAACGACATAGCAATATAACAATATAAACCGGTTGGGGTCATAAAAGCCGTATCCTCTTGGTCAGATGGTTCCATCTGAATTTGTTGGAATCCAGATGAAGCATCCATAAAAGTTAACAGTTCATGACCCGCCATTGCATCCACCATGGAGTCAATGTGGGGTAATGGGAAAGGATCCTTGGGACATGCCTTATTTAAATCAGTGAAATCGACACATACCCTCCACTTTCCATTTTTCTTTTGAACAACAACCACATTGGCCAGCCATCTTGGATACTTTACTTCTCTAATCATACCTGCTCGTAGCAATCTCTCTACCTCTTCCTGGATAATGGCATTTCTTTCTGGTGCAAACTTCCTCCTTTTTTGATGGATTGGTTTGAATGACCTGTCAATGCCAAGTTTATGAGTGATAATATCCTTAGATATACCTGTCATATCCTCATGTTTCCATGCAAATGTACACTTTCTTCTTTTGAGGAAGGATACAAGGTCTTCTTTCATCTTGCCAAGGATCCCTGATCCGATATAGATTTTGGATTCAGGATCATCAGGATCCATGAGGATTTCGACCACATCCTGCTCTCTTGCCTCCAAGACATCCCTTGGAGGATACTTTAATTGCTATTGCTCCCTTGATTTCGAGGCCGGTTTCATTGATGAAGTATAACAATCCTTAGCCTCCTGCTGATCACTATCGATCTTGACTATTCCTCAAGGGCTAGGGAGCTTCACACATTGATGGTAGGTGGATGGGACTGCCTTCATATCGTGTATCCAGGGCCTGCCAAGGATAACATTACAACAAGATAAACAGTCAATAACACAAAATTTTTGATAATTATGTAATCCTTCCACATAAATTGGGAGTTTGATGTCCCCCAGGGTTCTCTTAGTTTCGCCACTAAATCCCACAAGCACGGAGGATCTTGGTGTGATATCTGATTCAGGGATACCCATTTTCTTCAGAACATCTAGCTGGATAATGTTTACTGAGCTTCCTCCGTCAATAAGGATCATGCGGACAAAATGGTTAGAGATAAAAAGAGTAATAACTAAACTATCATGATGAGGATCCTGGATGTCAACACGATCATCCTCATCAAAGGTTATGACTTTTCCTTCCGAGACACTCGATGTTCGAATAGGTCTTTCTCCATTATCCATTTTAGCTTCCTTTGCATGCCTTTTAGCTGCTGAGAAGGATGTACCACAGATGTCTGATCCTCCAGAAATAAAGTTTATCACTTGTGCATCTGCCGGAGGGGCTGGAGCTTTTTCAGGGATCCTTCCAGGATCCTGAGTCCTTGGCTTTTTTCTTCCCAGCAACTCTTTTAAATACCCCTTGCTCAGCAGATATCCAATTTCCTTTCTCAATGCAATGCATTCCTCTGTTAAATGCCCAAAATCCTCATGGTATGCACACCACTTTGATTTGTCTTTAACTGCGGCCGGTTTGTCATTTTTTCTAGGCCATCTGGCTTTTTCTCCTAGATTCTGCATTGCAAGGATTAGTTCATGGTTATCAACGGAAAAACAATATTCAGAAATTGGAGGATAATCATCCTCTTCTTGGTCAACAGCATGCACGTTCTGGTTGTCAGTTCTGTTATAGGATTTGAATTTGTTGTTCTTGAACGAGGATCCTTGCTTTTCTTGTTTTGAGGATCCTGCCAGTCTCTCCTGGATCCTCTTGTCATCCTCTAGCCGGATGAACCTGAGTGCCCGAGTCCTTACTTCATCTAGGTTCCTTCATGGTGTCATAACAAGGTCATCATAGAACAATGAATCCCTAAGCAATCCCATTTTGAAGGCCTCAACAGCCGTGGCTATATCCAAGTTGGGAATGTCCAAGGATTCTTTACTAAATTTGGTTATATAATCCCTTAATGATTCATTATGACCCTGAGTTATCCTATATAAATCACTAGTTAATCGTTCAAATTTTCTACTACAAGAAAATCGATTATTGAATAAGTTAACTAGATTAGCAAATGAAGTAATAGAGTAAGGGGGAAGACTTAGCAGCCATTTGAGAGCTGATCCAGTAAGAGTGGATCCAAATCCCTTGCATAGGCATGCTTCCTTTAACCTTTCTGGAATCGGATTGATCTCCATCCTCCCCCTGTATTGTGCTATGTGTTCCTCAGGATCCGTTGAACCATCATACAGCTTCATAGTTGGAATATGGAATCTTTTGGGTATCTCAGCATCACAAATTGGTGGTGCAAAACGAGATATCTTATGGCTTCCATCTGCAATCTCCGGGATAGGTTTGACCACCCCTGGAACACTTGATATCATATCCTTCAGTTTTTGCAGCTCTTTGGCCATAGCATGGTTGATACCTGCATCCTACATGAATCCATGGTTAGTGGTAAGAGAATTATTAAAAGTGTTACCTCCCATTGGGTTCAAGTTAGGAACACTGGATGTGAATCCATATTGCTGGGACTCTGGGATGATGGAGGGACCAGTGGAAGCAATGGTCTGCATTGGAATAAAATCTCCCTGATGGACATCTGAACTTCCTGTTTGCAAACTCTTCAAGGATCCTGGCATCTGGAAGGATCCCTGAAACTGAGATGATCCGGGAACAAAGGAGGATCCTTGAACCGGGGATGATCCTGGAACAAAGGAGGATCCTTGAACCTGGGATGATCCTGGAACAAAGGAGGATCCTTGAACCTGCTGTGCTCCTGAGTAGGCTCCTGAATTCATGAAGGATCCCATATGCTGAGGATAGGATCCTGCTGGCTGGAAATATGAACCTGATGCCTGAGTCACTATTGCTGAACCGAAGTGCACTCCTCTTGGTCCACCCACATGTTGAATATCTGGAACCTCTGATGGCTGAGAAGTAATCACCGGAGTATCAAAATTCAAAGATTTGGGCACTAGTGGAGAATGATCTTCTGCCGTTTTCTTTTGTTTCTTGAGATCTCCGATTTCTTTGAGGATCCTGTCATTGGTCTTGTCCTGTTGCTGTATATGATCTCTCATCTGCAAAATCAAAGTAAATATGTCACTAGTAGTGGGAGTATAGGAAGCAGAAGAAGTTGGAGGTTTAGAGAAAATAGGAGTTGGTTTCTTCTCAGCATTTTTCTAAGATCCAGCTGGTGGTGGAGGCAAAGGTGGAATGCCCTGAGATGAATTGACCGCAGACATCGCAGTAGAGGTATTCTTCACCGATGAAGCCATGTATTCGTATGCAACGATCCGGAATGATCACCAACAGAAAACTTTCTTATGAATGAAGCACCAATTGCCCCACGGTGGGCGCCAAACTGTTTTGGTCAAAAATCACACAAGGATAATGCAACCAAACTCTCTGTAACGGGGAATGATGCTTGAAATGATGAATAAAGAAAAGGATTACTTAAATGTGAATTGCACAAGTGACACAAGGATTTATACGAGGAAAAAGCCCTTGATCAATGAATGATCTCCGGCATAAAAAACCTCGGGTGATGGAAACTACCGATCACCAAGTTCAAATATAATAAATAATCTTTACAACTTCGGATAGTAACGAGCTAGGTACAAGGATCACTATGGTGTAGTATGCTAGAGCGTGTAAGAAATGTGTCGTCCTCTGCCAAATGCTCGAGAGTGCACTTATATAAGTGTGTGTAGCTGAAATTAGGCAAGTCTCCTAACTACTAGCTCGTTACCCCTTTTAGAAATAGAAGTAAATTTAGCCTAACAAACTATCCGTAATTTGTGCTAAGTTTCCATATTCTCCACAACGTCCATTTCTGGTTATGCATATGCGAAATTAGCGTGGAAGATTCCTTAATGACGTTGCCAAGACCAGGTCCAACTTGTAATTCCTACAAAACAACATGAAATTCAAAGAGAACAATCGTTAGTATGAGGATCCTTAGGATGATCCATGATCCTGATCCTGAAGCTCTTCTGAGGATCACTATCTGCCACAGAAACAAGGATCACTGTTAGGATATCGTGTAAGGATCACAGGTCATTAAAAATCCTGCCCTAACATCCATCATCCGAGGTTTTTTATGCCAAAGATCATTCATTGATCAAGGGCTTTTTCCTCGTATAAATCCTTGTGTCACCATTCATTTCATTCATTTATTGTTCATACATTTTTCCAATTAAACAAGCATCTAACCACACAAAAATCAGATTTGGTTACATTATCCTTGTGTGATTTTTGACCAAAATAGTTTGGCGCCCATAGTGGGGCAGTCTGTGCTTCATTCTTGAAAAATTTTGTTCATTTCATTCATTTCTGTTTATTACCTTCAACCACATGGCTTCTCATGCGAAGAACACTTCAAGCTCTGTGCCGGCGGTCACCTCTTCATAGAGCATTCCACCTTTGCCTCCTGATCCTTCTGGATCCCAGAAGAATGCTGAGAATGCTACGAAGAAACATACCCCCGTTTTCACAAAAGCAACTACTGTTGTTTCTTCTTGTCCTCCTAACAATGATCTTTATTCTTTGATTTTGCAGATGAAAGATTACATGCAGCAGTAGGACAAAACTAATGACAGGATCCTTCGAGAAATTGATAAAATCAAGAAATTGAAGAGATCAGCGGAGGATCACTCTCCATTGGTGCCTAGATCACTGAATTTTGATACTCCAGCCACAACTGCCCAGCATTCCACAGCATGAGGTGTCCAGTACCATGGAGGATCATCGAGTATGCAATATGGATCATCGGCAATGACGCAGGCTCAAGGATCCTACTTCCAGCTTTCGGGATCCTCTCTTCAGCCTCAAGGATCCTCTTTCTAGCATCAAGGATTCTTCTCTAGTTTGGGCGGATACGTGGGGACGCAGTCAATTCAAGGATCCTACTCTCAGTACCCGGGATCCTCATCTCAGGTTCAAGGATCTTCATCGCAGGTTCACAGGTCCATGGAGTATCCTCCAAGATCTTCAGCTCTGGTGCATACTGGATCCAACATCTATCAGGATCAAGGATTCTTAAGGAGTCAACAACCTAGAAGTTCAGAAATTCATGTGGGAGACTTCATTCCCATGCAGACTATTGCTTCATCTGGTCCCTCGATCATGCCAGAATCACATCAATTTGGATTCACATCAGGAATCCCAGCCTCGAATCAATCAGGAGGTAACACTTTAAATACATCTCATAATGCTAACCATGGCTTTGTGCAGGAACCAGGAATCAACCAAGTTATGGCAAGGGAGTTGCAAAAACTCAAGGATATGATATCCAGTGTTCCAGGGATGGTTAAGCCCATCCCTGAGATTCCGGATGGGAATATCTCGTTTTGCACCACCTATTTGTGATGCAGAGATACCAAAGAGGTTTCAAACACCAAACATGAAGCTCTATTATGGCACAACTGATCCAAAAGAGCATGTGACCCAATACAGGGAGAGAATGTAAATTAACCCCATTCCTGAAAGGTTAAAAGAGGCATGTCTATGCAAGGGTTTCGGATCCACACTGACAGGATCAGCTCTTAAATGGCTGCTAAGTCTTCCTCCTTACTCTATTAGTTCATTTGCTAATCTAGTTAACTTGTTCAATAGCCAATTTTCATGTAGTAGGAGATTTGAACGTTTAACTAGTGATTTATATAGGGTAACTCAAGGTAATAATGAATCACTAAGGGATTACATAACTAAATTCAGTAGAGAATCCTTAGAAATTCCTAACTTAGATATTGCAACAGCTGTAGAAGCTTTTAAAATGGGTTTGCTTAAGGATTCACAATTCTATGATGATCTTGTTATGACACCTTGCGGGAACCTTGATGAAGTAAGAACCATGGCCCTTAGATTCATCCGTTTAGAGGATGATAAAAGGATCCAGGAGAGACTGTCAGGATCCTCAAAGCAGCAAAAGCAAGGATCCTATTTCAGGAACAACAAATCATACAACAAGTCTGATAATCAAAATATGCATGCTGTGGAGCAAGAAGAGGATGATGAAGATTATCCACCCATTTTTGAATATTGCTTTGCTGTTGACAATAATGAACTAATCCTTGCCATGCATAATCTAGGTGAAAAAGCTAGATGACCCAGAAAGAATGATAAGCCAGCTGCTACAAAAGATAAATCCAAATGGTATGCCTATCATGAAGATTTCGGTTATCTCACTGATGAATGCATAGCACTCAGGAAAGAGATCAGTTACCTGTTAAGCAAAGGAAATTTGAAGGAGTTATTTGGAAGGAAAAAGTTAAGGATCCAGGATCCTGAAAAGATTCCAGAAAGGGCTCCTGCTCCTCCAGCTGATGCCCAAATTATCAACTCCATCTCCGGTGGATCAGATATATGTGGCACTTCCTTTTCAACAGCTAAGAGGTATGCTAAAGAGACGAAGATGGAGAATGGGGATAGGCCTATTCGAACCTCCATCCTTACATAGGAGAAAGTCATATCATTTGATGAGGATGACCGTGTGGATATTCAAGATCCTCATCATGATGGTCTTGTTATTACATTGTTTATTTCTAACCATTTTTTCGCAGGATTCTCATAGATGGGGGAAGCTTAGTGAACATTATCCAACTTGATGTCCTCAAGAAAATGAACATCCCTGAATCAGAAATTGTCCCAAGATCATCAGTTCTTGTGGGATTCAGTGGAGAAACCAAGAACACATTGGGGGACATTAAACTTCCCATTTACATAGAGGGAGTTAATTCTTTTCAAAAAAAATTTGTCATAGATTGCTTATCTTGTTGCAATGTTATCCTTGGCAGGCCATGGATACATGATATGAAAGCAGTTCCATCTACCTATCATCAATGTGTTAAACTCCCTACTCCATGGGGTGTGGTGAAGATAGAAAGTGATCAACAGGAAGCCAAGAATTGTTACACTTCATCAATGAAGCTAGCCTCAAGACCTGGGGAGGCATAGCAATTAAAGTATCCTCCAAGAGATGTCCTTGAGGCAAGAGAACAAGATGTAAAAGATATCCTGATAGATCCTCAGGATCCTGAATCCAAAGTTTTTATAGGATCCGGGATCCTCGATAACGTTGAACAGGATTTAGTATCCTTCTTAAAGAGAATAAAAGCTACCTTTGCTTGGAAGCATGAGGACAAGACAGATTTATTGACAGGTCCTACAAACCCATACATCAGAAGAGGAGAAAGTTTGCACCTGAGAGAAATGCCATCATCCAAGAGGAGGTAGATAAACTGCTCAGAGCAGGTATGATTAGAGAGGTTAAGTATCCAAGGTGGTTAACCAATGTGGTTGTTGTTCAAAAGAAAAATGGAAAGTTTTCACTGATTTAAATAAGGCATGTCCCAGGGATCCTTTCCCATTACCCCACATTGACTCCATGGTGGATGCTACAGCTGGTCATGAGTTGTTAACTTTTATGGATGTTTCATCTGATTCCAACAAATTCAGATGGAACCATCTGATCAAGAGGATACAACCTTTATGACCCCTACTGGTATCTATTGTTATATTGCTATGCCCTTTGGACTAAGAAATGCAGGTGCTACATACCAAAGGCTAGTAAATATGATGTTTAAAGAGCAAATTGGACACACAATGGAAGTCTATATTGATGACATGGTGGTTAAGTCCAAGAGAGCTGAGGATCACCTTAAAGATTTGGAGGAAGCATTTGATATCCTTGATAGATACAATATGAAATTGAATCCTTCCAAGTGCCACTTTGGTGTAAAAGCTGGCAAGTTCCTAGGTTATATGGTGACAAAAAGAGGGATAGAGGCAAGTCCAAAACAAATCAAGGCGATTGTGAATATCAAGTCTCCTGCCAATGCCAAGGATGTGCAAAGATTGACAGGAAGGATCGCAGCCTTGAACAGATTCATCTCAAAGTCATCAGAGAAATGCAAAGAATTCTAGGACATCCTGAGAAAGAACAAAAAATTTGAATGGACTGAAAAGCATGAGAATGCTCTCAAGGCCCTTAAGGATTACCTATCCTCAGCTCCAGCTTTAATGAAACCAGAAAAAGGGGATATATTATTCTTATAGTTAGTAGTTTCTTCTAAGGCAGTAAGTGCAGTCCTTGTTAAGGATCATGAAGGTACTCAACATCCTGTATACTATGTAAGTAAAAGTCTACTCGATGCTGAATCTAGATATTCTCATTTAGAATAACTTATTCTTGCTTTAATCATGGCATCTACTAAATTACGCAATTATTTTGAGACTCATCCTATTATTGTTAGAACTAACTTTCCAATCAAGAATGTTCTCAGGAAACCTGAAATGTTAGGAAGGATGGCAAAATGGGCAGTCAAGCTTGGTGCATATGATATCAGATATGAACCAAGAACTGCCATCAAATCCCAAGCCTTAGCTGACTTTGTGGCTGATTTCAGTAGTGATCTACAAAGGGAAGCTGAGTTGGAAGTTCAACAGCTTGAAGAGACTAAGGATCCTTGGATACTCTTCACAGATGGGGCTTCAAATATCAAGGGAACTGGACAAGGCATACTACTAAAATTGCCACAGGGTGACATAATACCCCACTCAATTGCTTGTGAGTTTCAAACTACTAATAATGAGGCTGAATATGAAGCCTTAATAGCTAGTTTGCAAATTGCCAAGCACATGAAGATCAGGTATCTTGAGGTACATGTAGATTCATTGCTAATTACTAACCACTTTAATGGTTCTTATGCTGTTAAAGGTGAAAGGCTAATCAAATATCTAGAGATAGTCAAGAAATTGGCAGACTCTTTTGCTTCTTTTAGTTTAACGCAGGTACCCAGGGAAGAAAATGCAGAAGTTAATGCTTTAGCCAACCTTGGATCATCATTGAAGATTCTGGAGGACCTTAGGATACCAATTATTCATATCTTAACTCCTGCTATAGAGGATCACACAACCATGGAGATAGTAGACGATTCTACAATCATACCTAGTGATGGTGCACAATCAAGTTCAGGATCCTGGATCCTTCAAATCATGAGATATATACAACATGGAGAGATTCCTACAGGAGAAAATCCTAGAGCTTTCAAAGTCAAGGTATCTCAATTTACAATACTAAATAACATGTTATATAAACGATCTCTTGCAGGTCCATATCAAAGGTGCATCGAGGATCCAGAAATTCAAGAAGTTCTGAAGGATTTTCATGAAGGAGATTGTGGAAACCACACTGGGGGGCAGAGCACTATTCTCAAGGATCCTTAGAACAGGATACTATTGGCCTACCATGAAGAAGGATGCTGTGGATTATGCAAAGAAATGTGATGCTTGTCAAAGACATAGCAATATCCTTCCTCAACCAGCGGAGCTCCTGCATCCTATATCCTCTTCTTGGCCATTCATGAGATGGGGAATGGATATAGTTGGCAAACTTCCCAAAGCACCAGGAGGAAAAGTGTTTATGCTTGCTATGACTGATTACTTTTCCAAATGGATAGAAGCTAAAGCCTTTGCATAAGTCAGAGAAAAGGAAGTAATATCCTTTATTAAAAGAAACATCATTACTAGATTTGGCATACCTTCTAAAATTATTTGTGATAATGGATCCCAATTTATTTGGAGTAAAACTACTAACTTTTATGACAGCTGGGGGATTAGGATGATAACTTCAACATCAGTCCACCCACAAGCTAATGGTCAAGCAGAATCATCTAACAAGATCATCATCAACAACTTGAAGAAAAAGCTTAGATCCAAGAAAGGAAAATGGGCAGAAGAGCTACCATATGTATTATGGGCTAATAGAATAACTCCCAAGAATGCTACTGGCCAGACTCCATTTTCTTTAGTGTTTGGAGCTGAATCTGTGATCCTTACAGAGATGGTAGTCCCTACTGCAAGAACAAGCATCCGTGATCCTGAAGGAAATGCTGAAAACTTGGTTCAAGATTTGGATACCATAGAAGAACTCAAGGATTTAGCAAGGATAAGATTAACTAGCTATCAACAAAGGATGGCTGGAGCTTATAACAAGAATGTCAGGATCAGGAAATTTCAAGTGGGTGATATGATGTTGAGGAAAGCATTCCAAAATACCACAAATCCTGCTGATGGCAAGTTAGCACCAAAATGGGAAGGCCCCTATCTGATTGAAGCTGAAGCAAGAAAGGGGGCATATCGCTTATTAACAATGGAAGGTGATTGATTACAGAGGGCTTGGAATGCTGTCCATCTAAAGAAATACTTCATGTAAGAAGGATCAAGGATCCTCAGTGATGTGCACAAAATGCAACATATAAATTACATCAATTGTGGCATAAAACTAACCCTTTTTTAGTACTAATGTTGGAAAAAGTGTGTTTTTGTCTTACTTTTGTATTTTCAGGATTAAATGAGCTCAAATGAACAAAAGAAGCAAAAAGGCAGCTAAATCTAACATAAATACAAGAAAAGGAACAAACGTGGCATGCCCGACCCCCCCGACAGCATCTTCCCAAGCAAAACAATAGAACAGAAGGCTGAACACGCCCCGTGCTCAGTGAGCTCGGGGGCGTGCCCAAGTGTCAGCAGAAAAGACAAAGTTGTAGAAGCTTCTATCGCCCACCACGGGGTCGTGCTCAGCGGACACGGGGCCGTGGTCAACTATAAGATTCGCAGAATCCAGGCAAATCTTGATAGTACAGATACGCTTCTGCATACCGGGTCGTGCTCAGCGGACACGGGGGCGTGGTCAACTAATGTAGACAAACTGCAATTAATGAAGAAAGAGAGAAGGATGGACACGGGGCCGTGCCCAACGGACACGGGGCCGTGCCCGAGCTTCTGTTCAACCTATAAATAGGAGTGCTTGGATCACTTGCAACTCATCCCTTGGCACACCACCTCTCTCACACTTCACCCACCAACCACCACTATCACAACACCATCATCCACCACCATCATCCATTGTCCGTCATAGAGTGTGTGAGTCGTCTCGGGATCCAAGATTGATCGTAAGAGTTCTTGACAATCAAAGGCCATGGTTGCCTAAGTCTCTTACATGACTTGGTGAAGACAAGTGTTTAGTGTAATACTTTTTATTTTTAATCATTTCGCACTTTTTATTTGGTTATGTATTAATGACTTTAATAACTAGTTTCTTATGTTGAAGGTGATTCTTCTTTATCGTTTGTCCTTGGTGTCTTGGCATTATTTTACTGTCTATATAAAATAAAAGATTTTCACCATTCATATCTCCATGGTCTATATGGAGATATTTTGGCTACCTGGTCGGGGGTTAAGGGAACGGTTTGGTAAGAGTCATTGCAAAGGACCTGGGTCAAATTTAGTAGGACCTCCTTCAATACCCACCAGTATTGGATGGCGGGGGTCCAAACTCTTTGATCCCCTCGTAAGTTAAACTACTACTAAAACTTTAACCCTGCTACTTAGGACTGTATGCCTACTGACTCAGACTACTTAGCCGAGGGTAACGTCACCTTCAAAAGAGGGGCCTACCACATTATGCATTAATAACTTAATTAATTATCTTTCAATAATCCGACCCTTTAGGATTGTATCCTTGCTGACGCAAACTACTGGGTTGAGGGTAACGTCACCTTTAAAAGAGGGGCCTACTACAATAACTAAGATAATCTCTTAAAATTTGCAAAAGTGCGGAAATAATCAAAGGTTACACTACACACGAGTCGGATCCAAGTGATTCATCTTGTCTATCTGTTTTTTACTTTTATTTTATTTTTTAGCATTTTAGTTAGTTTTATTTTTCTAGTTTTAAAAACCTTTTTTCTAACTTTTTGATTTGATTAGACATTGAGGATAAACCGGTACTAAAACTCTTGTGTCCTTGGACGACCTCGGTATCTTACCAACACTATACTACGTCCACGATGGGTGTACTTGCCCGTATGTGTGTTTAGTGTTAGTGAATATCGTATTTTATAAATTTAAAACTTGGCTAAAAAGTGTAAAAAAAGGGCTTAAAATATACACCTAAAATATATTACATCTAACGCACATCAAGTTTTTGGCGCCGCTGCCGGGGACACAAGGATTTTAAGAAAGTTAGGAAATAATGGCCTAATCATTTTTTCCAAATTTTTCTTTTCTTTTTAGGATTTTCTTAATTTTTCAGTTCCTGCAGAACTCAGCACGGGCCGTGCCTGGTCGGACACGGGTCGTGCCCAGCATTGTTACTGGCAGTTTTTATTTTCCGAGTTACAGAGAGCTGAGCACGGGGCCGTGTCGGTGCAACACGGGGCCGTGTCCAACTCCCCAGTAACAGGGATCTGGGAAACAATCACTGTATCTCAGACCACGGGCCGTGTTCATCTGAGCACATGGCCGTGGTGAACGTTTTGACCAATATTCTTTTTCGTTTTTATTGCAGGACTTGGAACTCAGGCGCCACATTTGCATTCTCCACATAGTGTGTGAGCTCCAGTTCCAGTAGAGACATAAAAGAACCCCTAGACGAACCCGAACGCTTTCTACGAAAGAGACTCAAGGCTAAAAACCAAGAGAAAGTTTCAGGGGACCTACTTCCAATGGCGGACCAACGTACCCTCATGGATTACCTACGACCCACCGTAGGTAATCTAGGCGCCGCTATCAATGCACCGAATGTCGAAGCCAACAACATCGAATTTCGGCCACATTTGATACAAATGCTTCAAAACTCCGCAACCTTCCATGGGCTTGCGGACGAGGATCCCCATCTACATATTACTAATTTCTTAGAAATATGTGATACATTTCGGATCAATGGAGCATCCAACGACGGCATCCGCCTTCGAATGTTTCCATTTTCACTAAAAGACCGAGCTAAGGCTTGGCTCAAGGCCCTCCCAGTTGGCTCGGTAAACACCTGGGATGAACTAGCCCAAAAGTTTCTATATAGGTATTTCCCTCCTGCTAAAACGGCTAAATTAATGACTGAAATTAATACATATTCGCAAGAGGATGGGGAATCCTTATATGAAACTTGGGAAAGGTTCAAGGAGCTACTAAGAAAGTGTCCTCATCACGGTCTTGCGGTGTGGCAACAAGTATCCACGTTCTACAATAGGTTGTTACCACACACAAGACAAACACTTGACTCTAGCTCTAGGGGACTTTTAGGTAATCGTCGCCCAAATGAAATATATAATCAAATTGGGGAAATTGCTCAAACCAATTTTCAGTGGCACACTCCCCGAGGCAATAAATCTATTTCCCCGGGGCCCGTAAGGTTGATGAAAGCACTTCTTTACAAGCCCAAATCGAGGCCCTTTCTTCAAAAATCAAAAAACTAGAAATGACAAATACCGCCTCGGTCATGGCTTGTGAAGGGTGTGGTGGGCCACACAAAAATTGGAGTTGTATGAAAGAGTCAGATGATCAAACAGAGTTGGTAAACTACATTGATAATAGACCTAGGCCTTCGGGTCCTCCAACGGGTACCTACAACCAAGGATGGCGTAACCACCCTAACCTTGGTTGGAGAGAACCCGGCAATAGTGGTAACCAACAAAATTTAAACCAACGAACAAACTTTCAACAACCAAGAAACGAGTCACAAAATTTCTCTCAACAACAAGGTGGATGAGAGAGGCTTGAATGTACTGTATCTCACCTCATCTCTGACACCGAAAAGAAGAGCTCGGATCGATTTCAACAATTGGAATCGAATTTTAGAAATCAACAAGCTAGTATACAAAACATTGAAAAACAATTGAATCAATTAGCTCAGAATTTCTCCGAGAGACCACAAGGCGCATTACCAAGTAATACCGAACTCAACCCAAAAGCACAAGTCCATCTGATAACATTGAGAAACCGTACCGTGGGTTCCGAAGAGGCTCCACCACCGCCAACTGAAAGAAGCACATCTCCGCCCCAACAAGAGAAGGCTTCTCCACCAATTCAAGAGCCTACTAAGGCTCCTCCGGTTCCATACCCCGGTCGGTTAATTCGTCAAAAGACCGATGAGCAAGTCGCAAAGTTCGAAAATTTATTAAAACAATTGCATGTTAATATTCCATTTATCGAAGTCCTAACTCAAATGCCTAAATATTCAAAATTTATGAGGGACTTCCAAACCCATAAAAGTAAAATTGAATCATTGCAATTAGTTAACTTAGGCGAAGAATGCTCCGCCTTACTACTCAACAAACTCCCGCAAAAGAAGATTGATCCTGGAAGCCTCACGATTCCTTGCTCAATTGGGGAATCCCCCATTCGCAATGCACTAGCCGATCTTGGGGCTAGCATAAACCTTATGCCCGCTTCAATGTTCAAACGACTCGGCCTAGGAAAAACAAGCCCTACAAAGATGAGCATACAACTTGCCGACCGATCCGTCAAATATCCACAAGGTGTCGCTGAAAATCTATTGGTCAAAGTCGAAAATTTCGTCTTCCTGGCCGACTTTGTCATACTAGACATGGAAGAAGACACTGAAGTCCCTCTCATCCTAGGGAGGCCATTTCTAGCCACAGCACAAGCAGTGGTAGACATGAATGACGGAACACTAACATTGAAGTTTGGGGAAGAGGAAGTGAAGTTCGGGGTTGGAAAAAGAGTAGAAGACGAAGATCCGGTCAACTACATGAAGGTCATCGACTCAAGCTTGGATGATGCTCTCCGACGGTGTAGCATGGGATGCAAAACATCCCGCTTGGGTAACATATGACCAGGCTTTGGGTCTAGCCAAGGACCCTTATAAACGTGGCGCACCACGGAGGCATTCCGCGAAACTATCCTTAGTTTAGTTTAGATTAATTTTTATGTTTTCTAGTTTAGTTTTAATTTTTAGGAATAAAACACACTCAGGATGGTGAAGGATAACAAGGGAAACTTGCACCAGCGCCCAATGCACGAAAACAGGGCCATCCGACAAATTTTTCTTGGTTACAGCAAGTTCAGCACGGGTCGTGCCCGCCCAACACGGCCCCATGCTGCACAATCTGCAGAAAATGCCCAGTTCAGGTAACTGGACACGGGGCGTGCTCACAGAACTCGCCCCCGTGTCCAGGCTTCTGTTTCTTTTTCAAACTTTTGTTACTGGCACCTGAACACGGGGCCGTGCCCGGACACCATGGGGCCGTGTCCAGACGCCCAGTAACATAAAATTTTGCATTTTCCCACCTTTTTACACATTCAATCAACCTAAAAACTTATTTTTGGGACACATTGAGAACAATGTGTAATTTAAGTGTGGGGGGATGCTAAAACTTTGAATCTTGCAAGTCCTAATTAACAAGCCTTACACAAAACTCTATGCTATCACCCCAAACATTTTCAAAAATTTTCATTTTTTTACTTGTCTAGGTTTAAGTTGGGAATTTTAAAATTCTAAAAAGGTTATATTTTTTCAAATTTACAACCGATAGCGTCGTGATAAAAAGAACCAACATAAGAAAATTATGAAACGGCATGACAAAACTATTTAAAATTTGATTATATATACTTGATCACATTAAAAACTCATTCCCACAAAAAGTGAGTTTTGAGCCTTTATTGAGCATACAAATACATATCTTGAGATTAAATGCTCATCTTTCGTTTCTTGTGTGAATAGCCGTTTGGTTCTTACAACTCTAGAACTTGCCACGATGATACATTCCCAGTCCTTACCAACTTAAACCCGAGTAAGTAAATGATGGAGGCATTAGGACTAACCCTTTTTATTTCTACACCATTATTTTCTTTTTTTTTACCACCTACCCAAAATCCCCCTAGTTAACCCCTTTGAGCCTAAACCTTTTCATTTCTTAACACAAAACCAAAAACCCTTTACCCACCTAAACCCTTTTTCATTTTAAACCCTTTATTTTAGTAACAAAGCTCGGTTTTTTTTATGACTTGAAAAAAAATTGGGATGAAGCCAAAGAAATAAACAAACAAGTTTATCAAAAACAACTTTGTTTGAAAGAAATGCTTCATCAAAATAAAAAGTTTTGAAAAATATCGAGTCTTATGAAAACCGACGCTTTTTACGTTTTTCGCCCTTTTACTAACCACTAACCCGACCACCCACCTTTAGCCCAAGCCTAACCCTTCACCCAAAAAGTCCTCTTGATATTTACAAAGGTGTATAGTTAAAAAGGAGGAGGATTGATTGCTAGGTAAGCTTATGGTAGGAGTAAGTTCCATGCCGCTCTTGAGTGATTCACTAAAAATACACCTTCGGCCGAGTGTTGAATGATCCCCTGTGAGGTATGTGAACTTGTATATAGATAGAATTTAAAAAAAGGCATGTTATGCCCTAATAAGTAATTTATCTTATGAAACGTTTTTAATAAATCATGACGAATAGGATTGTAAATAAATAAAAATAAAACTTAATAAAGAATCTTGGAAATCCCGACACTCTATGACAAGCCCAAAAACCTTCTCTTCTACCCATTCCATTTGGGAATGTAAAGCCACATTATAAAGAGTTTTGCTTGAGGACAAGCAAAGATTCAAGTGTGGGGGTATTTGATGTGCACAAAATGCAACATACAAATTACATCAATTGTGGCATAAAACTAACCCTTTTTAGTACTAATGTTGGAAAAAGTGTGTTTTTGTCTTCCTTTTGTATTTTTAGGATTAAATGAGCTCAAATAAACAAAAGAAGCAAAAAAGGCAGCTAAATCTAACATAAATACAAGAAAAGGAACAAACGTGGCATGCCCGACCCCCCCCCCCCCCCGACAACATCTTCCCAAGCAAAACAAGAGAACAGAAGGCTGAACACGCCCCGTGTTCAGTGAGCACGGGGGCGTGCCCAAGTGTCAGCAGAAAAGACAAAGTTATAGAAGCTTCTATCACCCACCACGGGGCCGTGCTCAGCGGACACGGGGCCGTGGTCAACTATAAGATTCACAGAATCCAGGCAAATCTTGATAGTACAGATACGCTTCTGCACACGGGGTCGTGCTCAGCGGACACGGGGGCGTGGTCAACTAATGCAGACAAACTGCAATTAATGAAGAAAGAGAGAAGGATGGACATGGGGCCGTGCCCGAGCATCTGTTCAGCCTATAAATAGGAGTGCATGGATCACTTGCAACTCATCCCTTGGCACACCACCTCTCTCACACTTCACCCACCACCCATCACCATCACAACACCATCATCCACCACCATCATCCATTGTCCATCATAGAGTGTGTGAGTCGTCTCGGGATCCAAGATTGATCGTAAGAGTTCTTGACAATCAAAGGCCATGTTTGCCTAAGTCTCTTACATCACTTGGTGAAGACTAGTGTTTAGTGTAATACTTTTTATTTTTAATCTTTTCGCACTTTTTATTTGGTTATGTATTAATGATTTTAATAACTAGTTTCTTATGTTGAAGGTGATTCTTCCTTATCGTTTGTCCGTGGTGTCTTGGCATTATTTTACTGTCTATATAAAATAAAAGATTTTCACCATTCATATCTATACGGTCTATATGGAGATATGTTGGCTACCTAGTCGGGGGTTAAGGGAATGGTTTGGTAAGAGTCTTGCCATTGTTCTGTGTATAGATCCTGCAAAGGACCTGGGTCAAATTTAGTAGGACCTCCTTCAATACCCACCGATATTGGATGGAGGGGGTCCAAACTCTTTGATCCCCTCATAAGTTAAACTACTATTAAAACTTTAACCCGGCTACTTAGGACTGTATCCCTGCTGACTCAGACTACTTAGCCGAGGGTAACGTCACCTTCAAAAGAGGGGCCTACCACATTATGCATTAATAACTTAATTAATTATCTTTCAATAATCCGACCCTTTAGGATTGTATCATTGCTGACTCAAACTACTGGGTTGAGGGTAACGTCACCTTCAAAAGAGGGGCCTACTACAATAACTAAGATAATCTTTTAAAATGTGCAAAAGTGCATAAATAATCAAAGGTTACACTACACACGAGTCGGATCCAAGTGATTCATCTTGTCTATCTGTTTTTTACTTTTATTTTATTATTCAGCATTTTAGTTAGTTTTATTTTTCTAGTTTTTAAAACCTTTTTTCTACCTTTTTGATTTCATTAGACGTTGAGGATAAACCGGTACTAAAAGCTCTTGTGTCCTTGGACGACCTCGGTATCTTACCAACACTATACTATGTCCACGATGGGTGCACTTGCCCATATGTGTGTTTAGTGTTAGTGAATATCGTGTTTTATAAATTTAAAACTTGGCTAAAAAGTGTAAAAAAAGGGCTTAAAATATACACCTAAAATATATTACACCTAACGCACATCACTCAGCTAAGGTAGAATCATGGTTGAGAATTCAGGATCCTCAAAGGATACATGATCCTCACTCCGGTAATGATTTAATTATTGTTTCTTTAATCCTTTAATTTATTAGATTACAAGGAGAAGGATCCAGGATCCTTTATCCTTCTTCACTAAATTCTGAGTTTTGCAGAAATTGGTACATCTTTGACAAAGGATCAAGTATCCACTGAAATCTCCTAAGTCTTTGGGTTTATCCCCAGTTTTTGGGCTTGTCCCCAGTTTTTGGGCTTGTCCCCAGTTTAAGGTATCTACTACCTTCTACGAATCAGGTTCTTATACCTTCGCCAGTTGCGCACGAGTATCCTAGTGCAGTTAAAGGCAATGGGACCAGTACCCGCTTTAGGGGCAAACAATTTCATTGTACTGTCTGTAGTTAGGATCCTAAGTAAAATGGTAGACATACCATACATCCGTTCCAAAGGTTTCTAACATTTTCACGTTAGCTAAGGTTTTGGCATTTTCGTGTCACTAAGTTTGGATAGTCGCCAGTATGGGCCATACTCCAGTTTACACAAGATCCTTTGGGTTTGTCCCCAGTTTTTGGGCTTATCCCCAGTTCTTAGGCTTGTCCCCAGTTTTTTGGCTTGTCCCCAGTTTTTTGGCTTGTCCCCAGCTAATTGAGCTTGTCCCCAGATTGTTGGGCTTGTCCCCAGATACTAAAACTTTTTTTTACAATTGGCTTAGTCCCAAGTTATATCCTATTTCAGGTTTCCAAAGCTAAACAGTTAAGGATCCATGATCCTAACTTTCCACAAGATTTTATCTTTTGATTGTCACAGTTGTAAGTATTAAGGATATAGGATCCTAACTTGGATTCACTGGTATGATCCTTATTGACTTTAACTTTTTTCTTGGTTTATCAGTTATACCCTTATTCTTTGAAAATAGGATATATGATCCTAAATCATCTCACTTTTCAAACTTTTTGATTAAAGGATATGTGATCCTTGATCATATCCTAAATTCTTTAACATAAACTGATTTTGGCATTCATTTAATACTTTTACCAATAACTTGTAAATTCTAAGACAATGCAATAACAATTGACAAGTAAATATACACAAAATGAACAACACAAAGATAGCCAAAAGTTAAAGTTTTATTTATTTATCAAAGTTAACCCTTTAAAAGTTTGTCAAAATTACCAACCCAAGTTTCTACCAGCAAAACGTGGCCCGTCCACTTGGGTTGGTAAAGGGTGTCCATACTAAAAGTTCGTTAAGTGCAGGAAATAAAAGATGAGGGGCATCAAAGGCTTCATCCTCCACAAACAGAAGGACCCATCCACCTTTGTTACCCCCTATTGTCCAAGGATCAGTGATCCTTAATCCTAGAAACTATTGTTCAAAATACAGACCATAATTGTTCAGAACCAAAACACCACCAAATAAAACTACCAAACCATAAAAAAATGGGCTCCGGCCGCGTCTAGAAATATCCATCATTGCCCATTCATGCAGCCTACACCTTTGCTTCCTTAACCGCCTTCTCATCACCACCCTTGCCACTACCACCAGCTGCCTCCTCGGGATCCTTCAGTCCACTGCTTCCGGCTTCAAGAGCTGGTACCTCCTCAGCTTCATCCTCATCATCAAGCTCAGTTAGCCTCTGCCTCCAAGCCTCCTAGTCCCATTCAGACCTGTCAAAGGTAGGATCCTCAGCCTCCTTAGCCATCTGCAGCTTGATCTTCAGCATGGCAATGGTAGCAGAAAGTTTGGCCCCCTCCATGACCTCCGTCCTCTCTTTCTGGGCTGTGATCTCAGCCAGAAGCAGCTCCTTCTGCAACATGTTGACCTCCTTTTCCAGGGAAGAGATCTTTCTGTCTTTAGCAAGGGCGAATTTTTGGAAGTGCACGTTCTTCTCTTCAGCTTCAGCCAGTTTCTGGTCTCTCAGGATTTTAACCTCAGTAAAATTCTGCATAAAGAAGAGTTCTGTGATCAGGATCCTTTATCCTCAAAAAAAGTGACATGATTTTAGGATATAATATCCATACCTCGGAGACATAGTCATGAAGTTGGCGTTCCATCAGAGGCAACCCTTCGGAGGTGTCAACAGGCTTCTTCCTTTTTGTCCCCTTGCCCTTGGTGCTCATACCTTTAGGCTCTGGGATGCTTGGGCTTGTAGCCAGCTCTTTCTTGATGGACCGTGAGGATGCAATCTCTTGAATGTCAGCAACGCTGAACCTGAAAGCAGATTTTGAGGATTTGCCAGCACCTACAAGCATGAAATACAGATAAGTATTCATAACCTTACTTTATTAAATATTTACATACATACAAATATGGATACTTACTTAACATGGTGTAGGAAGTGGATGAGATGCTTTCTAAATCCTTGGATTGTGGTGGAAAAGTTCTGATGACAGGATCATGCTTCCAAAAAGCTTCAACTCTCTCTTGGGTGACAGGTGATTCTTGAATGTGTGACAAAGTTATAGCAGCATAAACAAAAAAGAAGGATCAGTTATCCTCAACAGAAAAGAAAGATTCTTACCGGTTGTCCTAATCTAAGGATCTATATCCTACCATATGTGTTCCACTTTTTGGGAAGTTGGTTCCCGTTTGGAATAGAACCCCTCCTCATGAAGAAGAATTGATTCCTCCAGTTGGTGTCATTCTTGGTGGTTTTCAAGATTGGGAGAGGCTTTTGGGGTTTGGACTTGAAAAGGTATCGGTAGGAACCATGGCTTACAAGGTTGTACAGTTGGCTCAACTCAGACATCCCTATGTCTATGCCTTCCTGTTCTATGATGTGCTCTAGTGTGTACAGGACCCTCCACACCATCGGCATAGCCTGGATGTAGCAAAGGCCGGTAAGTGTGAAGAACCCCTGTGTGAAAACAGGGAAGGGATAGGTGAACCCTATCTGGAAAGGGGCAGCAGGGAAGGTGATCCAAGTGTCGGATATGCAATCACTCTTGGTGGAAGAATCAAAGGGTCTGAATATGGTGCCATCAGGGAAGCAGGATCAAAACTGATCAACTTCAGGATCAGTGAATCGACAGAGCTCCATTGAAGGGTTTTTGGTTATACCCTGACTCTTCAATGGGCTGTTGTGATCAGGATTCTTAGCAGGGGAGGAACAAGTATTCATCTTCACCATGGATTTTTAGAAAACAGAGGATCGAAATTCAGAATATTAGAGAGAAAGGAGAATGAAATTACCTGAAAAGATCTTCGAATGTGGATTTAAAGGAGAGGATCTCGAATTTAAATGCAGGATTTGATCCGTATCTCTAACCTATTTATAATGATTATGGTTGCAGGTGATGACTGACGATGACAACAGCGCTGTAACAGCTATATCCATAAGCAATGGCTAGTCCGAAAATCGTTCAAACGTGACTATTTAATTGGATATTAACTAATCATGTTTGGGGGCAATTGTTAGGGATAGAATTTTACAGCTTATGGATCACGAATCCTCAAGTATAGCTTGGATCACGGATCCTCAGTTTGGTTTGAATTAAGGATCCTTAGAAGATACTGCAAGACTAAGGATCCAGGATCCTCATTATTATCCAAAACTAACAATTGTTTCCATCATGTTTTATCTTGTTTTGCAGGTGTATTCGAATGAGACTTGGTTCAGCCGAGATTCCAAGGGAATATGCTTGATACTTTTGCACGTGCATGACCTCCATGACCGTTGTGATGATCGTGGGGAAGCTAGCACCATTTTCGCGTAGTTTGTTATTCTAGATAGTTTCTAATTTTTAAGGAGATACAAGCTTGATTTAGATATAGATAGCAACACGCATACACTAATCTCGAACTCTCTGCAAGTTATTGGCGATTACACACTTTTGCACACTAGTGATCCTTGTACCAAGCTTGTTATCATCCCGATTTTTAAACTTTCTTTGTTTAATATAGTTGGTGATCGGTAGTTTCCATAACCCGAGGGTTTTTATGCCAGAGATCATTCATTGATCAAGGGCTTTTTCCTCATATAAATCCTTGTGTTCACCATCCATTTCATTCATTTGTTGTTCATACATTTGTCCAATTAACTAAGCATCTAACCTCACAAAAATCAGATTTGGTTACATTATCCTTGTGTGATTTTTGACCAAAACATTTATAATAAGAGTAAATTACAAGTTTTGTCCTTTATGTTTACACCAAATTACAGGCGCTGTCCTTTAGCGCAAAAGTTGACAAGTTTTGTCCTTAATGTTGCAAAATCTTGCATGTTATGTCCTTTAGGCCAAACCCAGTTAATTTTTTTCTGTTAAATAAATGTATTTTTGTAATTTAAGAAGATAGAGGAGGGTACTTTTGTAATTTTATCCATTTAATTAAAAAATAAAAAAAATAAAACATTATACCCCCTTTTCTCTCTTCAGTCTCTCTCTCTTCTTTCTCTCTCTTCACTCTCTCAACTCTCTATCACCACCGTCGTTCATAAACAAAACCCCCAAATCAAAACATCATCCAATCTTCAACCATCGTTCATAAACAAGAATAGGATAAGATATCCATGGTTCCATCTGTGTCATTTACTGATTCACATAACTGTGGGGCCATCACATAGAAACATATCTACAACAGAACAAAATCATAAGCATGCTTTGTTTCAAATGAAAACATAGAACAACACAGATTAGTAACTAGTAAGTACTTTGGACTTTTGCCAAACGGGAACACTAGATATCAGTAAAAATCCAAAAATCCCCAAATAATTTATATACATCAATGTAAACCCAGACCAAAACCTCATTTTACACCGTCAACTGTGTCGGTGGTGGTTGTAATCTTCAAACCCAGAGGTCCGTTCACCGTCATCGATCCGCCATCCAAACCCGCAACACTGCCGCCACAAAATGACACCTCCTCACCTCCAAAACCGGTGTCCTAACCCACAAAACCAACCAGATTCTTCTGCAATCCTAGATGAGAAGAAATCATATGCTTCAATTGTGGGTTTATACTTGTTAAATATTCTAATCTGGTACTCGTCATGGTCATCGTCTATTAGAGAGAAGGAGAGAAGTGAAAGAGAGTGAGGGAGGTGGTAGATGGTGGTGGTGTTAACAGTGGCGGTGGTAGGTGGGGTGGGGGTGGTGGTGGCTGCTGGCGCTGGTGATGGTTGGGTATAGAGAGAGATAGAGTGGGGTGGGGTGGGGTGGTGGATGGTGGTTGCAGGGGTGGCCGGTGGGGATGGTGGTTGCAGTGGTGGGTAGCAGATGAGGCGGTGGTTGATGGTGGAAGAGATAGAGAGAGAGGCAGAGAGCTAGATAGTGAGTTGCAGTGAGAGAAAAGAGAATCTGTATGATTTATATATATAAATAATAGTAATAATAATAATAGTATTTTTAATAATGATATTATTAAATATAGGTAAAAAGACAAAAATACCCTTGGGTGACCAGATTTAACCAAAAAAATTAACTGGGTTTGGCCTAAAGGACATAACGTGCAAGATTTTGCAACATTAAGGACAAAACTTGTCAACTTTTGCGCTAAAGTACAGCGCCTGCAATTTGGTGTGAACATAAAGGACAAAACTTGTAATTTACTATGAGGGTAAATTACAAGTTTTGTCCTTTATGTTTACATCAAATTTCAGGCATTGTCCTTTAGCGCAAAAATTGACAGGCGGTGTCCTTGACCTTTCAAATCATGCACGTTTTGTCCTTTAGATCAAACCCAGTTAGATTTTTTGGTTAAATTTAGTCATGTGCAAGGCACATGAGGGTACTATTGTAATTTTACCTATTTAATTTAAAAAATAAAAAAAATAAAAAAAATAAAAAATTGTATAAAACCCAGTAACTTTCTCTCTCCCTCAACACTCTTTCTCTCTCTAAATTATCTCTCTCTCCTTCATCAGGAAGAAAAAAATGTGCATCTCCATTCTTATCTTTTCAACCTCTCAATCCAATTCAAAGATTATGGTTAATAGATTATGGTTAATAAGCATTTCTCAACCCCCATACGGCCACACTCCACCTATTCCCCACCGCCACAACCAACTACCACTGATCCCATCGTTTTTTCTTCTTTCTTCTGACCCCTAACCACCGTAGTGACGGCATGGCCGTTTTCCAGAAGCATATCGATGGGGAACAATCGGCCGCAGACGGTTCACGAAGCAACTCCATCAGTGATACCGGAAAAGGCCAAGTAGTCTGGTTCGGGTCAGGGCTCATTTGGGTCGCAGTAGTTTGGTTTGGCAATCGAAATGGGTCGTGCAGAGTAAGAGTATACATGACGGTCTTGTTCGGAGCACCACTGAAAAAGTCCCGCCCGGCCAAAAAATTGGGCGCTGATGGAAATGGTATGGTTTTATTGTTGGTGTTCCGACTTGTATTGGGTACTGGCAACGGATGAGTTGTCAGAGTGATGTGAGTAAACAGAGTCATGGGGAATGTGCCAAACAACACAGTATGTTAAATTCATAGTTTTATGCATGATTGATCTTTTTAAATTAACCTCATGTAGTAGTTTGTTTTATGTAACTTACTTTAAATTGGTATCAAATTTGTTTCAGCGTATGGAATTACACTTTCTGGCTAATCCTAAACTCATATTAAAGAAGAGTATAAATAATTGGAATTATTTCTCATACAAAATATGTTTCTTTGGTCTGTTGCGATGGTGATTTGGGTATGGTGGTTATAAAATCGGATTGTTGGGGTGATTTGGGGGTGGCTGTGGGTGGTGGTTTGATGATCGGACTGCATCAATGTTTAGAAGTCGGTTTATTTATTCGTTTCACAACATGTTTAGAAGTCAGTTTATTGAAAGGATTGAGAGGAAGCTGGTATGGGATATAAATGGGGAATTGAAAGGATTGAGAGGAAAATGACAATTTTACCCTCATGTGCATTGTACATAATATTTTTTAACTGAAATTTCTAACTAGGTTTGGCCTAAAGGACAAACTATGCAAGATGTTGAAAGGCAAAGGACACCGCTTGTAAACTTTTAGCGAAAAGGACAGCGCCTGAAATTTGATGTAAACATAAAGGAGAAAATTTGTAATTTACTCTATAATAAAATACTTGAAAATGATATTCATTCTTTAATATGATGGGCATAGAAATTATGTTTTATATTTTTTTAGGTCTAACTCGACCCGAGTTAACCTACTAGATCCTATTCTGACCGAGGTTGACCGCGTTTGATCGATTCCGAGTAATTAGGCGGAGTTGAAGAAAGTCGCATCGGCAGCCTACCTTGTAGCGCGTACTCGGGGAGTAGTCGGCCTTGGAGGCCTTGTTTTACAACCATGCCCACAACCATTACCGAATAATGGACTACTCATGGAGCCAATCCGCAATCAGATAAACGAGTTGAAGCTTTGCCTCAAAAACTGAACAACATCATGATGACAAATCTGAATCATCTGTCACTTGGCTTGGCCTTGATCATTGTGGCCGGATTGATCAATGGGGATTACCCAAATGATTGAAGCTTTGAGGCTTTCTAAAAGAACCCAAATAAAGGGGTTTAATCTTGTTTCTTAAAGAACCTGTCACACCCTCAAATTCCACATGCGGAGTACTACCGCGAGGTGTGTGACTGACCTGGATCCAGCCACCAATCATATTGAACAATCATAGTAATAAAGCAGTTTTATCAAAATGCAATTAGTGACTAATAAATTCCACATCTAAAGTCTTAAGTTTAAAAACAACTTTTATAAGAAATAGCGGAAGCATAAGTTAAACGGTTCAATCAAAAGTTCAAAGTTTAAAATTATTAAAAACCCAACATGGGTTAATGCGACCACTACACTTCCCATGCTGCAAGCTCCTGCCATCACTGTGTACCTGCAAAGCATGCAATAGGGTGTCAACATAAAGTTGGCGAGTTCACGAGTTGTCCAGTTTTAATCCCATAAAACTTGTTTAAGTTGTTAAGTTACTCATTTATATCATGCCATGGGGAGCTACCCCATATGTAAGTTTCTAAACTGCATAATACCGAATACATTAAGACCTCATGTTTCCTTGTTGCCCCGTTTGTCAATGTCTGTCATCATTGACGGTTTGGCAAGCCCTATTAGTTCACGACTGATCCTCTCCAGGCACGGTATGAGGTTGGTGAAACCTGAATAGCGCTATCAACTAATAACCCATTCGCTAGGCCCCAGCAACTAATCGGTATAGAAAGTAGGGACTTCGTGATAGAGTTTCGTTTAGTACACTTGTTGCATCTAATATAAATAGTAATTAACCGTATTCCAAACCAGGAATAGTGGCAATCCCAAACCAGGGAAAGTGTTCTTTGTACCGTTCAACGTATTCCAAACCAGGAATAGTAAGCAATCCTACACCAGGGAAATTGTTGTTTGTACCGTTTCCCAACCACCGGGAACACATGCTTTTAGTAAAGTGTGTGTGACATCACCTTGGTTTGCTCGGCAGGTAATTTACTTGTTTTAGAGTTTTGGGTCAACCACGTCCTATTATAGTTACCAAGTTTAAATTAGTTTTGTATCAAATTAGCACCACATATCCTTACACATATCTAACACATATCATATAACATGTAAACAGTACATGGGCCTACTGAATCATTAAACCCAAATATACTAGTGTGAGGTCCGATTGGAGGTGTGCGGCACAAAATTAAGTGTGTGGTCCACTAGTATTCAGTCCACTTAGTTCAGGTGTGCGGCCCAATGTGTAGTCCAGTTAACAGGTCAGTCTGTTAATGGTGTGCAACCTATCAAGTAGTGTGCGGTCCAGTCAATTGCCAGTCTCTTTAAAGTGTGCGGCCCAATAAATAAATGGCCCAAAGAGAGTGTGCGGCCCACCTTTGGTTAGTCCACATAGAGTGTGCCGTCCACACTTTAGTGTGTGACTTGTCAAGGGTGTGCGGTCATGCATTAGTCTACTGTACGACGTGCTATGAAGGTTGTTCCATCAAGGTGTGCGGTATATTAGGTGTGCAATATACATAAGGAGGATGTACGAGGTGCATCAGCACTTGTACTACTTAGAGTGTGCGGTCACTCTGAGTGTGCGGTGTGCTTACACCTGGTTATACGATGTGTTTGACAAGTTGTACCTCCAGCTAGTGTGCGGTGTCATCTTAAAACATATAATGTCACAGTTTTTAGGATCAAACTAAATAAGACAAAATGGGTATTCTCATTCAAGGCAAACGATTAGGAATCATTCAAATTTATCAAATCAAATGTATATGAGGCACAGATTCAAACGTCTCTCCTATCAAATCAATCATCATCCAATCATGCACAAAACGATTCCTCAATAGAGATTCATGTTTTCGATTAAATCACTTCATTTTCATAACGTTATGTTGTCTAACACTATAGTGAATAGATCTTATTCAGACAACAATTATTATTTCTATTTCACATAATCAGATTCACTAATATACGAGGATCATCCCTCATCCAACATGGTTAACTATTAGATCAAAAGGTTTAATCTTCTTACAACATCTATATTCATCAAGGGTTAACATATCATCATTCAACATCCGCTTATATATGAGCCCTAGATTCTTATCTCATCCTTAAGCATTTTTCTAAGCATAACATACAAACAAGAAATCAAATTGTCAACAACAATGGCATGTAGGACATCAACTAACCTGGAAGTTATAGTTCAATATTGTGCGAATAAAAAAAGGATGATGCGTCAGAAAGAGAAGAATAGGACGCTGTTGATTCTTTGAGATTGTTGCCGTCAATCTTCAACAAGGAAGGAGGTGTTGACGTATTTTAGGGTTTTCTTAGAGAGAGAAAGTAGATGAGGAGAGAGAGGGAATGAGAGAATGTTTTTGGGAAATGTTGCCCTAATGATTTGCTGCCAAATCCTTCATTTTGTCGGCTGATAAGGTCTTATATACACACAAGAGGCCGCACACTTTTAAGTGTGCTCCCCACAAGTGTGCGGTCAACTAGGGTTCCTAGTGGGCTTTGTGAGTGGGCCTGAGTAGGTGTGCGGTGCAGCCCAATCCAAGAAGTTAGAAGGGTGTGCGACTACGGGTGTGGTGTACGGGTGGCGAGGTGTGCGGTCGAGTTCAATTCAACAAAATAATTTATTTTACTAACTTAAAATCACATAACACACATATAATATGTATCAAACCAAACATATTAATTAAATGACAAATTTCATTCAATAACAACGTACGCGGGAAAACCCGAAGTGTCACAGAACCCAAATCATGCTCCTAACAACTGAAACTCAAACTAACATTAGAATATCCATCACGAACTTTCACACTAAAATCAGAGACTTATTGAAAAATAGGTACTGTTGGACCAGAGACCGTATTTTCGAGCAAACAACGATAAAATGATGAACAAAAGAGTAGAACAGTTCGATAACAATGTTGTTGTGATTTAGAGAGAGAGAGAGAGAGAGAGAGAGAGAGAGAGAGAGAGAGAGAGAGAGAGAGTATGAAACCACTTTTATTGCGAGAGAAGACCATTATGCCCATAAGCAATATATTCCGTTAGTGGGTTAACAGAATATTGTGACCACGTCAATGGCTAGGGAGTGGTTTGATAGGATTTGGAAAGGCTAGGTACTCAAAGTGACGTTTTTAGAAATACGGACTCAGTGTGTCAATCGAGCCATACCACAGGGACTCAAACTGTAGTTCACTCATTCTCCTATATATTAAAAAGGCTATGTTTTGAACAGTAGTAGTAGTAATAATAATAATAATAATAATAATAATAATAATAATAATAATAATAATAATAATAATAATAATAATAATAATAATAATAATAATAATAATAATAATAATAATAATAATAATATAATATAATATATAAGTATATTTAAAAGGCAATGTTTTGAACAATAAGTAGAAAATGTTATAATAATAAATATAGTTTTTTTTTAATTATTTCTATCATCTTCTTTACTTTTTAAGTTAGACAAATTTATGTCAACTGGTACACGTATCGAAAAATACCAATATCGGTACATAAAGGTAAAAACCGACACCAGTCTGGTACAGAAAACACCAAAAGTCGGTATCGAATTGATTTTGAAAATCTTTTAGTTCGGAAAATTCGGTACTGCTACCCGATACCATTTGCTCGTCCCTGATCACGGGTGTCGTACGAACAACAACGGTATCGTGCAACTTTTTTTGTTGATTTTCTTCAACTTTTAACGATTTCTTTTTTTAGCTTCAAGGGTAGGGATGAGCTCGGTGCCAACCAATACTGAATCGGTACTGGTATCGAAAATATCAGTTACGGTACCGGTATATGAAGGTAAAAAATGGTTGCGAACCGGTACCAGGAACGCCAAAAGTCGTACCGAATTGGTACTTAACATCTTTCGGTTCAGGAAATTCGGTACCGGTACCCAGTATCATTTGCTCATCTCTGACCACAGGTTTCATATGAACAACATTATTACCATACAACTTTTTTGGTTGATTTTCTTTTGGTTATCTTTCAGTGTTTTTTCCTATATTTTCTTTTTATTCTTGTAAACGGTTTCCGTGCGCAACGCGCTTGTAGTGATTTCAAAACACATGTAAACACAGACTAAACGACAAAAGACGTTCGCCGCAACACGACGATAGTAAAAAAAACTAGTTATATGAATTTCAATTTTGCCTTAAAAAAGCAGGTTTGAAAGCATTAAGTTTTAAGACTAATTTAAATTAAATTTCAAGACCTTTCTTTTTAATCTTTTATGCCTATTTTTCTATTGCTAAGCATAAAACAATAATAAGTACTTTTATATAATTCAAATTAATTATTGATTTTTTTTAATTGTGATTCATTAGACCATGTGGTGTGGTTTCGGTAGTCCCTATGCAACTATCTGTCACGTAGACGCCACGTCACATTTGGTGGAGGATCATCCATTTGGGGACTACCCAAGGGTGTGGAATACTACCCAATTTATAATAAAAACCAATATATAATAAAGTAGAGTGAGAAGTCAGAGAACTACCCAATCACCTGGCTCGTCTCCAACGGCCTGATGGTGACGTTTGCCCGCGACGAAGGGAGAGGGCAGTGTGGGACGAGGGCGACGAGAAGAGACGGGGTGGGGATGACCCCCACACCCCATGGTCTTAAGATCTTTATACCACGTCCCGCTTAGCTTAGTATGTGACGTCCGTACGAACTCCCGACTTGAAATGTTAATTGGATCGTTCGAAAATAAATAAATATGAGATTTTTATTTTTATTTTATTATTATTATTATTATTATTATTATTATTATTATTATTATTATTGTCGTAACGTATGCGTTAAATTAAAAGCGAAGTTTTAATGATAATTTTATTATAGTTAGCACAGTCAAATGTTATAAAGGGATCAACTAATTTAGTTAAACTAGGATTGCGAATTACGGCGGTGATTCTTTAGTTATAACTAAGTTGATTTACGACTCGCACGTTATGTTAAACCTGTCAAACGGGAAAAAAATAAACGATGTAAAAACGTTCACCCACACATGCACGCTGCGTTGTCTTAACTCGCAAAATTTAGAACGAAACGTAAAAACTTTAAACCAAAGACGCACATTACGATGTGTTAAGTCACAAAATTTAGAACCAAGCATAAAGCGAAAAATTTGCGAAAAAATGAAAACCATAAATGACCAAAGTTGAAATTAAAAAAAAAGTTGTGAGAATAGATTGCAAAAGATAAAAAGTTTTGGGGTAAACGTAAAAAAACAAATAGTTTTGAGTTAAAAGTAGTTTATGAAATACTTTTTGGGTGAAATGTAAAAAAATCATTTTTTTTGGAAAACCCCCAAAGCCAAGGTTACAACAACAATATGCATAACCATTTTTCTTTGAAAAACCCCAAAGCACACCCCGCGTTGCGACGGGGCGTAAAACGGTGTCAAATAGTATTAATGCCACACAACCGTCATCGACCACCAACACTGACTCGACCTAGGATCTGCGTGTTGCGACGAACCTGTCAAACATGAAAAAATAGAGGTAAAAATGTTGAACCACACATGCACGTTGCGTCGTGTTAACTTGTAAAATTTGAAAAAAAAAACATAAAAAAGTTGAACCACAATCGTACGTTGCGTTGTATTAACTCGAAAAAGTTAGAACTATACGAAAACGAAAATTTGCAAAAGATAAAAAGTATAAGTGACAAAAGTTGTGAAGTTAAATTCTAAATAATGAAAAGTTTTGGATTAAATTAAAAAACAAATTATGTAGAGTTAAAATTGTAAAAGGTAAAAATCTTTGGATTAAAAGTGAAAAATCAAGTTTTTTTTAAAAAAAACCCCAAAGCAATGTTTGTTGCTTATTTATAGTAATAAAATAAAATATTATAGATAGTTTAGTTATAAAACTCCAAGGGTCAAAAATGTAAACTTAGGTGCTGTTTGTTTTTTCTGCGAGAAAATGTCTGCAGTCTGCGGACCACATCTGCAGGCATCTGCAGAAGAAGAGGTGGACCAAAGGTCTGCAGTCTGTAAGGAGAAGATGGTTTGTTTTTTTTATATAACATCTTCACACACAGAAACACACACTTTACACACACACCTCTGCTCTCTCTCTGCATCATCACCGCCACAACCATCTACCACCACCCACCCACCCACCCCCGTCGCAACCACCACCCCCGTCACAACCACCCACCCCCAGATCTTTCTCCTCCCTCGATCTCTCTCTCTGCCTTCATCATCACCACCATCAAGCACCACCGCAAACCCACCACCACCGTCACCACTACACCACCGCCACCACCGTCACCATTACATCTCTGATTTGGGGTTCGATTTGGGGTTTTTTGATGAGAGAGAGAGAGATCGAGGGAGGAGAGAGATCCAGAGAGAGAGAGTTCGAGGAGAGAGAGAGACAGCGGGGTAGGCGGTGGTTGTGGTTCCTGTGATGATGATGACCGGCGCTTTTGATGGTGGAGGTGATTGGGGGTGTCGGGTGGAGGAGAGAGAGGGTGTCGGAGCTCGAGGTGGGGCTGGAGGTGGTGGCGGAGCAGGGGTGGGAGGTGGTGGCGGAGTGGAGGTGGTGGCGGAGTGGGTCTGGTGGCAGAAGAGGTCTGGAGGGAGAAGAGGAGAAGGGATGGAGAAGAGGAGAAGGTGAGAAGAGGTGTGAAGACCTTTGAAGACAAGCTTGAATGTCTGTTTGAAGCAGACCTCTCGCAGACCTTTTTTAATGAAAGGTCTGCGAGAAAACAAACAAGGTGCAGACCACAAAGGTCTGAGCGCGTCTGCGCGGCGCAGACAAAAGACATCAGGAAGACCTTCTAGGAAAAAAACAAACAACACCTTAGAAACTTTAAATTAAGAAAAGAATAAAAATAGAGCGGGATAAGGATCAAACCCGACCACTTTCCGTATAAACCCAATACGCTGGTCAGCTTGGTTGCGCCGCTTTTGGTGTTAATAACCAACCCCTTTTATATTAAAGTTCAACCTGAGAAACCCAAATCCCTTTCATCTTCTTCGCCCAGCTAAACCTGCGACCCCAAATCCGTTTCCTTACTTGAACCGGCTGTATAACACGACTATACGGATCCATTTTGACCCCAAATGTCTAGCTATCAGTTCACCATTAAAGACCTCTTAATCTAAAAACAATTTTTATCAAATTTGTTAACCATAGCCCATCCAACCAGTCTAATCAAATTCTGGAGCATCTCACAATAAATACCAATGCTCTAAACCTGCAAATCATCATCCAAATTCACGAATTTAAGCAAAAACGTATCTATGGCTTGAAACTTCGATAGTATCGATCTCCTTCAATACTTAACCAAATTAGGTAATTCCAAAGCTTAAAGTCGTTAAATATTCGAGCTCTACAAAACCCTTCTATCCATTTCTGTGACATAGGGCATATTCAATCCAGATTTATTTTTTTGTTTCTAGGCTTCTGCATCTTAGAAATTGGGGCTTTTGATGTAGAATTGTTTTTTTGATGAAAATAGATTAGGATATTGTTTGTTACCATATGAGAATATGAGATGGGTTTATGCCTATTTTGAGAATTTTTGGATGTCATATAAATTTATTACGATTTTTTTTTATCAAATTACAATTCGTGGATAAATCATATAAAATATCGGTTTTAACAAAATAAAACCCATGAATATTTATTTCGTGCGGTTTAATCAGTATCGAACAAACGCAACTAGTGAATAGATCTATTTATTTCCCTCTTTTGACATACAAATCAAATTGTCTTTGTGTGTTACGTTTACTTGTGTTTATTGTTTCATATACATGTATATACTTGTTACTCGCTTTTTGTAACATTGTTTCATGTGAATCCACTGGCTGACCGGTTCCCCACGACCATGGGTTGAATTAGGTATCACCACCGTTACTTAGATTCGGTCTTTGGGGCTTGAATCTCATATTGTTTCATTATCATTGTTACATTATCATGTTTCATCGTCATATTTGGTTGTGGTGATTGTTGGTATTGTTGGATGGTTATGGATGTTTAATATACACTTGAAGTTGCATGTTAACTTATTTCAAAAATTAATAAAGTAAATTATTTTATTTGAAAAGCTTAGATCTATTCACCAACTTTATGTTGATCTAAAAACCTTTTTACACATGATACAAGTATACAAGTGTGAGATGAGTTGAAGATGCTGACACCTAAGATGTGCCTTAGCTATTGTTTTGGATATTATTTATATTGGTTTATGACATTGGCACATTATGAATTATTTCATATTTCTATATTATGTGTGCCATTTCAATTTGGATATGTTTTAAATATTTAAACTTATAATAGTTGTGATGAGATATTGACAATCATCTCGCTCCGACAGATAATCTGCTTCGGGTCGGGGTGTGACAATTTGGTATCAAAGTCATTGACTATAAGGAATTAGGTCTATGTTATTAGACCCTCAAACTTCGACTATAGTTTATTAGGTGTCTTAGGTACCTTATGTGTTTAATTGTTTATTTGTCTTAGCTTATAAACATTTAAAGTAAACATATGCACATAATCACTTTTAATTATTATGTGCTTAGTATTATGTGTATTATACGTTGACATGTGTTGTATTTTTTTATCTAAAATATATGATTATTTCATTTCCTTCATTGTCACATTTGTACACATTTTATAATATAAATAAATATTAAATTTTTCAAATAATATCTTGTTCCTATTTCCATTTATCTAAAGATTTAATTTGATTTATTTTCTTTTCAATTATTCTTGGATTTTTATTTCATTTCATTTTCTAGTTTGCAATTTCATTTGAGTTTTTCTATCTCATCAAAATGAGTTTATGTGACAGATATGTAGTAACTAGAAGGGTTAAGTACTGGTAATCGGAACGTCCTGTATAGGCTGGCATTTGTATAAACCCAATATACCAAGGGATCGGTTTGCCTACCTTGGGACTAACGATGAGAGTATGATGACCTATTAGGACAAAGTATGTCACACCAAACGTCACATAAACTTATAACACTTTGATAAGTCAACGTGTCCATGTTAAGACATGGATACCATCCAACATCGTTTTATATCACCCCAAACATTGATCATTTATCATTTTCATGATTTCTTTTTAGGTTAAGTGTATATCAATCGGTGGACAAATGCGGACCATGCAAAAGCTCGGTAATTGTGGGGCCCATTTGATTACAAAAGTGATGCAAGGAAGGCATACTAAACACTATGATGTGCTAAAACAATCAGTTTTTAATACTTTGTTTTTGAAACATCGTTTTATCATAATTTTTATCCTATTTTTGTGGTTCATGTGGTTTTAAGTTGGGTTTTTGTTGGTTATGCTTGGTCTCATGAGATGTCACGTTTTGAATTTTCACATATCACAAGTTTCGAATTTTCACATATCACATGTTTCATATTTGGAATGTCAGTTCGGACAATGTGTCAATAAATTTTTATTCAAAAACTCACAAACTGTTTTGCGTTTAATCCATGTAGATGTCTGTTTGACGTCACCCTATCGGAAAGCGCACTAGAAACTTCAGTCGTCGCATGGCCGCCCACATTGCGGAAGAAATGGTTGTCATCCAAAATATTGTGGTTCAAGTCCAACAAGCCCTAAAAAATCAGGGGGCTGAAAATCAGGAGAACCATGGTGGTGCAAATTATTCTAAGTGTTCCTACAAACACTTCATGTCGTGCGACCCTCCTACTTATGAATGCATCGAGGGTGCTACTACTCTTCTCCATTGGTTTGAAGAAACGGAGAGTACTTTTCTGAATTGTGATTATCCTAAAAATCGCAAGGTTCGCTATGCAATTGGTCGTGTGTTGGGGAACACACTAACTTGGTGGAATGGTGAGGAAAACACTCGCGGTGCTGAAGTAGTTGTGGCTCTAACTTGGGAACAACCTAAAGAAATCATGATCCAAGAATTTTGTCCTCGTCATGAAATCAGGAAGTTGGATGATGAATTTTGGAGCTTGAAGCAGGATAGTGGCGAGAGCATGGCTTACAATAAGCGGTTTCAGGAACTAAGGCATCTAGTTCCCTGTATATTTACTCCTCTTTCCCGACTCATAAAGAAGTATATCGGAGGCCTTCCGGTAATGATTCAAGACCTAGTGGTAAGCAGTAAACCTGCCACCCTTGAAGCAGCTATCCGTTTAGCTGATCAGCTCACTTAAAATCGTGTTAAGTCGGGTGATCTTAAACGAAAGTGGTACAAGGGTGCAGTTAACAAAGCTCCAGTTGAAGAGTAAAGGAGGTGAAGGAAACGAAAGTTGGATCGTCTTCCCATTTCGTAATCAATTCACCATTAAAGACCTCTTAATCTAAAAACATTTTTTATCAAATTCATTAACCATAGCCTACCCAACCAGTCCTAAATGAATTTGAATTCTGGAGCATCTCACAACAAATACCAATGCTCTAAAAATGCAAATCATCATCCAACTTCACGAATTAAAGTAAGAATGAATCTAGGGCTTGAACTTCAAGTATCGATATTTCCTTCAATACTTAACCAAGTTAGGTAATTCCAAAGCCTAAACTCGTTAATATTTGGAGCTCTACAAAACTGCTCAATCCAAATCTGTGACGAAGGACATATTCAATCCGAATTTTATTTCTTTTCCCTATCTAGGGTTCTTAGTCTTAGAAATTAAGGCTTTTGATGTATGATTGTGTTTTTATTAAATTAGACTTCAGCTATTGTTTCATACCGTATGAGATAGGTTTGTGCCAAATTTGAGAATTTTTTGGTTGTCGTATAGATTTATTATGATTTTTTTATCATATTACAATTCGTGGATAAATCATATGAAATATGGGTTTTAGCAAAATAAAACCCATGAATATTATTTTTTCTGAATTTCTATAAAATCAATAGACCATGGAATTTTTACAAATTTCATGATCTATGGAAGTATTTTTGTAATAAAAGGACTAATGAAATATTAAACATTAAATTTAGTCTTTTTAGTAAAATAAATGGGTTAAAATCTAAATGTAAGAAAAAGATGATTTTAGATATATATATATATATAGGGAGGGGCTCATGCGAGAACCACCCTTATTGTGAGAACCTTCAGAACCAATGTGAACACAACCTAAAATAGCTAAAAAAAACCTAACCCCCACCCCCCTCGCCCCCAAAAAAAAACCTAAACCCCCCACGCCCCCCCCCCCCCCCCAAAAAAAAAAACCTAACCCCCCCTACTAAAGCTAAATGCTAAAAACTAAAAACCGAAAAAAACCCTAACTCCCCCCCCCCCAAAAAAAAAAAACCTAAACCCCCCTCCCCCACCCCCCAAAAACCTACCCCCCCCCCAAGCTAAAATGCTAAAAACTAAACCCTCAAGAAACCTAAAAAAATCTAAAAAAATTTAAAAAAATCAAAAAAATTTGTTTTTTTAATATTTTTTGTGCTCAAATCGCTACTTTTAGTGGCCAAAAAAATTTTGTTTTTTAAAAAAAAAAATTTAAATTTTTTTTTGCTTGGAAAAGTAGCGATTTTTATATAAAAAATATTAAAAAAAATTTGTGTGATTTTTAGCTATTTTTAGGCATTTTTGGTGTGTTCACATTGGTTCTCGCGGTTCTCACAATAAGAGGTGGTTCTCGCATGATCTTCTCCCTATATATATATATATATATATATATATATATATATATATATATATATATATATATATATATATATATATATATATATATATATATATATATATATATATATATATATATATATATATATATATATATATAGGGGAGGGTTATCTTGAGAACGCTAAATATTGCGAGAACCGTGAGAACGAATGAAAAACCAATCAAAACCAAACTTTTTTAATACAAAACTCATTGTAATTAAGATATAACATCAAAACAAGAATTTATAACATCAAATAATTCATTTCTCCTTTTCAAAATCACTCTTTTTAGATTTTTTACACATGTGTAAATATAACAGATTTACACATGTGTAAATGGCAAACTTACACATGTGTAAATTTTCTTTATTTACGAATTCACGTAAATTTAAACGTGTAAATTAAATTTCTAACATTGTATTCGAATAATAATGATAAGTGTAGAAAAAAAAATTTGAATTTGAATTGTTTTTGACCAAGTTCTCATGGTTTTTTCATTTGTTCTCACGGTTCTCACAATATTTAGCGTTCGCATTTAAACCCTCCCCTATATATATATATATATATATATATATATATATATATATATATATATATATATATATATATATATATATATATATATATATATATAAAATGTTAAGATTAATTTTCATTAAATTATTAGAATGGATATTCTGAATATATAATAACATAAAATCTGTTATTTTATTGTCTTAATACTTTATTCATAAGTTCAACATGTAGATGTAAATGTTATAATTTGGATTAGATTATATTTATTTGTTGTTATGTAACACCCAAAAAATATAAAACTTTATATTTTTATTATATAATTTAAAATAAACAAGAATAAGCCAACTAGAAAACAAATAACCAGTTAGTCACGAATCTTGTGGTACACGTAAGTGGGTTAAAATACCTAAAATACAAACCGAATTAATGTAGAGGGACTAAAATCGTCAAACTTGAAACTTGAAATATTAAAACGAAAGTTATCACACCAAACACACACAAAAGTGTGTGTCTGGTCAATTACAACACAGGGGCGACACAGAGCTTCCCCCACAAACCCTAATCCAAACGATTTCCATCAAATTGAAGCCCATAATCAGCTCTAAATCAAGTTTCAAGCACAAGTTAGTGATCACCTTGTTGAAGGGATCATAAGGTATGCAAAATTTTGGTATTTTTTATTCATCTTGAATTTTAGGTTAATTGTGAAAAACGAAAATTAAGCTTGATTATGTGTTGTATAGATGAAATTAGAAGTATTATGATGTCTAGGGATAAACCCTAGATGATTTCTTGTTAAAATCTTGCATGATACTTGTGGGGTTTATAATCACCATTGTAGGTGATCAATGGGTTTGTAGAAACTAGATAAACACTAGGATTATGATTCTTGTTCTAGTGTAATCTGAATTTATGAGGTAATTTCTGAAATGATGATGTTAAAATTATGTGTAGATTTGCCTAATTGAAGTTGATATAGATGGAAATAACAAGTCATGAACTTAGTATTGATTATGTAAAAATCTGACCCGCTAGGTGTTTGTTAAAACGCCTAAGTGAGGATTAAAATGTTAAAGATTGGACGAAAACGCAGATTTGAATATCATAATGAATTATGCGTTAATGATTATAAAAAGAGTTCTAAATTGGTTGTGAATGGAACTGTTTAGGTAAGGAATCCGGATCCTCAAGCGGACAAGCCGGAGGTGATACGCGTTTGAAGGGTGTGCTCTAAAGGTACGCGACCTATGGTTTCGTTACATTGTGTTATTTATTTATTTTAGCTTTTTGTATTAGAATTTAGCTAAAGAGGAAACCCGTTATGTCACAGAAGTGACGAAGTACCTTAGACAAATAAAATGGGTCAAAACATTGGTTAAATGTAAAGTTTGGTATGTCTTTGAAATGGTGGCTACCAGTCAACATCCAAACGGGTCAAAACAATGTTGAGTTGTAAATGTCGAAGTGAATGAGTCATCACTCGATGATTGGTTATAATTAAAGCGTAAGCCATGAAGCGGACACGCTAAACTTGTTGCAAATGAACCCTTGGTATGGGGATTAAAGTTCAGAAATTATTCTTGTGAAATTGTTAAGAGAAGCATGTTAAAACCCTCGAAAACAAAGCATGTTGTTAAGGCGTAAGCAACTCTCAGTAAGGGAGCGAAACGTTATTGTTGGTAAACCCGGGAATGGGTAAAATCTTTGCAAACAAGTGATGACAACAAAACAAGTTGTAGGAATTTTAAACAAATAGGTCGAATAAACAAAGAGCCGAATCATAGGCCAACTGTTCTTAAACTAAATTTTGGTGTGAATTGTGTTGATAAACGGGTCCGTAATTTAATTACGGTCGCGTAGGAAAAAGAATTACGTAAAATGGACTTGTATAGCAAAAGTTATGCAAGTTCGAAGTTGTTATATGGCATTTTCGTAGTTGGGCAAGTGCAGCACAAAAAGAAAGCAACATTCTATGAAAAAGTGGACGTCGCGCTACGCGACGCCAATCTTGAATCACCGTCGCGTGACGCGATGGCTGTCGCGGGCCGCGTAAGACGAGGGCTAAGCTGTCGCGGGGCGCGACAACCCCAATTTTCAGAAATTTTGTTCGGCCGGTTTCATTGTTTGATATCAAAACTTGTTTATACATATTCCAACACTATCAAAACTAACATTTAACGTGGTTTTGGCACTAGGTAAAAGCACGCAAGACTCCGGATGAAGATCAAGCGACTTTCAAGAACCGAACGCACCAAACGAAGCTTCCGCATTGATCTATTTTGTTTTAGTTAATATGTAAAATCTTGAAAATTTCATTTTGAAGGTTTAAATAGTAGGATGATGACTAGTATATTTTGATCATTTATAATCGTAAACCCAACAAAGTTTTTTTGTAAGCTCGCATTTTGTAATAAATGCGTGTTAAATATTATAAATTCTGTTATTTTAAGATGGGTCTTATAAGTTGGTATCAGAGCTCAAGGTTGTTAATAAAGTGCGTTCGGTTCAAGCTTGATCAAGCATCCGATAAGAGCTAATTGTTTTAAGTAGACTTAGTAAATATAGAAAGGAAACATGAATCGACGTTCAGGGAAAGAGTGTGTCAACACACTCAAACACGGGAAGTGCATTAAATAAGAACGGTTAAAGCAAGTTACGGACTTGATTAAACCGAAGCAAATAAACCATATGTTATAAATGAAATGTTTAACGATTGGTGTAAACATTTCAGTTTTAAAGATGATGAATAAAGGTAACGATGATGCGGTGCCGAGAGTCACCGAGAAAATGAGAGAAGTGATTGCCGAGGAGGTTGGAAAGGCAATCGAAAATAGTTTGTCCGGTTTTATTGATAAGATCCAAAACACGGTACTATCGGTGATTGATGAGAGAATCAAGAAATTGGAAGATAGTGCCAATATAGCGAAGGAAAAGTCTGGAGGACGAAAGCCTTGTTCATACAAAGAATTCATGGCATGCAAACCGCCAGTTTATAATGGGGAGGTTGACCCGATAATATGCCAACGATGGCTAAGCGACATCGAGGGAGTGTTTGAAAGGACCCATTGTGATACAAATGACTACATAGCCTATGGTATGGGTCAATTAAAAGGTCAAGCGAAAGACTGGTGGGATAACAAGAAGAAAGAGATTGGAAGTGAAGCGGCTAAGGCTATGACATGGGATGAATTTAAGACGCCGTTCCTTAAACATCATAGTCCCAAGGCGGTCATTAACCGAATCAAAGAAGAATTCATGCAACTTAGACACAAGGGTGAGTCCATCGACAAAATCACGGGAATGTTCATGGATAAGATGAAGTTTTGTGATGAACTGGTGACGAATGAAGAACATAAGATATATTACTACTACAACATGTTGAGCGCCGAGTACAGGGAGTTTATGACTCCTTCAAAGTATGAGACCCTTACCGAGATAAAAAATGTTGCTCGGGAACGGGAGATTGAATTGAAAAAGCAAGTTGAGCGGGGCGAACGAAGGGCACATGATGTTAATCCAAGCCCTACTAAGAAAGCACGGATGAATGAAACAGTGAAGAAATCGGACGCAAAAGGTGGGTCGCCAAGTTGCAAAATCTACGGAAAGGGTCATAAGGGCGAGTGTCACTTCAAGGATAAACCCTGCCCCATATGTCGGAAAACGGGGCATATGGCTTCAACATGCCCGGATAAAGTGACAGTTTGCTACCAGTGCTATCGACCGGGTCACAAAAAGTCAGAATGCTCGGAGCTAGTGGGAAAGAAAGATGGGCAAGACATGAAAGGTGAAGCCCCGAAGGCAAAGGCTAGAACTTTTCACCTAACCGCCGCAGAAGCAAAAATAGAACCCGAAGTGGTTTCAGGTATATTTGCTGTTAACTCGATTCTTGCACGTGTATTGTTTGATACGGGTGCGAATAAATCCTTTATTTCATATGGGTTTATTCTACATCCTTCATTTGTTCTAACAAAGTTATCTATGCTTTTAGAAGTAGAGATAGGTAATAACAAGAGTTTTATCGTTTGTGATGTATTTCAAAATTGGAAATTGAGCATCGACGACGAAGAGTACTCAATAGACTTGATCCCGATGTCGATGGGAGAATTTCAAGTGATCGTAGGTATGGATTAGTTATCGCGATACCACGCAAAGGTGGCATGTTTCCGGAAGGAGATAAAACTGACATCTCCTAGCGAAAAGCACGTTACCATATACGGTGGAAAAGGGGGTAACCCTGTGGTATGTACAATGCTAGAGACTCACAGACTTATGAAACATGGATGCAAAGCATATATGGTATACGCAAGCGAGTCGGAGAAAGAGTCCCCAAAAATCGGAGACGTACCCGTAGTACGTGATTATGAAGATGTGTTCCCGGAAGATTTACCGGGAATACCACCAGAACGAGAGGTAGAGTTCGGAATCGAATTGATTCCGGGCCCAAAACCTGTGGCCAAGGCGCCGTATCGGCTCGCGCCATTGGAACTACAAGAATTGATGTCTCAAATCCAAGATCTGCTCGACAAAGGGTTTATCCGACCAAGTGTATCTCCATGGGGCGCACCAGTACTATTCGTGAAAAAGAAGGACAGAAGTATGCGCATGTGTATCGACTACCGAGAGTTAAACAAACTCACGGTGAAAAATCGATACCCACTTCCAAGAATTGATGACTTATTTGACCAGCTACAAGGAGTGAGTTGGTTTTCAAAGATTGACCTCAGATCGGGTTATCACCAGTTAAAGGTCAAGGAGGAAGATGTACCGAAGACGGCCTTTCGTACACGGTATGGGCATTACGAGTTCCTCATGATGCCCTTTGGATTGACCAATGCACCCGCGGCTTTCATGAACCTCATGAACCGGGTTTGCAAACCTATGCTGGATAAGTCGGTAATCGTGTTTATCGATGACATTCTAATATATTCGAAAAATGAAGCTGAACATGTATATCATTTGCAAGAAGTGTTAGAGACACTCAGACGAGAAAAACTGTATGCAAAATTCTCAAAGTGCGCTTTCTGGTTACGAGAGGTGCAGATTCTCGGGCATACAATTTGTTGGGATTGAACCCTACCAGAGGAACAGATAAGCCAAAACCGGATCACAAAAATGGATTCACAATAAGCAGTTGTTTACTATAAGCTTTCCCCTTGACTGTGGCTCCAACATCTGATATACTCCAAAGCACTGCCTTTATCAACAACTGCTGACACTGAAAACTGCTGATCTGCTCAAAGACTGATGAAGACTAAAGCCCTGCTGCCCAATCTACTGCCTTGAGTCAAGCACTGCTGATCATGACAAGTACTGCTGGGTTCACAGCAGTGGAAGGATGCAGCAGTAGTTTTATTCATCTTGTGTAATGTAATGTAACATCAGTAGTTAGGAAAGCAGTAGTTGTATAGATCAGTAGATAGAGTTTGTTAGTTTGTTAGATGTCACTTTCATGGTGACGTCAGCTGAGATGCCTCAGTGGTTTGGACTGCCTATAAATGTAACAGTACTCTGTACTGTTACATTCGATTGACTGAGTGAGTTCTTCTCCTCATGTCTAATCCTTTCATCTTGTGCAACCAACCCTGGAGTATCAGGCTGAGGGGGAGCTTAGTTTTGTAAGCATGCTTGTAATCATTTGCTTTGTAATTCAATCATTCAACTTAATGTGAAGCATTTGTTTACCAAATTACTTTCTTCCTTGATTGTGTTTACAAAGTTTGTTTCATTTCCGCTGCATTTAATCTTAGTTTATATCCATTGTTTTGTCAAATTATACAAACAAACACAATCATGACAGCCTCCGATCCTAACAATTGGTATCAGAGCTCGGACAATCAAATTCGATCTAACAATCAATTTGACATAACAGTTTAGCTCAAAATTCATTGATACTAAGGTTGATTGTATTTAGTTGAAAAACAGAGCAACGAGAAATCATGTTCAAAATGATGAATCAAATACTCTGTAAAACAACCAAGATGTCATAAGATTCACAAATTTCAAACAACAAATGATGTCATGCACAAATCACCCATAGTTTTCAGATCTGAAAACATGTCTGGTAACTATGGTATGACTATCTTCATTCAAAATTGATCTCAACTGTTGATATGAAATTTGTGATGATTTCATCATATTTTATACTAAAGTATAAACCTCAGATAAACGAAACCTATGTTCATATAAACATTAGTGTTTTGCTAACATAGAAAGAGGGAAATAAAACTTTAGTCACGAAATCTTATGTGTTAAAAGGCAGGTTGAGAATCCTCAAAAGGACCAATTTAACCCTGTCAAAACACATTAAGAAAATCAGGAGTCTAAACAGTCCAAATCATACGTAATGTGAGAATTGGTAATAAAACATGTACAAATGTGGCCAGATCTCTCAAAACATTACTACAAAATGATTATGGATTAAGCTTTTCCTCAATAAAATCTCCCAGTGAGTATTTCTGAACTTATGAATGGGAAGGGTAAAAAGGGAAGAAGAAAATGAACAAAACTCAAAAGTGTGTTTATCTCAAAACTTTTGAAGCCAAAAGAAAAGAGTATAAACATAAAACACTTATGAGTCCAAAATTGGGAAAACAATGGTCATCATGCAACTGTGTGCATTTAATAATTCAGGAAAAGTTCAGGTAACAATGGTATCTCCAGTGATTGATTTTAAAAGAAGAATCTGCAATCAATTAACAAGAAAATGATCCTAATCAGTGGTCATAATGATGTGATCATAAGCCTTTTTGGAAGTTACCAGATCCTTTTGATGTTGTTTTCAAAATAACCTTTATTTTTAGAAAGGTGTTATTCTCAAATAAAACCGGATATATTATTCATTTTTTTAAAATAATATTGTTTTGGTCAAAAATCAAGCAATGATAGTGCAACCAAACTCTTTGCTACGGGGAATGATGCTTGAATTACTGAATGATATAAAGGATCACTCTGACTGCAATGAACAAATGACACAGAGATTTATACGAGGAAAAAGCCCTTGATCAATGAATGATCTCCGGCATAAAAAACCTCGGGTGATGGAAACTACCGATCACCAACTCAAATTAAATAAGAAATGTGTTACAACTTCGGATGATAGCGAGCTAGTTACAAGGATCACTATAGTGCAATGTGTAAAAAAGTGTGTAATCGCCAAGTGAATGATTACGAGCTGGTGAGAGTAGTTACTAGTGTCTGTTTAGCCAAAATTAGCCAAGTGTTCTAAATTAGCTCGCTATCCCCTTTTAAAAATGGAAAATATCTAAGTTAACTAACTATCCGCCTTTCATGCAAGTCTCCCACGAACTCCATAACGTCCATATTGGTCAAGCACGTGCGGAATAAATAAGGAATATGCTCCAGGAATTTTGTCAAGACCAGGTCCAAGCTCTTATTCCTGCAAAACAATATCATATTCAAAATAGACAATCGTTAGAATAAGGATCCTTACAATGATCCATGATCCTGATCCTGCAACACTTCTGAGGATCACTAGCTGATGCTGAAGCAAGGATCACTATACCCAACAGTATATGAGGATCACTGATCATTGGTGAATCCACCCCTAACAATTGCCCCCAAAATATAAGGAGTAATATTGTAACTAATGAGTTATATTGTGTCCTCCTTATCTGCAACGAATCATACATCAAACTAGCCGTTATAAGCGGACTAACCGTTGAGATCCTGACGTCACTGAGGTGACTATCCTGCAAAATCATCATTATAAATGGCAGTTAGAGATAAGGGCTAGAGGGCATTTAAATTCAAGCGTTTCTTCTTTAAATCCTCATTCGAAGACTCGAGCAGGTACTCTTCTCTCTTCCTTCGCTCTTCATCTTCTTGCTCTGTTTCTCTTTCCCACTATTGTCAAAATGATGCTCCGATCCTCACCGACTAAGGATCATAAGAAGGACAGCCCTCTGAAAAGCCAGGGAATCATAAAGGATTCCGCAAAAGAACGTTGCTGCTTTTCTGACCCGCAGATCGACAGAATTCGCCATTGCTTCCTGGCGAATGCCGTTTTCAAACCGTTTGATCCCACCGTTTTAAGCGACTGTGCTTCTGAAACCTGGATAGCCTTTCCAGTCACCCCATTTACCATAGGATACACCTATCCTTTTCCAGCTTTTGCCCAATCCTTTTTCTCTCTTATCGACATTTCTTTTATCCAGGCGATGCCCATGGTCTAGAGGATTTTGATCACCCTTGAGAGGATCATTGAGCAACATGGTATCGATCTAGGAATGTCGGAGCTTTCTGAAATGTATGACCTTGTCAGCCATGGATCTCACCGGTATCTTCTCAAACACAAGCCAGGTGAAGAACATCCCATCTTCAAAGCCACTAAAAACGACACCAACTGGAAACGGCGATTCTTCTTCGTCAGAAGGGATTCCATCCCTGATGGAAAGGATCTGCCTAGAAAGTGGACCACTCATGATAGGATAGAGGATGCTTAGAAGGATCACCAGATAAGCATGTTTCTAACCAGGATCACTAACGTTTTTCCATTTCTTTTGTGCAGCTATTTCTGTCTCACATTTCTTCAAAACACCTGCAACAAGAGAAAGGCTTCTTGCTTTCCGAAGACTTGACCCCGCAGTAAGATCATTCAAAGCAAACACCCAGGATTCACAAGAGGTATCCTCAGGCTCAGTCACCATGTCAAGTAAGTATCCGTGTTTATGTGTGATTAAATGATAAAAATAAGATAAAATAAGGATACTTATCTATTTTGAATGTGTAGGTGCCGGAAAATCTTCAAAATCTGCCTCCAAATTCAGCGTCACCGATCTTGACACTGTACGATCCTCCAAGAAGAAGCCCACTGCAAGCCCCATTGTCTCGATCCCCAAGGCACCCACTAAAGGAAGGGGTGGCAAGAAAAGAAAAACCTCTGAGGCTGAGGATTTGCAAGGCTTGCCTCTGATCCGCCACCAGTTCCTTGAATACTTCAACGATGTAAGGATCACTGACTCGGCCTATATATCATGCTTACTTGAGGATCACATGATCTTGAACTGTACTCTATCTTTTTTTTGCAGAAATTTGCTGAGATCGAAGACTATGTTGGGAGTGTTGAAGAGCTGGACAAGAAGTATGCAGACCTTCAACAAGTTGTGGTGCTCAAGGATCACAAGATTGCTGATCTCGAAAAAGCCCTCCAAGACGCCAAGACCCAGACAGCTAAAGTCCTGATCAACACTGACTATGAGAAGCATGAGCTCATGGAAGGTGCCAAGGTCTCCGCTGCCATTGCTATGTACAAGACTAAGCTGAAGATGGCCCAAGAAACCCAGGATCCTGACTTCGACAAAAGCAGCTGGGATGTTGAGGGCTGGAAGGCGAGGCTGGCTGAGCTGGAGGATGAAGAAGATGCTGAGGAGGTTTTAGCAATCGAAGCTGGAGGCGGTGGCAAGGATCATGGTGGAGAAGCTAGTGGAGCGGCTGAAGATGATGCAGCGAAGGTGTGAGCTGTAAGGATGGGCGATGATGGATATTTCTAGACGTGGCCAGAGCCCATTTTTTCGGTTGGATAGTGGTTTTTTTGGTTATGGTGTTTTGATTTCAAACAATGATGGCCTGTAATAACTTTAGACAATAGCTATTAGGGTTGAGGATCATGGATCCTTTGAACAATAGGCAGGATAATGGGTGGTGGATGGATCCTCTGTTTGGGGGATGAAGCCACTTGTTATCCTGCCGCCTTTACTTTCCTGCACTGCTAAGACCGCATGAACAATGGACACCCTTTGCCAACCCATGTGGACGGGCCACATTTTGCTGGTAGAAATGTGGGTTGGCAATTTTGACAACCTTAAAAGGGTTAAATATTTTGTGAATAAATAAAACTTTAACTTTTTGACTTATCCTTTTATGTTATTCTTGTATATCCTTTAAATATTTAATTGTTTCGATATACACTTGTCTGAATAAGAAAAATTAAACAAATTAGGTTTAAAATTCTTAGGATATGATCCAAGATCAAATATCCTATAGTTGAAAGCTTCCAAAAAGTAGTATATCTTAAGGATCATAAGTTCAGTTGCCAAAATATAAGGGTTATTCAAATGAATAAAGGATAAAATCAAAATAGTTAAGGATCATACCTGAGAATCCAAGTTAGGATCCTAATCTTTAACATTATAATCAGGATAACCATAAAACAAACCCTAGTAGGAGGTAAGGACCAAGGATCCTTAGTTGTTTAACTTCGAAAACCTGAAATAGAACATAATTTGGGACTAAGCCAACATATAGGACAAGTTAGTAACTGGGGACAAGCCCAAGGATAACTGGGGATAAGCCCAAGGATAACTGGGGACAAGCCCAAGGATCGTGTGTAAACTGGAGTATGGCCCTTATTGGCGACTATCCAAACTTAGTGACATGAAAATGCCAAAACCTTAGCTAACGTGAAAACGTTAGAAACCTTAGGAACGGATGTATGGTACGTCTACCATTATACGTAGGATCCCGGATACAGCCAGTACAATGAAATTGTCAGCCCCTAAAGCGAGTACTGGTCCCATTGCCATGAACTGTACCAGGATCATCGTGCGCTACTGGCGATACTGGGGTCAAGCCCAAATAACTGGATACTTCTGTGGATAATCAATCCTTTGCTAAGGATACCTGAACCTTCAAAACTTAGAACCAGGTGAAAGGAGGATAAAGGATGCAGGATCCCTATCCTCATATAAGAGAATAAAATAATGAAATAGTTTGAGATTAGGGTATTACCAAGATGAGGATCATCTGTTCTGTAAGGATCCTTCAAGGATACTCATCACGTGAGGATCACGGATCCTTGTCACATGAAGTATTTCTTCAAATGGACAGCATTCCAGGCTCTAGGTAGCAAATCACCTTCCATTGTTAGCAATCGATATGCCCCCTTTCCTGCCTCAGCTTCAATCAAGTAAGGACCTTCCCACCTTGGTGCCAGCTTTCCATCAGCAGGATTGGTGGTATTCTGAAATGCTTTCCTTAGTACCATATCACCAACTTGGAACTTCCTGATCCTGACATTTTTGTTGTAGGCTCCAACCATCCTCTGCTGATAACTGGCCATCCTTATCCTTGCCAAATCCCTAATTTCTTCTATAGTATCCAGGTCTTGAACCAGGTTTTCATCATTTTCTTCAGGATCATGAATGCTTGTTCTTGCAGTAGAACCACCATCTCTGTAGGGATCACTGACTTTGCCCCAAATACCAAAGAAAATGGAGTTTGACCAGTAGCATTCTTGGGGGTTGTCCTATCAGCCCAAAGCACATAAGGTAGTTCTTCTGCCCATTTTCCATTCTTGGACCCAAGCTTCTTTTTCAAGTTGTTGATGATGATCTTGTTAGATGATTCTGCCTGACCATTAGCTTGTGGGTGGACTGGTGTTGATGTTATCATCTTAATCCCCCAGCTATCACAAAAGTTAGTAGTTCTACTCCCAATAAATTGGGATCTATTATCACATACAATTTCAGAAGGAATACCAAATCTAGTAATAATGTTTCTTTTAATGAAGGATATAACTTCCTTTTCTCTGACTTGGGCAAAGGCTTCAGCTTCTATCCACTTGGAGAAGTAATCAGTCATAGCAAGCATGAACACTTTCCCACCAGGTGCCTTAGGAAGCTTACCAACTATATCCATTTCCCATCTCATAAATGGCCAAGAGGATGATATAGGATGCAAAAGTTCAGCCGGTTGATGAAGGATATTACTATGTCTTTGGCAAGGATCACACTTCTTGGCATACTCCACAGCATCCCTTTTCATAGTTGGCCAATAGTATCCTATCCTCAGGATCCTTGAGAACAATGCTCTGACCCGGTGTGATTTCCACAATCTCCTTCATGGAAATCTTTTAAGACCTCTTGGATTTCCAAATCCTCAATGCATCTTAGATATGGTCCTGCAAGAGATCGTTTATACAACATATTATTGAATATTGTAAATTGGGATACCTTAATTTTAAAAGCCCTAGGGTTTTCTCCTGTAGGAATCTCTCCATGTTGTATGTATCTCATGATTGGGAGAATCCATGATCCTGAATGAGATTGAGTATCATCACTAGGGATGATTGCAGAATCCTCTCCTATCTCCATAACCACATGATCCTCGATAGCAGGGGTCAGTATGTGGATAATGGGAATACTTATATCCTCCGGGATCTTCAAAGATGATCCTAGATTAGCCAATGCATCAGCTTCTGTATTTTCCTCCCTTGGTACCTGTGTCAAACTAAAGGAAACAAAAGAGAGTGCCAATTCTTTGACTATATCCAAATATTTGGTTAGCTTTTCGCCTTTAACAGCATAGGATCCATTAAAGTGATTAGTAATTAATAATGAATCTACATGTACCTCAAGATACCTGATCCTCATATGCTTAGCAATTTGCAAACCAGCTATCAAGGCTTCATATTCAGCCTCATTGTTAGTAGTTTGGAACTCACAAGCTATAGAGTGGAGTATTATGTCCCCCTGTGGCGATTTTAGTAGTATTCCAAGCCCTGTTCCTTTGACATTAGAGGATCCGTCAGTGTAGAGTGTCCAAGGATCCTTAGTTTCCTCTAGCTGTTGAACTTCTAACTCGGCTTCCCTTTGCAAGTCACTACTGAAATTTGCCACAAAGTCAGCTAAGGCTTGGGATTTAATGGCTGTTCTAGGCTCATATCTTATATCATAAGCACTGAGCTTCACTGCCCACTTAGCCATCCTTCCTGACATTTCAGGTTTCCTGAGAACATTCTTAATTGGAAAATTAGTTTTAACAATAATGGCATGAGTTTCAAAATAATGTCTTAATTTAATGGATGCCATGATTAAAGCAAGAATAAGTTTTTCCAAATGAGAATACCTGGACTCAGCATCAAGCAAACTCTTACTTATATAGTAAACAGGATGTTGTGTACCTTCGTGATCCTTAACAAGGACCACACTTACTGCTTTTGAGGATACCGCGAGATAAAAGGATAACACATCTCCTTTTTCTGGTTTCATCAAGGCAGGAGCCGAGGACAGGTTATCCTTGAGAGCTTTGAGAGCATTTTAATGCTTTTTCAGTCCAATCAATCTTCTTGTTCTTCCTCAAAATATCATAGAACTCTTTGCATTTCTCTAAGGATTTGGATATGAATCTGTTTAAAGCTGCAATCCTGCCTGTCAACCTTTGGACATCCTTAGCATTGGCGGGGGACTTGATGTTTACTATAGCTTTAATTTGCTCTGGACTGGCTTCAATGCCCCTCTTTGTCACCATATATCCTAAGAATTTACCTGCTTTAACACCAAAGTGACACTTAGAAGGATTAAGTTTCATATTATATTTGTCAAGGATATCGAATGCTTCCTCCAAGTCTCTATGGTGATCCTCAGCCTTTTTATATTTAACCACCATGTCGTCCATATAAACTTCTATATTGTGTCCAATCTGATCCTTGAACATCATATTTACTAGCCTTTGATAAGTTGCACCTGCATTTCTTAGTCCAAACGGCATAGCAATATAACAGTATATACCAGTTGGAGTCATAAAGGCTGTATCCTCTTGATCTGATGGTTCCATCTGAATTTTCTGAAATCCAGAGAAGCATCCATAAAAATTTACAGTTCATGACCCGCGGTTGCATCCACCATGGAGTCAATGTGGGGTAATGGGAAAGGATCCTTGGGACATGCCTTATTTAAATCGGTAAAATCGACACATACCCTCCACTTTCCGTTTTTCTTTTGAACTACAACCACATTGGCTAACCATCTTGGATACTTGACCTCCCTAATCATACCTGCTCGGAGTAACTTTTCTACCTCTTCCTGGATAATGGCATTTCTTTCTGGTGCAAACTTCCTCCTGTTTTGATGGATTGGTTTGAACGACCTGTCAATGCCAAGTTTGTGAGTGATTACATCTTTAGATATACCTGTCATGTCTTCGTGTTTCCATGCAAAGGTAGTTTTTCTCCTTTTAAGGAAGGATATTAGGTCTTCTTTCATTTCGCCAAGGATCCCTGATCCTATGTAAATTTTAGATTCAGGATCATCAGGATCCATATGGTTATTGAACGAGGTGTAGCAGTTCTTAGCCTCCTGCTGATCACTATCAATTTTCACTATCCCCCATGGGCTAGGAAGCTTCACACATTGATGATAAGTGGATGGGACTGCCTTCATGTCGTGTATCCAAGGCCTGCCAAGGATAAGATTACAACAAGATAAACAATCAATAACACAAAATTTTTGGTAAGAATGTAGCCCTTCGATATAGATTGGGAGTTTAATGTCCCCCAGAGTATTCTTAGTCTCGCCACTGAATCCCACGAGCACGGAGGATCTTGGTATGATATCGGATTCGGGAATATTCATCTTCTTAAGAACATCAAGCTGGATGATATTCACAGAGCTTCCTCCGTCTATAAGGATCCTGCAAATAAAATGGTTAGAAATAAAAAGAGTGATAACCAAACCATCGTGATGAGGATCCTGAATGTCAACACGATCATCCTCATCAAAAGTTATGATTTTTCCTTTGGTGACACTAGATGTTCGAATGGGTCTATCTCCATTATTCGTCTTGGTTTCCTTTGCATGTCTTAGCTGCAGAAAAGGATGTTCCACAAATGTCTGATCCTCCAGATATAAAGTTTATAAGTTGTGCGTGTGCTGGAGGGGCTGGAGCTTTCTCTGGGATCCTTTCAGGATCCTGAGTTCTTGATTTCTTTCTCCCCAATAATTCTTTCAAGTGCCCCTTGCTCAACAAGTATCCAATTTCTTTTCTTAATGCGATGCACTCTTCTGTGAGATGCCCAAAATCTTCGTGGTATGCACACCATTTTGATTTGTCTTTAGTTGCAGCTGGTTTGTCACTTTTTCTCGGCCAGCTGGCTTTATCACCTAGATTCTGCATCGCAAGAATTAGTTCATTGTTATCAACATAAAAACAGTATTCAGAAATTGGAGGATAATTCTCATCATCGTCTTCCTGTTCTACTGCATGCACATTCTGGTTATCAGACTTGTTGTAGGATCTGAACTTGTTGTTCTTGAATGAGGATCCTTGCTTCTCTTGCTTTGAGGATCCTGCTAACCTCTCCTGGATCCTTTTGTCATCCTCCAGCCGGATGAACCTAAGGGCCTGGGTTCTTACCTCATCTAGATTCCTGCAAGGTGTCATATCAAGATCATCATAGAATAATGAATCCCTAAGCAATCCCATTTTAAAGGCTTCTACAGCCGTTGCTATATCTAGGTTAGGGATATCCAAGGATTCTTTAATAAACTTGGTGATATAATCTCTCAATGATTCATTATGGCCTTGGGTTATCCTATATAAATCACTAGTTAAACGCTCAAATTTTCTACGACAAGAGAACTGGTTATTGAACAGGTTAACTAGATTAGCAAACGAGGTAATAGAATAAGGGGGAAGACTTAGCAGCCATTTAAGAGTCGATCCAGTAAGAGTGGATCCAAATCCCTTGCACAGACATGCTTCCTTTAACCTTTCTGGGATGGGATTGATCTCCATCCTTTCCCTGTATTGTGCTATGTGTTCTTCAGGATCCGCTGAGCCATCATATAACTTCATTGTCGGTACGTGGAACCTTTTGGGTATCTCTGCATCACAGATGGGTGGTGCAAAACGAGATATCTTATGGCTCCCATCTACAATCTCCGGGATAGGCTTGACTACTCCTGGAACACTTGATATCATATCCTTCAGCTTTTGCAATTCCCTAGCCATAGCATGATTGATACCTGTATCTTGCACAAGACCATGGTTAGTGGTATAAGAATTATTGAAAGTGTTACCTCCCATTGGATTCAAATTTGGAACCCCGTATGTGAATCCATATTACTGAGATTCTGGAATGATTGAAGGACCGGTAGAAGCAATGGTCTGCATTGGAATGAAATCTCCTTGATGGATATCTGAATTCCCTGGTTGCAAACTCCTTAAGGATCCAGGAATCTGGAAGGATCCATGAAACTGAGAGGATCCTTGAACTTGAGAGGATCCTTGAACTTGAGAGGATCCTTGAATCTGAGAGGATCCTTGAACCTGTGAGGATCCTTGAACCTGCGAGGATCCTTGAACCTGAGAGGATCCTTGGACCTGAGAGGATCCTTGAATCGGCCAGAATCCTTGAATCTGCTGCGCCCCCAAGTATCCTCCTGAGCTAGCGGAGGATCCTATATGCTGAGGGAGAGATCCTGTTGGTTGAAAGTATGATCCTGATGCCTGAGTCATTGCTGATGTTCCGTAGTGCACTCCTTTTGGTCCTCCCACGTATTGAACATCTGGAACTACTGAAGGCAGAGAGGTCATGACCGGAGTATCGAAATTCAAAGATCTGGGCATCAATGGGGAATGATCCTCTGTCGATCTCTTCTGTTTCTTGATGTCTCCAATTTCTCTGAGAATCTTTTCATTGGTCTTATCCTACTGCTGTATGTGCTCCTTCATCTGCAAAATTAAAGTAAACAAGTCACTAGTAGTAGGTGTTAAGGGAAGATTTCTAAATGACCTGTGATCCTCAATTATTGTTCTGTTTGGTGATCCTCACTTCTATGTCAACTAGTGATCCTCAGAAGTGATTCAGGATCAGGATCATGGATCATCCTAAGGATCCTTATACTAATGATTGTCTACTTTAAATATGGTATTATTTTGCAGGAGTACCAGCTTGGACTTGGTCTTGGCAACGTTCCTGGAGAATATTCCACGATTATTCCGCACGTGCTTGGCTGGAAGTGGACGTTATGGACTCGTGGAGGACTTGCATGATTTGCGGAATGTTAGTTAGTGTAGTTACTTTTTTATTTTAAAGGGGTAGCGAGCTAATTAAAAAACACTTGGCTATTTTTTGGCTACACACACACTCGTGCAACTGCTCTCACCAGCTCTCGGCGAAACGCTTAGCAATTTCACACATTATTTACACAATACACTATAGTGATCCTTGTACTTAGCTCGCTATCATCCGAAGTTGTAACACGTTTATTGTTTAATTTGAGTTGGTGATCGGTAGTTTCCATCAACCGAGGTTTTTTATGCCAGAGATCATTCATTGATCAAGGGCTTTTTCCTCGTATAAATCTTTGTGTCACTTGTGCATTTCATTTCTGAGTGATCCTTATTGTTATTCTTCAATTCAAGCATCATACCTCACTACAGAAAGTTTGGTTACATTGTCTTAGCTTGATTTTTGACCAAAACAGTTTGGCGCCCACCGTGGGGCAATTGGTGCTTCATTCCTAAGAAATTCTTCTATTTGTGATCATTTTGGTTCATTGCATCCAACGAGATGGCTTCATCATCAAAGAACGCTTCCAGTGCGATGTCTGCAGCCAATTCATCCTAGGGCATTCCACCTTTGCCTCCACCACCTTCTGGATCTCAGAAAAATGCCGAGAAGTAACCAACTCCCATTTTCTCAAAACCTCCAACTTCTTCTGCTTCTTATACTCCTACTACTAGTGACTTGTTTACTTTAATTTTGCAGATGAAGGAGCATATACAGCAGCAGGATAAGACCTGTTTTGGTCAAAAATCACACAAGGATAATGCAACCAAACTCTCTGTAACGGGGAATGATGCTTGAAATGATGAATAAAGAAAAGGATCACTTAAATGTAAATTGCACAAGTGACACAAAGATTTATACGAGGAAAAAGCCCTTGATCAATGAATGATCTCCGACATAAAAAACCTCGGGTGATGGAAACTACCGATCACCAAGTTCAAATATAATAAACAATGTTTACAACTTCGGATAGTAACGAGCTAGGTACAAGGAACACTATGGTGTAGTATGCTAGGGCGTGTAAGAAATGTGTCGTCCTCTGCCAAATGCTCGAGAGTGCACTTATATAAGTGTGTGTAGCTGAAATTAGGCAAGTCTCCTAACTACTAGCTCGTTACCCCTTTTAGAAATAGAAGTAAATTTAGCCTAACAAACTATCCGTAATTTGTGCTAAGTTTCCATATTCTCCACAACGTCCATTTCCGGTTATGCATATGCGAAATTAGCGTGGAAGATTCCTTAATGACGTTGCCAAGACCAGGTCCAACTTGTAATTCCTGCAAAACAACATGAAATTCAAAGAGAACAATCGTTAGTATGAGGATCCTTAGGATGATCCATGATCCTGATCCTGAAGCTCTTCTGAGGATCACTATCTGCCACAGAAACAAGGATCACTGTTAGGATATCATGTAAGGATCACAGGTCATTAAAAATCCTGCCCTAACAATTGCCCCCAAAATATAAGGAGTAATTATATAATATTAACGAGTTATATTTTGCTGATCTTATCCGTAACTAACTTAACGGATATATAGCCATTGTAAGTGAACTATCCGTTGCAATGCTGACGTCACGGAAGTGACAACCCTGCACAAATCATGATTATAAATAGAGATAGGGATAGGATCGTTTGCATTTAAAATCAACAACTTCTCCCTTTATAACCGCATTCAGAGGATTGAACAGGTATTCTCCCCTTCATCTTCTTTCTTGCTTGCTCTGTTTTTCTTCTCGTATCTATTTCGTTCAAAAATGTTGCTCCGGAATTCCCCTGCCAAGGATCTTCAGAAGGAAAGCCCCTTCAAGAGTCAAGGGATCATTACAAACTCTGCTAAAGAACGCTGTATCTTCACTGATCCTCAAATTGACAGGATTTGGTGCTGTTTTCCTGCAAATACTGTGTTCAAAGCCTATGATCCTTCTGCCCTGAGCAATCACACCTCCGATTCATGGGTTGCCTTCCCTGTGACCCCGTTTGCCATAGGTTATACGTATCCCTTTCCAGCCTTCACCCAAGCCTTCTTCTCCTTGACCGGCATATCTTACATCCAGGCCATGCCGATGATCTGGAGGGTTTTGTATACCCTTGAGAGGATCATCGAGCAAGAGGGGATAGACTTAGGTATGGCCGAGTTAGGTGAGTTGTACGATCTGGCCACCTTTGGTTCCCATCGTTATCTGTTCAAACGTAGACCTGGGGAGGAGCATCTGATCTTCAAGGCTACCAAGAATGATACTAACTGGAAGCGGCGGTTCTTTTTTGTGAGGAGAGATACCATCCCTGATGGGAAGGATTTACCCAAGAAGTGGGCTACCCATGGTAGGATAGAGGATCCTGGGAAGGATCACCGTAGAACTTATCCTTTAGTATAAGGATCACTGACATTCTTTTGTTTTCTTGTTGTGCAGCTATCTCCACTTCACATCTTAGGTTGACTCCTGCTGCAAAAGAGAGACTCTTGGCCTTCAAGATGCTTGATCCTGAAATAAGAACTTTCAAGATTACCACCCAGGATTCTCAGGAAGTATCCTCTGCTTCTGTCACAATGTCAAGTAAGTATCCTTATTTAAAGAGTAATTATATACTGGAATTCAAATTAAGTTAAAATACTTATCTTGTTTTGGTTGTGTAGGTGCTGGAAAATCCACCAAATCTGCCTTGAAGTTCAGCATCACTGATCTTACTAACGTCAGATCCTCTAAGAAGAAGACTCCTGCTGCTAGCCCAACTGCTTCGGTCCCTAAAGCACCCCTCAGAGGAAAGGGAGGCAAGAAGAGAAAGACCTCCGAGGCTGAGGATCTGCAAGGCCTTCCCTTGATCCGCCAACAGTTCCTGGACTGTTTTAATGAGGTAAAGATCACTGTCCCTGCTTACATATCCTGCTTGTCTGAGGATCATTTGGCTTCTGACATCATTCCTTTGTCTTCCTTGCAGAAATTTGCTGAAATAGAAACCTATGTTGGCCACGTTGAGGATCAGGATAGCAAGATCGCTGATCTTCAACAAGTTGCTGTGCTGAAAGACCTCAAGATAGCCGATCATCAGAAGGAGCTTCAGGCCACCAAGAATGATGCTGCCAAGATGCTGATCAACTTTGATTATGAGAAGCACGAGATCACCCAGGATGCTAAGGTTTCTGCCGCCATAGCAATGTACAAGATCCAGCTGCAAATGGCCATGGAAGCTCAGGATCCTGCTTTTGACAAGAGCACCTGGGATGTGGAGGGCTGGAAAGCATGTTGGTGCATATTTGTGACAACAGCTTAGATTTGGTCTTTGGATATCTTGTAATTAGTTAAACGATAAACGGTTAGCGGGTTTAGCTTTGTATTAGTGAGATTATAGAGTTTGGGCTAAACTAAACCCATTTGGGTCAAGGGGGAACGATTTGGGCTTTGCCCATGTAGGAAAGCCCAGTTGTAAACCTTGTGTTATATAAACAAGGTTAGGCTTTAGGGTTTAGGTTGATCAGTTAATCAGTTAATCAGCCAAAACAGTATTTGAGAGAGTATTTTCGTGAGAGACTAGGTCTTGGACGAATTTGAGAGTTGGTTAGGGTTTTGATTGATTGTAATCAGTATTGATAGATAATCAATAAAAACCCGGTTTGATTGGAATTGCTGTTTCTGTTTTCTACACGTTTTCTGCTAATTCTGATCAAGAGGATTCCGCACTCTTGATTGGAAAGACGATTCTGTGAAGATCCATACACATCAAGGGGACCTACAATTGGTATCAGAGCATTAGGCTCTTGATTGCTCGGTTCAGAATTGTTTGCTGCAGAAACAGGGAGTGATTTCGATTTTTTTTGTGAAACCTGAAAATTAGGGTTTACAAAATTTACGAAATTTTTTGTGCTGGTTGATAAAATTTTCGAAAATTTTTTGGCTGTTTGATCTTCTGGTTTGTTTGTTTGGTGGTTTGCAGGTTTTTCTGGAAAGATTCGGCTGATTCTGGAAAAGTTTTTGGCTGATAGACTTGAAGATTCGAAGACTGTTCTTCGTGTTCTTGAGTTTATTCAATCTGTTCTTGATAAATTTTCGAAATTTTTTGCTGATTTGCTGCTTTGATTTTGCAGGAAGTTGTTAGAGAATCAGAAAAATCTTCAAATTTTCGAACAGATTCAGTTTCCAGATTTATCCGGCGAACTTGACCAATTTCGCTGACAGACACAGCGAATTTGCTAGTTCCAGCATATTTGTCGGCGAAGTAAATCCAAAGGCGACTTTGGTGATCGTATAACTTTCCACAGCGAAGTTATTACGATTTTCGGCGAATTTACTTGTCGTCGGATAGCGATATTGACCAGCGAATTTAGCGAAATTGGCAGCGAAATTTGACCAGCGATTTTGACAGCGAAATTGACATTTAAGCGAACTAGATCAGTGAATTAGACCAGCGAATTTGATCTGCGAAATAACCCTTGACTAGCCAGCGAAATTAATAGCAAAATTAAGGGGTGGAATTTCCATTGGCAAGCGTCGGAAAATTTTCAGTGTTTTGCAAATAGAAATTGATCCGTAGCTCGTTTGACAGAACCGTTTACACCGTTGAACTCGTGTGATTTTTAGGACCAAAAAAAAAAACTCTGGAAAATCAAGAATTCGGTTTTTGACATTATATATCATTGGATTCGTCTTTTCGAGACGATTCTAACGGTGTAATTTGGTAACCACTGTTTTCGGACGACTTTTGTACGGTTTTCTCAGTCTGTTAACGTTAAAATGTCAAACATGTCTACTTTGAACGAGTTGTTGAAGATGGAGCATGAGGTTGGTACTACCAACAAACCACCTAAGATGATGAAGGTGGAAAATTATCTGACATGGAAGGATCGTTTTCAGTTCTTCATTGAATATCAGGATACGCGCATGTGGATATGCATCGAAGATGGGTACGTGAATCCTACACACGACTTTGAGGGCAGACCACGTAGAACTGAATATGTGAACATGCAAGATAATGATAAAAAGATGTATGAGGCTGAAAAGAGAGCCTTGGCTGCAATCAAAATGTCGTTACCTGATAGCATCAAACATACCTTCAAGAAGTACACTAACTCAAAGGATATGTGGGATGCTTTGGAGAAAAGATACGCTGGAAATGCTGATGTCAAGAAGAACAAGGTTGATCTACTAAAGAAGCAGTTTGCTGTTTTCAAGTACATGAAGCATGAGTCACTTGAAGACGTCATCACTCGTTACTACCATCTGATGTCAGAAATGGACAATTATGAGATCGATTGCTATTCTGAAGTACAGAAGAATGACAAGCTGCTAGATGCTTTGCCTACTAAGTGGGATATCTACACTCTAATGATCAAGGGTGAAGCTGATTATGAAACAAAAGAGCTTGAAGAGGTAGTAGGAAAGTTGAGAGCTTATGAGCTCAGCATGAAAAAGAAAGATACTGGATATGATCAGGTTCAAGATCCGGCTGTTTACAATGGGCTTACATCTTCTTCATCTCACAACGCTTCTAGCGACTCTGCTACTGCGTTTTTATCATGTGAGAATGAGCAGGTTTTGGTGAATCAGGATGGTGATGTGTGTTTTGTTGCTGCTTCAGGAGGATCATCAGGAGTTAAGAAAACATTAGCTTCTAAGCAGAGTACTACTGCTAAGTCAATGCCAATGAGTGTGAAGTCTGCTGAAGAGCATCTGGCTCTACTTGCTTCGTTTGTTGCTTCCTATGAAAACTATATTCAGGGAAAGATTTCTGATCCTGCTACTTTAGATGAAGACTATGATCAGATTGACCCTGATGATCTTGAAGAGATGGATTTGCAATGGCAAATGGCCATGATTTCTAGGCGTGTGAAAAGGTTCATGAACAGAACAGGAAGAAAGTTTGTGGGAAGGGGTGTTGGTTTCGACAAGACCAAAGTGAGGTGCTTTAATTGTCAGAGTTATGGGCACTTTGCTAGGGAATGTCAGAAACAAAAGCAAGATAATTCGAGCCAGAGTTCAAACAACAGGAATGCATCAAACAACTCTAGCTCAAAGGCGTTGATCTCTACTGCAAGAGAGGGTTCATATGATTGGAGCATTCACTTAGAAAATGATGGGGATGTCACTCAAGCATTCATGGCAGAGATTACTCCAGTCGATGATGGTGAAGCTAAAGTAGATGATGCAGAAGTGAAAGTGGATGCTGAGGTGAAGGTAGAGAATAGAGCTGAAGAAAAGAAGGTTGATCAGACAACAGGTGCTGAAGATGAAAAACAAAAGTCTGAATATGAAAAAGAAGCTGAGGAAAAGGATGCTAAGTATAAACAATTGGAAGCTCAGCTTGCAGCTCTAATGGCCAACCTTGACAAACAAACAGGAGAGGTAAAGTCTAATTCTGTGTGTTTAAAATGTCGTGAACTACAGGGTGAGGTTGACAGGTTGTCTGCACAAAACAAAAGTTTGGTAAGCGAAATGTCTAACAATAAAGAATCGAACTTTTTTGCTAAAAGAAATGAAACGTCATACTTGAAGAAAATAAAAGGTTATGAAAGTGAAATTGAAGCCGCAACCTGCAAATTAAATGAAAAACTTCAAGTCATTGACTTAGCTCATGACATGATGGCTGAGAAAACAAAAGAGATTTCTGATAAAAACAAAGAGTTGTCAGATGCTCAACTCAGAATTGTTGAACTTGAAAAGAAATTGGGTCAATTCAGGGATTCTACTTTTGTTATGAAACATATGATGGGTGGGTTAAAGAAGAGTAATGACAAGACTAGTGTGGGATTCCAAGGCTATAATGAAGTCCCACCTCCTCTTAGTCATGATTATTCATTCCTACCTGATGAAGATGAGCTAACAAAGTTTATGTCAACAGCACCAAGTAGTTCCACAGCAAGTAGAGGTGATGAGTCTGAGAGAGGTGATGCTAAGAAGGATAATAACAGCAAACCAGTTTTGAAAAAGAACACTTCACAACCTAAGAATAAAAATTCGACTTTTGCTAAAAAGATAAATTTTGTTCAAGGAAGTGACATGAAAAATGAGACAGCTGTTATTGAAAATGAATCGAACGTAGAGTTTGCTAAAAATAAAAACAAAGAAAATTCTGAAATTAAGCAAACTGAACCAGATTCTTCTAAAGCATCATCATCAAAGCCTGAATCTAGTTCAAAGGCTTCAGATAAGAAGTCTTCGAAAAGGATGTCGTGCTTCAAATGTCACACCAAAGGACATGTAGCTAGCTGCTGTCCTAACAAAAAGAATGAAGCACAGGTGGATGAGAGGAAGAGAGAGAAGTCACCAGAGAAGGATGGTGATAAGCAGGAGAGAGAGTCCAACTCTCCAAAGCAATCTGCTCCTAAGCAACCAGAGAAAGTTGCTGTTGGTGTGGATAAGGCTGAAAAAGGAACTCCACAAGTTCCTCGTTTTCAAAGAAATCAACCTAGATTTCAGCCTAGATCTCCACCAGGCAGATTCGAGAGACCTAGAAGTAGTTCACCAAGAATGAACAACCAAAATTCAAATAATTTCAGAAGTCATGGTCAATATCAAAATCGATACCAAAATAATGGTGGTCGAAATTTTTATAACAATGGCTTTAGAAATTATAATAATAATGCTTCTTGGAATCAAAATCAAAATTTCCAAAGGTCAAATAGTCCAAACACACATAGGAACCCTCAGGACCAAAGACCTAGTGGAAATCAAAATCAAATTCCAACTGCTCTAAGATCCAAGACTCCAGTTAGGAGTAATGGATATTGGATGGATGTTCCGGTGGTTGGTGAATTTGGACGACCCAAGACCATTAAGGCTTGGGTCCCCCAATCTAACTAATCTTTTGGTTGGTGTGTGCAGGAGCTGCTAAGGAGGATTATCAACTTGTGGTATGTTGATAGTGGCTGCTCTAGGCACATGACGGGGGATGCGAGGTTGTTAACTGAATTTGAAGAATATGATGGAGGACAAGTAAATTTTGCGGGTGTGAAAGGTGGTAGAATTACTGGACGAGGAAAGGTGACCAATGGGAAGATCACGCTGGACAAAGTGAACTATGTGGAGCAGCTTAAACACAATCTTATGAGCGTGTCACAAGTCTGCGACAAGGGTCACTCGGTCCATTTTACCAAGACTGAAGCATTAGTGTTGAAACCAGGTTTGGAGATACCGGACGATTGGATGGTGATGCGAGCGCCAAGGAGAAATGACACTTATGTCATGGACATGGGTGCTAAGGATCCAACTGCAGTGGTGGCGTGTTTACTATCAAAAGCATCTGAAGCTGAATCGATGTTGTGGCACAGACGCATGGCCCATATTCACTATCGCAAAATGAACTATCTTGTTAAAAATGAGCTAGTGAAAGGGGTTCCATTGCGGAGGTTTCAAGTGGAAGACAAATGTCTTCCATGTCAAAAGGGAAAACAACACAAGAAACCTCATAAATCAAAAACAGTAAATTCCATAGATGCCCCTTACGAATTACTTCACATGGATTTATTCGGTCCAGTGAACGTGAGGAGCATAGGTGGAAAGTACTATTGTTTAGTTGTCACTGATGATTACTCACGTTATTCATGGGTTTTCTTTTTAGGTACAAAAGATGAGACAGCAGAGATGTTGATAGATCTTTTTACAAAATTGGAAAACGTCCATGATGCAAAGATCAAGAGGATAAGGAGTGATAATGGCACGTAGTTCAAGAATCGTATTCTGGATCTCTACTGTCTTCGCAAGGGAATTGAACATCAATATTCTGCTCCTTATACGCCTCAACAGAATGGAGTTGCTGAGAGGAAAAACAGGACGTTGATGAAGCCGCTAGGACAATGCTTTCAGATTCTAAGCTACCAGTTCTTTTCTGGGGAGAAGCTGTGAATACAGCTTGCTATGTCCTAAACAAAGTTTTGACTGTTAAACGTTTTAACAAAACTTGTCATGAATTAATGTTTAACAAGAAACCAAACTTAGAAGGCTTTGAACCATTTGGATTACCCTGCACCATTGTGCGAAATAAAGATAAACAAAAATTCGGTGAGGTGGCTGACGAGGGCTACTTTCTAGGTTACGTACCTGGCGCACCGAATAAAAGGGTTTTTAATCTAAAAACTGGTAAAATTGAGGTTGTGTTTAATGTTGAAATTACTTCATACAAACCTCAACAGTCAACGAGTGGACCAGCTATATTATATGATTATGAAAGTGTTTTTAAATCATTTAATATTTCTGAGTTTTCCAATGCAGATGAGTCTCAGCTGATTCAAACAGTGATTGGTGATGATGAAGGCGAGTTCATGCCTAGATCGAATGTTGATATGACAGATGCTCCGGAACCTTCCCAAGATGCTGCTGATACTGATTCAAGTGACGATGAACCCGAACCCAATCAGGGGGAGGATTTCATTAATCCGTTTGCGGATCAGCATATTCAGGGGGAGGTTGGATCAAACCTTGGTGACAGTTTGGAAGTCGATGCGGTTGCTACTACACGAGCAAATAAAGATCATCCAGTTGACATGATACTTGGAGATCCTACTGCAGGTGTTCAAACAAGAAGAAGCATAGCAGCGAATACAGGGTTATTTGTTCCGATTGAAAAGACTGGGATTGTGAACGAGTGCTTGTACAGTTGCTTTATTTCCCAAGAGGAGCCGAAGAACATTCATATGGCATTTAAAGACAATTCATGGGTTGAAGCTATGCAAGAGGAATTGGCCCAGTTTGCGAAGTTGAAGGTTTGGGAGTTGGTTGATCTTCCTAAAGGTGAAAGAGAGATTGGCACTAAATGGGTATTTAGGTGCAAGAAGGATGAAAGAGGTATAGTCACGCGAAACAAGGCTCGATTGGTGGTCAAAGGTTTCAATCAGCAAGAAGGGATAGATTACAATGAAGTGTTTGCACCAGTGGCAAGGTTGGAGGCAATTCGTTTGTTTCTGGCTTTTGCTTCATTCAAGGGCTTCAAAGTTTACCAACTAGACGTGAAGAGTGCGTTTCTTTACAGGAAAGTGCGAGAAGTGGTGTATGTCTCACAACCAGATGGGTTCGTTGATCCAGATTATCCAGATCGAGTGTACAAACTTGATAAGGCCTTGTATGGGTTACATCAAGCTCCCAGGGCGTGGTACGAGACACTGTCTACACATCTGATCAAGAATGGTTTTGAAAGAGGTCAGATTGACAGTACACTGTTCATCAAGAGGAAGAAGGAAGATTTTCTGCTGGTACAGGTGTACGTGGATGACATCATCTTTGGGTCATCTGATGAAAGCATGTGTAAAGAGTTCGAGCAGGTGATGAAGAGCAAGTTTGAAATGAGTGCTATGGGTGAGCTGTCTTACTTTCTGGGATTACAAGTTGAACAGAAGGCGGATGGGATGTTTATTCATCAAACAAAGTATGTGTATGACATTTTGAGTCGGTTCAAAATGAATGATTGCACTACTTCCAACACACCCATATGTGAAAATCACAATCTTGGCCCAGATCATGAAAGTACTGAAGACGTTGATCCTACTCAATACAGGGCAATGATTGGTTCTCTGATGTACTTGACTGCTTCAAGACCTGACATCATGTTTGCCGTATGCTTGTGTGCCAGATATCAGGCGAATCCTAAAGAGTCACACATGAAAGCAGTGAAGCGGATTCTTCGTTACTTGAAAGGGAAACCTAAACTTGGGTTGTGGTATCCAGCTGATAGTGATTTGACGTTTGTTGCTTACACTGACTCAGACTTTGGAGGATGCAAGTCGAACAGAAAGTCTACAACAGGTGGTTGTCAGTTCTTAGGAGGCAGGATCGTGTCTTGGCAATGCAAGAAGCAATCCTGTGTGTCTACCTCTACGTGTGAAGCTGAATATATTGCTGTTGGAAGCTGCTGCTCTCAGGTTCTCTGGATTCAACAGCAGATGCGCGATTACGGTTTGGATTTCACTCGTACTCGTATTATGATAGACAATAATGCTACTATTTCAATAACTAATAATCCCGTGAACCACAGTCGCACAAAACATATTGACATACGTCATCATTTTATACGGGATTGTGCTGAAAAGCGATTGATTGAACTTCATCGAGTCGACACAGAGGATAACCTGGCAGATCTTTATACTAAAGCATTTGACAGGGCTCGCTTTGAACATTTAGTCGAACTCAACGGGATGAGGAATCCTGAATAACTGGTTTTTCATAAGAATTTTTGTAAATAGTTTACTGTTTTCTTAAAAATCAAAAACACAAAAAAAATTGAAAAATCAAAAACATAAAAAAAATAGAAAATCAAAAATGAGATTTCACTGTGTGAAAAAGAAGAAATGATAGTACATCAGCAAGTTAGACTGTCACACTGAACTTGAACCTAAATTGCTTAAGTGTGATAGCAGCTTCATTATATGATGTACCAGTAGGCAAAAAGCATGAAATAATCAACTTACCAATGTGATATAAACATAAATGAACTGAATATGAGTGGGGAACACATCAGTGGTGTATGGTTTAATGACCTTAATTCTTGCGTTGATAGATTGCCAAAATCTGCGGTTTTGGGTCTTTATACTGTTGTTTCAACTAGGGATATCTTGGCTGTCTGTCTGTTAGAACTAAAATTGTACATGACCCCAGGAAAGATAGTCACTTGGAATTAGCTCACTTCTATTTGAATGTCTGTATATTTCCCGATACACACAATTTTGATCTGATTCTGAAATCTTCTCTGAAAAAAGTCGTGTACCTCCTCTGCTGCATCCAGATATATGCTGACCTGGAGGTGCTAGGCAACGACAACTTCTGCTGCATCCAGATACATGCTGACCTAGCTGTACGTTGTCGCGCTATAGATCTAATACACCCGAAAGAGGCCCTCAAGTGCCCAAAAGAAACCCAAGAAACCTATATCAAACTGAGAAAATCTCATTTGATCTGTATATTATACCATCTCTACTAAAGATCTATTCTGTTCTCTTCTCAACCTATTCCCAGTTAAGATTTCAGAAATCTGGATTGGACTTGTGAAATATGTGGTAGGGAAGATACTTGCATGATAGAGTGTGTTGTTTATATTTCCAGGATTTGATTAGTATTTATTTGGGTGTTCATAGTTAAGCAATTAAAACATGATAAAACAGTTTATATGCAGAACTAGACACAGTCAGGATATCTTAAAGTATGACATCAGTATACTCACCTACTACGATGAATCTTTGTGCATACCTTGATCGTGGGGGTATATCCTGAAGTGGGACACGCTCGTATTTCAGTAAATAAAATTACCTTAACGTAACATATGGTAATGGTACTTGAAATGTTCATGCATTTTGTTTAAGTGGACAAACATACTGGTAATCGTCTTGAACTGCTTTTCACGAAAAATTAAATAAAGAATTATCTAATAGTGTGAAACAGTTTGATTGTGCTGATATGATCTTCTTACCAGTGATTCTCACAAAAATAGAGTGTTTATTGCTTTTGTATTTACTTGCTTTCAGAAATTATAAAAAATCCAAAAATAGTGTTTTTTTCTGTTTAAAATTCTTAACGTACGGAAAACTATTATTCTTGGAGGAATTGTTACCGATAGGGGGAGACGGTGTTAGAAAGTGAGTTCAAAATTTTAAATCATGCAGGTTCTTGTGTGTTGAACAAAAAGTTTTGCGTGTTGGTGATAAGTTGAAAAAGCTTAATCTGTGATACAGTTTAACTGTCTCTTGAAAAATAATAATTTATTTAACTTATGTTGAAAAATTCTTATGGTTTCTCGAGATGTTTGTTTTATAGTATACAGATTGAAGCAGTTTGTTGCTGAGTAGTGGCTGTGCAGTGTGAAGATGAGAGTTTGACTGGATGCATGGTAGAACCTCCTTTCTATATTGCAGACAAGATTGAAGAGTTTGAAGATTGCTGTGCAAATGCTGAACTGGAGTTTACTCAAACGCTAACGTTTTGAAGATTTGGTGATTGGATGCATCAGCTTAGGGGGAGTCTGTTGCTGACAGAAGCTATTGAAGCTGAAGCTATCCAAAGACCAAAGACAGTGCAAGACTACTTGAAGATTGCAAGAAGACCGAAGACACAGTTTTGACTCAAGACAAAGGTTTTATGAAGCTATTGTCAAGGGGGAGTTTGTTGGTGCATATTTGTGACAACAGCTTAGATTTGGTCTTTGGATATCTTGTAATTAGTTAAACGATAAACGGTTAGCGGGTTTAGCTTTGTATTAGTGAGATTATAGAGTTTGGGCTAAACTAAACCCATTTGGGTCAAGGGGGAACGATTTGGGCTTTGCCCATGTAGGAAACCCTAGCCCAGTTGTAAACCTTGTGTTATATAAACAAGGTTAGGCTTTAGGGTTTAGGTTGATCAGTTAATCAGTTAATCAGCCAAAACAGTATTTGAGAGAGTATTTTCGTGAGAGACTAGGTCTTGGACGAATTTGGGAGTTGGTTAGGGTTTTGGTTGATTGTAATCAGTATTGATAGATAATCAATAAAAACCCGGTTTGATTGGAATTGCTGTTTCTGTTTTCTACACGTTTTCTGCTAATTCTGATCAAGAGGATTCCGCACTCTTGATTGGAAAGACGATTCTGTGAAGATCCATACACATCAAGGGGACCTACAAAGCAAGGCTGGCTGAACTGGAGGACGATGAAGAGGCTGAGGAGATCTTGACGCTTGAGGCTGGAGGCAGTGGCAAGGATCAGGGTGGTGAGGCAAGTGGAGCTGGTGGTGATGATGCAGCGAAGGATTAAGCTGCAGGATTGGGCGATGAAGGAAATTTCTAGACATAGCCGGAGCCCAATTTTTTTGTTTGTTTGTTTGGTGGTTGTTTGAACAATTTATGGTCTGTACTTATGAACAATAGTTTTAGGGTTAAGGATCAAGGATCCTTCAGACAATAGGTAGGATTGCATATGGTGGAGGGATCCTCTGTTTGGTGGATGAAACCATTGTGATCCTGCCGCCTTTATTTTCCTGCACAACTTGAAAACCATTATCATGGACACCCTTTACCTACCCCAGCGGACGGGCCACGTATTGCTGGTAGATGCTCGGGGTAGGTAATTTTGACAACCTATGAAGGGTTAGTCTTTATGCTAAATAAAATCTTAACTTTTGTCGCTTATCCTGTGTTGTTATCCTTTAAGTTCTTTTAATTTTTAATTGTCTTGATGTATACTTATTAAATAGGTTACTTTGAATAACTCAGATTGAAAGCATTTAGGATATGATCCATGATCAAATATCCTATAGTCGAAAAATCCCAAAAAGTAGTATATGTTTTAAGGATCATAAGTTCAGTTGTCAAAGTATAAGGGTTATTCAAATAAACAATGAATAAGATAAAAATAGCTAAGGATCATACCTGAGGATCCAAGTTAGGATCCTAACCATAATCCGGATAACAATAAGATAAACCTTAGAGAGAAATAAGGATCAGGGATCCTTAGTTGTTTAACTTCAAGGACCTGAAATAGAGCATAACTTGGGACTAAGCCAATATAAGATAAGAGTTAGTAACTGGGGACAAGCCCAAGGATAACTGGGGACAAGCCCAAGGATAACTGGGGACAAGCCCAAGGATCGTATATAAACTGGAGTATGGCCCTTACTAGCGACTATCCAAACTTAGTGACATGATAATGCCAAAACCTTAGCTAACGTGAAAACGTTAGAAACCTTAGGAACGGATGTATGGTACGTCTACCATTATAAGTAGGATCCTAGGTATAGCCAGTACAATGGAATTATCAGCCCCTAAAGCGAGTACTGGTCCCAAAGACTTGAACTATACCAGGATCATCGTGCGCTACAGGCGAAACTGGGGACAAGCCCAAGGATAACTGGGGACAAGCCCAAACAACTGGGGTTAAACCCAAGGATCTGAATTGGTTCTGAAGATTATCAACAATATGCTAAGGATACCTGAACTATCAAAACTCAAAATCTTGTGAGAGAAGGATAAAGGATACATGATCCTTATCCTTAAATAAGAAAATAAGAAAATGAAATAGTTCAAGATTAGGATATTACCAGAGTAAGGATCATTGTCACCTTAAGGATCCTTCAAGGATACCTCCAATGTAAGGATCAGATGTGCCAGGAGGATCCTGCTCACATGAAATATTTCTTCAAGTGGATAGCATTCCAGGCTCTTGGTAGCAAATCACCTTCCATGGTTAGCAATCTATATGCCCCCTTTCCTGCTTCAGCTTCGATCAAATAAGGGCCTTCCCATTTTGGTGCCAATTTTCCATCAGCAGGATTGGTGGTATTCTGGAATGCTTTTCTCAATACCATATCCCCAACTTGGAATTTCCTTATCTTGACATTTTTGTTGTAAGCACCAGCCATTCTTTGGTTGTAGCTAGCCATCCTTATCCTAGCCAAATCCCTGATTTCCTCAATAGTATCCAAGTCTTGAACCAGGTTCTCATCATTTTCCTCAGGATCACGGGTACTTGTTCTAGCAGTTGGAACCACCATTTCTGTTGGGATCACTGATTCTGCCCCAAATACCAAAGAGAATGGTGTTTGACCAGTAGCATTCTTGGGGGTTGTCCTATCAGCCCAAAGCACATAAGGTAATTCTTCTGCCCATTTCCCTTTCTTGGATCCAAGTTTCTTCTTCAAATTGTTGATGATGATTTTGTTGGATGATTCTGCTTGACCATTAGCTTGTGGGTGGACTGGTGTTGATGTTATCATCTTAATCCCCCAGCTGTCACAAAAGTTAGTAGTTCTGCCCCCAATAAATTGGGAACCATTATCACATATAATTTCAGAAGGAATGCCAAATCTAGTTATAATATTTCTCTTAATAAAGGATATAACTACCTTCTCTCTGACTTGGGCAAAAGCTTCAGCCTCTATCCACTTGGAGAAGTAATCAGTCATAGCAAGCATGAACACTTTTCCACCAGGTGCCTTAGGGAGCTTGCCAACTATATCCATCCCCCATCTCATAAATGCCAAGAGGAGGATATAGGATGTAGAAATTCAGCCGGCTGATGAAGGATATTGCTGTGTCTTTGACAAGGATCACACTTCTTAGCATACTCCACAGCATCCCTTTTCGTAGTTGGCCAGTAGTATCCTGTCCTTAAGATCCTTGAGAACAATGCCCTGCCCCCAGTGTGGTTTCCACAATCTCCTTCATGGAAGTCTTTTAAAACTTCTTGAACTTCAGGATCCTCGATACATCTTAAATATGGTCCTGCAAGAGATCGCTTATACAACATATTATTTAAGATTGTGGATTGAGATACCTTAATTCTGAAAGCCCTAGGGTTTTCTCCCATAGGAATCTCTCCGTGTTGTAAGTATCTCATGATTGGTGAGATCCATGATCCTGAACAAGATTGAGTATCCTCACTAGGGATCATTGCAGAATCCTCTTCTATTTCCATGGCCACTTGATTTTCAATAGCAGGAGCCAGGATATGGATGATGGGGATACTTATATCCTCTGGGATCTTCAAAGATGATCCTAGATTAGCCAATGCATCAGCTTCTGTATTTTCTTCCCTTTGACTATCTCTAAATACTTAGTTAGTTTTTCACCTTTAACAGCATAGCATCCACTAAAGTGATTAGTGATTAACAATGAATCCACGTATACCTCAAGATACCTGATCCCCATATGCTTAGCAATTTGCAAACCAGCAATCAAGGCTTCATATTCAGCCTCATTGTTTGTGGCTTGGAACTCACAAGCTATGGAGTGGGGTATTATGTCCCCCTGTGGCGATTTTAGTAGTATACCAAGCCCCGTGCCTTTGACATTTGAGGATCCATCAGTATGTAGTATCCAAGGATCCTTGGTCTCCTCCAGCTGCTGGACTTCCAATTCGGCTTCCTTTTGTAAATCACTACTGAAATCAGCCACAAAGTCTGCTAATGCTTGGGATTTGATGGCTGTTCTAGGCTCATATCTTATATCATAGGCACTAAGCTTTACTGCCCACTTAGCCATCCTTCCGGACATCTCTGGTTTCCTGAGGACATTTTTAATTGGAAAATTAGTTCTAACAACAATAACATGAGTTTCAAAATAATGTCTTAACTTAGTAGATGCCATAATTAATGCAAGAATAAGTTTTTCAAGGTGTGAATACCTGGATTCAGCATCAAGTAAACTCTTACTTACATAATAGACAGGATATTGTGTACCTTCATGATCCTTAACAAGGACTGCACTTACTGCTTTTGAGGATACCGCAAGATATAAGGATAACACATCTCCTTTTTCTGGTTTCATCAACGCTGGAGCTGAGGATAGGTATTCTTTGAGGGCTTGTAAAGCACTCTTATGCTTCTCAGTCCACTCGAATTTCTTGTTCTTCCTTAGGATATCATAGAATTCTTTACACTTCTCTGAGGATTTGGATATAAATCTGTTTAAAGCTGCTATCCTGCCTGTTAGCCTTTGCACATCCTTAGCGTTGGCAGGAGATTTGATATTCACCAATGCTTTGATTTGTTCCGGGCTTGCTTCAATGCCCCTCTTGGTTACCATATATCCTAAGAATTTACCTGCTTTAACACCAAAGTGACATTTTGAAGGATAAAGCTTCATGTTATATCAGTCAAGGATATCAAATGCTTCCTCCAAGTTTCTTAGGTGATCCTCAGCTTTTGTGGATTTCACCACCATATCATCTATGTACACTTCCATAGTCTGTCCAATCTAATCCTTGAACATCATATTCACCAGCCTTTGATATGTTGCACCTGCATTCCTTAATTCAAACGGCATAGCAATATAACAATATAAACCGGTTGGGTCATAAAAGCCGTATCCTCTTGGTCAGATGGTTCCATCTGAATTTGTTGGAATCCAGATGAAGCATCCATAAAAGTTAACAGTTCATGACCCGCCGTTGCATCCACCATGGAGTCAATGTGGGGTAATGGGAAAGGATCCTTGGGACATGCCTTATTTAAATCAGTGAAATCGACACATACCCTCCACTTTCCATTTTTTTTGAACAACCACATTGGCCAGCCATCTTGGATACTTTACTTCTCTAATCATACCTGCTCGTAGCAATCTCTCTACCTCTTCCTGGATAATGACATTTCTTTCTGGTGCAAACTTCCTCCTTTTTTGATGGATTGGTTTGAATGACCTGTCAATGCCAAGTTTATGAGTGATAATATCCTTAGATATACCTGTCATATCCTCATGTTTCCATGCAAAGGTAGACTTTCTTCTTTTGAGGAAGGATACAAGGTCTTCTTTCATCTTGCCAAGGATCCCTGATCCGATATAGATTTTGGATTCAGGATCATCAGGAACCATGAGGATTTCGACCACATCCTGCTCTCTTGCCTCCAAGACATCCCTTGGAGGATACTTTAATTGCTATTGCTCCCTTGATTTCGAGGCTGGTTTCATTGATGAAGTATAACAATCCTTAGCCTCCTGCTGATCACTATCGATCTTGACTATTCCCCAAGGGCTAGGGAGCTTCACACATTGATGGTAGGTGGATGGGACTGCCTTCATATCGTGTATCCAGGGCCTGCCAAGGATAACATTACAACAAGATAAACAGTCAATAACACAAAATTTTTGATAATTATGTAATCCTTCCACATAAATTGGGAGTTTGATGTCCCCCAGGGTTCTCTTAGTTTCGCCACTAAATCCCACAAGCACGGAGGATCTTGGTGTGATATCTGATTCAGGGATACCCATTTTCTTCAGAACATCTAGCTGGATAATGTTTACTGAGCTTCCTCCGTCAATAAGGATCCTGCGGACAAAATGGTTAGAAATAAAAAGAGTAATAACTAAACTATCATGATGAGGATCCTGGATGTCAACACGATCATCCTCATCAAAGGTTATGACTTTTCCTTCCGAGACACTCGATGTTCGAATAGCTCTTTCTCCATTATCCATTTTAGCTTCCTTTGCATGCCTTTTAGCTGCTGAGAAGGATGTACCACAGATGTTTGATCCTCCAGAAATAAAGTTTATCACTTGTGCATCTGCCGGAGGGGCGGGAGCTTTTTCAGGGATCCTTTCAGGATCCTGAATCCTTGGCTTTTTTCTTCCCAGCAACTCTTTTAAATGCCCCTTGCTCAGCAGATATCCAATTTCCTTTCTCAATGCAATGCATTCCTCTGTTAAATGCCCAAAATCCTCATGGTATGCACACCACTTTGATTTGTCTTTAACTGTGGCCGGTTTGTCATTTTTTTCTAGGCCATCTGGCTTTTTCTCCTAGATTCTGCATTGCGAGGATTAGTTCATGGTTATCAACGGAAAAACAATATTCAGAAATTGGAGGATAATCCTCATCATCCTCTTCTTGGTCAACAGCATGCACGTTCTGGTTGTCAGTTCTGTTATAGGATTTGAATTTGTTGTTCTTGAACGAGGATCCTTGCTTTTCTTGTTTTGAGGATCCTACCAGTCTCTCCTGGATCCTCTTGTCATCCTCTAGCCGGATGAACCTGAGTGCCCGAGTCCTTACTTCATCTAGGTTCCTGCATGGTGTCATAACAAGATCATCATAGAACAATGAATCCCTAAGCAATCCCATTTTGAAGGCCTCAACAGCCGTGGCTATATCCAAGTTGGGAATGTCCAAGGATTCTTTACTAAATTTGGTTATATAATCCCTTAATGATTCATTATGACCCTGAGTTATCCTATATAAATCACTAGTTAATCGTTCAAATTTTCTACTACAAGAAAATTGATTATTGAATAAGTTAACTAGATTAGCAAATGAAGTAATAGAGTAAGGGGGAAGACTTAGCAGCCATTTGAGAGCTGATCTAGTAAGAGTGGATCCAAATCCCTTGCATAGGCATGCTTCCTTTAACCTTTCTGGAATCGGATTGATCTCCATCCTCTCCCTGTATTGTGCTATGTGTTCCTCAGGATCCGTTGAACCATCATACAGCTTCATAGTTGGAATATGGAATCTTTTGGGTATCTCAGCATCACAAATTGGTGGTGCAAAACGAGATATCTTATGGCTTCCATCTGCAATCTCCGGGATAGGTTTGACCACCCCTGGAACACTTGATATCATATCCTTCAGTTTTTGCAGCTCTTTGGCCATAGCATGGTTGATACCTGCATCCTGCATGAATCCATGGTTAGTGGTAAGAGAATTATTAAAAGTGTTACCTCCCATTGGGTTCAAGTTAGGAACACTGGATGGGAATCCATATTGCTGGGACTCTGGGATGATGGAGGGACCAGTGGAAGCAATAGTCTGCATTGGAATAAAATCTCCCTGATGGTCATCTGAACTTCCTGTTTGCAAACTCTTCAAGGAGCCTAGCATCTGGAACGATCCCTGAAACTGGGATGATCCTGGAACAAAGGAGGATCGTTGAACCTGGGATGATCCTGGAACAAAGGAGGATCCTTGAACCTGGGATGATCCTGGAACGAAGGAGGATCCTTGAACCTGCTGTGCTCCTAAGTAGGCTCCTGAATTCATGAAGGATCCCATATGCTGAGGATAGGATCCCGCCGGCTGGAAATATGAACCTGATGCCTGAGTCACTATTGATGAATCGTAGTGCACTCCTCTTGGTCCACCCACATGTTGAACGTCTCGAACCTCTGATGGCTGAGAAGTAATCATCGGAGTATCAAAATTCAAAGATTTGGGCACCAGTGGAGAATGATCCTCTGCCGCTTTCTTTTGTTTCTTGAGATCTCCGATTTCTTTGAGGATCCTGTCATTGGTCTTGTCCTGTTGCTGTATATGATCTCTCATCTGCAAAATCAAAGTAAATATGTCACTAGTAGTGGGAGTATAGGAAGCAGAAGAAGTTGGAGGTTTAGAGAAAATAGGAGTTGGTTTCTTCTCAGCATTTTTCTGAGATCCAGCTGGTGGTGCAGGCAAAGGTGGAATGCCCTGAGATGAATTGACCGCAGACATCGCAGTAGAGGTATTCTTCACCGATGAAGCCATGTATTCGTATGCAACGATCCGGAATGATCACCAACAGAAAACTTTCTTATAAATGAAGCACCAATTGCCCCACGGTGGGCGCCAAACTGTTTTGGTCAAAAATCACACAAGGATAATGCAACCAAACTCTCTGTAACGGGGAATGATGCTTGAAATGATGAATAAAGAAAAGGATCACTTAAATGTAAATTGCACAAGTGACACAAAGATTTATACGAGGAAAAAGCCCTTGATCAATGAATGATCTCCGGCATAAAAAACCTCGGGTGATGGAAACTACCGATCACCAAGTTCAAATATAATAAACAATGTTTACAACTTCGGATAGTAACGAGCTAGGTACAAGGATCACTATGGTGTAGTATGCTAGAGCGTGTAAGAAATGTGTCGTCCTCTGCCAAATGCTCAAGAGTGCACTTATATAAGTGTGTGTAGCTGAAATTAGGCAAGTCTCCTAACTACTAGCTCGTTACCCCTTTTAGAAATAGAAGTAAATTTAGCCTAACAAACTATCCGTAATTTATGCTAAGTTTACATATTCTCCACAACGTCCATTTCCGGTTATGCATATGCAAAATTAGCGTGGAAGATTCCTTAATGACGTTGCCAAGACCAGGTCCAACTTGTAATTCCTGCAAAACAACATGCAATTCAAAGAGAACAATCGTTAGTATGAGGATCCTTAGGATGATCCATGATCCTGATCCTGAAGCTCTTCTGAGGATCACTATCTGCCACAGAAACAAGGATCACTGTTAGGATATAATGTAAGGATCACAGGTCATTAAAAATCCTACCCTAACAAGACCAATGAGAGGATTCTTAGAGAAATTGGAGACATCAAGAAACAAAAGAGATCGGCAGAGGATCATTCCCTATTGATGCCCAGATCTTTGAATTTCGATACTCCGGTCATGACTTCTCAGCCTTCAGTGGTTCCAGACGTTCAATATGTGGGAGGACCAAAAGGAGTGCACTATGGATTATCAGCAATGACTCAGGCATCGGGATCATACTTCCAACCAGCAGGATCCCTCCCTCAGCATATAGGATCCTTCGCTAGCTCAGGAGGATACTTGGGAGCGCAGCAGATACAAGGGTTCTGGCCGTTTCAAGGATCCTCTCAGACTCAAGGATCCTCGCAGGTTCAAGGATCCTCTCAGGTTCAAGGATCCTCGCAGGTTCAAGGATCCTCTCAGGTTCAAGGATCCTCTCAAGTTCAGGGATCCTCGCAGGTGCAAGGATCCTTGCAAGTGCAAGGATCCTCTCAGGTTCAAGGATCCTCTCAGTTTCATGGATCCTTCCAGTTTCCTGGATCCTTAAGGAGTTTGCAATCTGGGTATTCAGATATCCATCAAGGAGATTTCATTCCAATGCAAACCATTGCTTCTACTGGTCCTTCAGTCATTCCAGAGTCTCAACAATATGGATTCACATCCGGTGTTCCTAACTTGAACCCAATGGGAGGTAACACTTTCAATAATTCTTATACCACTAACCATGGCCTTATGCAGGATACAAGTATCAATCATGCCATGGCTAGAGAATTGCAAAAGTTGAAGGATATGATATCAAGTGTTCCAGGAGTAGTCAAGCCTATACCGGAGATTGCAGATGGGAGCCAAAAGGATATCTCGTTTTGCACCACCCATCTGTGATGCCGAGATACCCAAGAGGTTCCACGTGCCAACCATGAAGTTATATGATGGCTCGACGGATCCTGAAGAACACATAGCACAATACAGGGAAAGGATGGAGATCAATCCCATCCCAGAAAGGTTAAAGGAAGCATGCCTGTGCAAGGGATTTGGATCCACCCTTACTGGATCGGCTCTTAAATGGCTGCTAAGTCTTCCCCCTTACTCTATTACCTCGTTTGCTAATCTAGTTAACCTGTTTAATAATCAGTTTTCTTGTAGTAGAAAATTTGAGCGTTTAACTAGTGATTTATATAGGATAACCCAAGGTCATAATGAATCATTAAGGGATTATATCACTAAGTTTAGTAAAGAATCCTTAGATATCCCTAACCTAGATATAGCAACGGCTGTTGAAGCCTTTAAAATGGGATTGCTTAGGGATTCATTGTTCTATGATGATCTTGTTATGACACCATGCAGGAACCTAGATGAGGTAAGAACCCGGGCACTTAGGTTCATCCGGCTGGAGGATGACAAGAGGATCCAGGAGAGGTTGGCAGGATCCTCAAAGCAAGAGAAGCAAGGATCCTCATTCAAGAACAACAAGTTCAGATCCTATAACAAGTCTGAAAACCAGAATGTGCATGCTGTAGAACAGGAAGAGGATGATGAGGATTATCCTCCAATTTCTGAATATTGTTTTTCTGTTGATAATAATGAACTAATCCTTGCGATGCAGAATCTAGGTGATAAAGCCAGGTGGCCGAGAAAGAATGACAAACCATCTGCAACGAAAGATAAATCAAAATGGTGTGCATACCACGAAGATTTTGGTTATCTCATAGAAGAATGCATCGCATTGAGAAAAGAAATTGGATACTTGTTGAGTAAGGGGCACTTGAAAGAACTATTGGGGAGAAAGAAGTCAAGAACTCAGGATCCTGAAAGGATCCCAGAGAAAGCCCCAGCCCCTCCAGCAGACGCACAAGTTATAAACTTCATTTCTGGAGGATCAGACATTTGTGGAACATCCTTTTCAGCAGCCAAAAGACATGCAAAGGAAACCAAGATGGATAATGGGGATAGACCCATTCGAACATCCAGTGTTTCCGAAGGAAAAATCATAACTTTTGATGAGGATGATCGTGTTGACATTCAGGATCCTCATCACGATGGTTTGGTTATTACTCTTTTTATTTCTAACCATTTTGTTCGCACGATCCTTATAGACGGAGGAAGCTCTGTGAATATCTTCCAGCTTGATGTTCTTAAGAAGATGAATATTGCCGAATCCGATATCATACCAAGATCCTCTGTGCTTTTGGGATTCAGTGGCGAGACTAAAAATACTCTGGGGGACATTAAACTCCCAATTTATATCGAAGGGCTGCATTCTTACCAAAAATTTTGTGTTATTGATTGTTTATCTTGTTGTAATATTATCCTTGGCAGGCCTTGGATACATGACATGAAGGCAGTCCCATCCACTTATCATCAATGTGTGAAGCTTCCTAGCCCATGGGAGATAGTGAAAATTGATAGTGATTAGCAGGAGGCTAAGAACTGCTACACTTCATCAATGAAACCAGCCTCAAAGTCAAGGGAGCAATAGCAATCAAAGCAACCTCCGAGAGATGTCTTGGAGGCAAGAGAGCAGGATGTGGTAGAGATCCTTATGGATCCTGATGATCCTGAATCTAAAGTTTACATAGGATCAGGGATCCTTGGCGAAATGAAAGAAGACCTAGTATCCTTCCTCAAAAGGAGAAAAACTACCTTTGCATGGAAACACGAAGATATGACAGGTATATCTAAAGATATATTAACTCACAAACTTGGCATTGACATGTCGTTCAAACCAATCCATCAAAAGAGGAGGAAGTTTGCACCAGAGAGAAATGCCATTATCCAGGAGGAGGTAGAAAAATTACTCCGAGCAAGTATGATTAGAGAGGTCAAGTATCCAAGATGGTTGGCCAATGTGGTTGTTGTTCAAAATAAAAACGGAAAGTGGAGGGTATGTGTCGATTTCACTGATTTAAATAAGGCATGTCCCAAGGATCCTTTCCCATTACCCCACATTGACTCCACGGTGGATGCAACCGTGGGTCATGAACTGTTAACTTTTATGGATGCTTCATCTGGATTTCAACAAATTCAGATGGAACCATCTGATCAAGAGTATACAGCCTTTATGACTCCAACTGGTATATACTGTTATATTGCTATGCCATTTGGACTGAGAAATGCAGGTGCAACTTATCAAGGCTAGTAAATATTGTGACAACTCGAACTTTAGACTTGCTTTAATGTAACGTTTGTGCACGATATGTGATTTTATAAACCCGAATGATTAATTGATTTCATGATATATGTTATGTTATATGCATTATGTGGGTATGTATGTCGTATGTATGTGAACCGGCCACACAAAGCCCTTTGGGCCACTCCTTGTTCTCGGGTCCATTAGACAACCGAGTGGGCTCGGCCCACTCCCCATTCGCAACACAAAACCAGAACAAGGGGCTTGTTTCACCACTTTTGCAAAACACAAACACACACAAGAAAACCCTAGCTAGTTTCCTCTCTCTCTCGGCTTGTTTAGAACTCGACGGCAGGACCATCACCTCGATCGGATCACACTCTCCTTCTTGTAATCGGTTAGTATGATGTTTATGCTTGTGTGTTAAGTGATGTTTTGATTACATGTTTGGATCGAACCGAGTAGAATTTGCATGATGATGAACTAGGGCCGATTAGATATTGTGGTTATGTTGGTCCTCGAATTGATTGTTATATAATCAGTTTATAGTTGTGGGATTTGGATTCATGAACGTTAATCGAACTTATATTTATTTTGAGATTTCATACTATGCTTCCGCTACTTAAACGATGTCGGTTTTTGAAACATCAATCATGTCATGATGATTTACGTTATTTACTTTTATATTAAATGCTATGTTTGATATGATTGATGGCTTGATCCTGGTCAGTCACGCCTCCAAGCGGCGGTACTCCGCGGGTGGATTTTGGGGGTGTGACAGATTGGTATCAGAGCCATTGGTTATAGAGAACTTGGTTTTAATATGGGAAAACGTTTTATTAAAACCGGACTATAACCAGTACAGTGCTCTCAACGATCCACAACGACGCTTCGCTCCACGTGCAAGACTCGACATCCTAGGTAATAAGGTTTATGATTATTGCCTGTTTGCTAGAACTGCTTAGAACTTTGCTCGCATTACGCTTAGATACACATGCTTTGATTTCATGAGAACACCTATATGCCTACGCTTTTCTGTCATCGCCCTACTCGCGAACCATTCTTATGTATACTACTTGTTACTATGAAGATCATGTCTGGACGAATCAACATGACACAAGCCCAGCTAGAGGCTCTCGTTCAAGCCCAAGTCACAGCGGCATTTGCGGCTGCTCAAGCAGGTAGGATAACCTGTAGTTATAACTTACGCTAGGATCTTTAGATCCTACACTCCTAAACTAGCTTTTGTATTTAAACTTTGCCCTACTCGTACACAATAGGTCAACACGCGCAGCAGCCTGTCTGCACTTTCAAGAACTTCATGGACTGTCGTCCAAACTCTTTCAGTGGCACAGAGGGGGCAGTGGGACTCCTCCATTGGTTTGAAAAGTTAGAATCAGTATTCGAAATGTGCGAGTGCCCTGAGGCTCGCAAGGTCAAGTTTGCTACTGGCACTTTGGAAGGAATAGCGTTAACTTGGTGGAACGCCCAAGTTCAGATCTTAGGGTTGGCAGCTGCTAACGCCACCCCATGGAACGATTTCAAGGAACTCATCAAGCGTGAGTACTGTACGCGTGAAGATATTCACAAGCTGGAAGACGAGCTGTATAACTTGAAGATGGTTGGATCGGAAATCGAAGCATATACCAAACGGTCTAACGAGCTGGCCGTTCTGTGTCCTACTATGGTGGACCCTCCCTACAAGCGCATTGAGTTGTATCTCAAAGGATTAGCGCCAGAAATTCAGAGCCACGTGACGTCGGCTAACCTCGAAAACATTCAGGAAATCCAGCGCCTTGCTCATCGCATCACTGGTCAGGCAGTGGATCAGAATAGATTGCCCAAGCGTGTTAATGCTACTGCTAATGTCACCACCTCAGTTACTCCTGCTACATCTGGTGACAGTAAAAGAAAATGGGATGGAGATTCTAGCAAAGGTTCAGCATCTGTTCAGCCACAAGCTCAGCAGCAGAAGATCGATCACTATCAGAGTCCCAGTCAGCAATCCTCTAGTGGTCACAGACAGAGGAGATATCAGGGTAGTCAACCCAGGTGCCACAACTGCAACAGGCATCACCACGGCCCGTGTAACAAGGGTCGTTGTCAAAGGTGTCTTAAAATGGGTCACGAGGCCAAAGACTGCAGGAGCCCTCGTCCTGCGAATCAGAACCAGCAACCTCAGCAACCAGCTCCACAGAACCAGCAGCAGCAGCAGCAGCCACAGCGTGGAAACCGGGGATGTTTCCAGTGTGGGGCTGAAGGTCACTTCAAACGCGATTGTCCTCAATTGAACCAGAATCGCAACAACAACAACCAGGGCAACGGCAACAACAACGGGGGAAACAACAACAATAACGGCAATGAAGCTCGTGGTCGTGCATTCGTACTAGGTCGAGGCGACGCAGTGAACGATCCCAACGTTGTCATGGGTAAGTTTCTCCTCGACAATATTTACGTTACTGTTTTGTTTGATTCGGGTGCGGATACAAGCTATATGTCTGTGAAAATGTGTCAACTGCTAAAACGTGCACCAACACTTTTACCCACCAAACATGTAGTCGAGTTAGCTAACGGTAAAAGTTTAGAAGCCACGCACGTAGTTCAGGGTTGTAATCTTATCTTAGCTGGTCAAGCCTTCTCTATCGACCTCATTCCCATAGTGTTGGGTAGCTTCGACGTTGTGATTGGGATGGATTGGTTATCCCAACACCAGGCAGAAATCTTATGCAGCGAAAAGGTTATTCGTATTCCTCGTTCGGGTCAGGAACCTCTAGAAGTTCAGGGCGACAAGAGTGGTGCTGTGGTTGGCATCATCTCTTTCTTGAAGGCTCAGAAATGCTTACGAAAGGGACACACTGCCATTCTGGCACTCGTTACAGACGCATCAGCAAAGGAAAAGAAATTGGAGGATATTCCAATTGTACGCGATTACCCTCAGGTGTTCCCTGAAGACTTACCTGGCTTACCGCCTCATCGTCAGGTCGAATTTCAGATCGAGCTCGCTCCAGGAGCAGCACCCATAGCTCGCGCACCATATCGTCTAGCTCCATCGGAATTGGAGGAATTGTCAAAACAGCTGCAAGAACTCTTGGAAAAGGGTTTCATACGACCAAGCTCTTCGCCTTGGGGAGCTCCAGTGCTTTTCGTGAAAAAGAAAGACGGTACGTTCAGGATGTGTATAGACTACAGGGAACTGAACAAGGTGACGGTGAAGAACCGTTATCCTCTTCCGCGCATCGACGACTTATTCGACCAGTTGCAAGGGTCGTGCTACTATTCGAAGATAGATTTAAGGTCAGGGTACCATCAGCTGAGAGTCCGGGATGAGGACGTCTCCAAGACAGCCTTCAGAACTCGTTACGGTCACTACGAGTTTCTCGTCATGCCATTCGGGTTAACGAATGCGCCTGCTGTATTTATGGATCTTATGAACAGGGTGTGCAAACCCTATCTCGACAAGTTCGTCATTGTTTTCATCGACGACATTCTAATTTACTCCAAGAGTCAGGAGGAACACGAGCAGCATCTTCGTCTTATTTTGGAACTCCTTCGGAAGGAACAGCTGTACGCCAAGCTTTCTAAATGCGACTTCTGGCTTCGTGAAGTCCACTTCTTAGGCCATGTAGTGAACAAGGATGGGATCCATGTTGATCCATCCAAGGTAGATTCGATCAGAAACTGGCCTGCACCGCGTACGCCGACAGAAATACGACAATTCTTGGGTCTGGCAGGTTACTACAGACGGTTTATTAGAGACTTTTCGAAGATTGCTCAGCCGCTTACGCTACTGACACAGAAGGGTGTTACCTATCGCTGGGGAGAGCCCCAGGAGACTGCTTTTCAGCACCTAAAGGATAGACTTTGCAGTGCACCTATCCTCTCATTGCCAGAGGGCACAGATGACTTCGTAGTATATTGTGATGCATCCATTCGGGGACTGGGATGTGTGTTAATGCAGCGCGACAAGGTTATTGCTTACGCCTCTCGTCAACTCAAGGTTCACGAACGCAACTACACGACGCACGATTTAGAGCTGGGAGCTGTTGTTTTTGCGCTTAAGATATGGCGACACTACCTGTACGGTACCAGGTGCACGATTTACACCGATCACAGGAGTCTCGAGCATATTCTTAAGCAGAAGGATTTGAACATGCGTCAACGACGATGGGTCGAGTTACTTAATGACTACGAATGCGCTATCAAGTATCATCCAGGCAAAGCCAATGTTGTGGCTGATGCCCTTAGTCGAAAGGACACTTTACCGAAGCGCGTGCGAGCGCTACAGCTTACGATTCAGTCTAGCCTTCCAGCACAGATACGAAATGCTCAGACAGAAGCACTGAAGCCCGAAAACGTCAAGGCTGAAGCCTTACGCGGCTCACGACAGCAAATGGAACAGAAGGCAGACGGCGCCTACTATGTAACGGGCCGGATTTGGGTCCCACTTTATGGCGGTTTACGCGAACTTGTAATGGATGAAGCTCACAAGTCTCGCTATTCGGTACATCCAGGGTCGGATAAGATGTACCACGATATCAGCACTACTTATTGGTGGCCTAGTATGAAGGCTCACATTGCTACGTACGTTGGAAAATGCTTGACCTGTGCAAGAGTCAAGGTCGAATATCAGAAGCCAGCAGGGCTACTTCAGCAGCCTAAGATACCACAGTGGAAATGGGAAGAAATTTCCATGGATTTTGTTACAGGCCTACCTAGATCCCAGCGTGGGAACGATACAATATGGGTCATAGTTGATCGACTCACCAAGTCTGCACACTTCCTGCCGATTAAGGAAACGGACAAGTTCTCCACACTCGCAGACGTCTATCTCAAAGAAGTTGTCTCGAGGCACGGGGTGCCCACATCTATCATTTCGGATCGCGATGCACGATTCACGTCAGAACTTTGGCAAGCAATGCACAAATCTTTTGGCTCAAGGTTAGACATGAGCACAGCATACCACCCTCAGACGGATGGGCAGTCTGAGCGAACGATTCAAACCCTTGAAGACATGCTTCGGGCATGCGTCATCGATTTCGGCAACGGCTGGGAAAAGCATCTCCCTTTGGTGGAGTTCTCGTATAATAATAGTTACCATACCAGCATTCAAGCCGCTCCATTCGAGGCATTGTACGGGCGTAAATGCCGGTCACCTCTCTGTTGGGCAGAGGTGGGAGATAGTCAGATTACGGGTCCAGAGATTGTAGTGGACGCCACAGAAAAGATTGCACAAATACGCCAACGCATGGCGGCAGCACGCGACCGTCAGAAAGCCTACGCGGACAAGCGTAGAAAGCCATTGGAATTTGAGGTCGGGGACCGGGTTTTATTGAAAGTCTCACCCTGGAAAGGTGTGGTACGTTTTGGCAAACGGGGCAAACTGAATCCGCGATACGTCGGACCATTCGAAATTATAGAAAAGATTGGCAAGGTAGCCTACAAGTTGAATTTACCAGCTGAACTCGGGGCAGTTCACAATGTCTTTCATGTATCGAACTTAAAGAAGTGCCTATCAGATGAAAACCTCATTATTCCTTTTAAGGAACTCACTATCGACGAGCGGTTGCAGTTCGTTGAGGAACCAGTCGAAATCACGGACCGGGATGTGAAGGTCCTCAAACACAAGAGAATCCCTCTTGTCCGAGTTCGTTGGAACTCCAAACGTGGCCCAGAGTACACCTGGGAACGCGAAGACAGGATGACAGAAAAGTACCCCCAGTTATTCGGGAACAAGGCAACCACTACTGAGGCTGAAGCTACTACTTCGGAATTTCGGGACGAAATTCCAGATCAACGGGGGGAGGATGTGACACCCCAGGAAAATCAGTGAACAGTACAGTTCACCTAGCTTCCTCAGTGAGTGCATACCAAAATTTCGGGACGAAATTTCCAATTAGTTGGGGATAATGTGACAACTCGAACTTTAGACTTGCTTTAATGTAACGTTTGTGCACGATATGTGATTTTATAAACCCGAATGATTAATTGATTTCATGATATATGTTATGTTATATGCATTATGTGGGTATGTATGTCGTATGTATGTGAACCGGCCACACAAAGCCCTTTGGGCCACTCCTTGTTCTCGGGTCCATTAGACAACCGAGTGGGCTCGGCCCACTCCCCATTCGCAACACAAAACCAGAACAAGGGGCTTGTTTCACCACTTTTGCAAAACACAAACACACACAAGAAAACCCTAGCTAGTTTCCTCTCTCTCTCGGCTTGTTTAGAACTCGACGGCAGGACCATCACCTCGATCGGATCACACTCTCCTTCTTGTAATCGGTTAGTATGATGTTTATGCTTGTGTGTTAAGTGATGTTTTGATTACATGTTTGGATCGAACCGAGTAGAATTTGCATGATGATGAACTAGGGCCGATTAGATATTGTGGTTATGTTGGTCCTCGAATTGATTGTTATATAATCAGTTTATAGTTGTGGGATTTGGATTCATGAACGTTAATCGAACTTATATTTATTTTGAGATTTCATACTATGCTTCCGCTACTTAAACGATGTCGGTTTTTGAAACATCAATCATGTCATGATGATTTACGTTATTTACTTTTATATTAAATGCTATGTTTGATATGATTGATGGCTTGATCCTGGTCAGTCACGCCTCCAAGCGGCGGTACTCCGCGGGTGGATTTTGGGGGTGTGACAAATATGATGTTCAAGGATCAGATTGGACAGACTATGGAAGTTTATATAGACGACATGGTGGTTATATCCAAAAAGGCTGAGGATCACCTGAGAGACTTGGAGGAAGCATTCAATATCCTTAACAGATATAACATGAAACTTAATCCTTCAAAGTGTCACTTTGGTGTTAAAGCAGACAAATTCTTAGGATATATGGTGACAAAGAGAGGCATTGAAGCCAGTCCAGAACAGATCAAAGCTATAATAAACATCAAGTCCCCTGCCAACGCTAAGGATGTTCAGAGGCTAACAGGCAGGATTGCAGCCTTGAACAGATTCATATCCAAATCCTCAGAGAAATGTAAAGAGTTCTATGATATCTTGAGGAAGAACAAAAAGTTTGATTGGACTGAAAAGCACGAAAATGCTCTCAAAGCTCTCAAGGATTACCTGTCCTCGGCTCCTGCCTTGATGAAACCAGAAAAAGGAGATGTGTTATCCTTATATCTTGCGGTATCCTCAAAAGCAGTAAGTGCCGTCCTTGTTAAGGATCACGAAGGTACACAACATCCTGACTATTATGTAAGTAAGAGTTTACTTGATGCTGAATCCAGGTATTCACACTTAGAAAAACTTATCCTTGCATTAATTATCGCATCTACTAAATTGAGACATTATTTTGAAACTCATGCCATTATTGTTAAAACTAATTTTCCAAATAAGAATGTTCTCAGGAAACCTGAAATGTCAGGAAGGATGGCTAAGTGGGCAGTGAAGCTTAGTGCTTATGATATAAGATATGAGCCTAGGACAGCCATTAAATCCCAAGCATTAGCTGACTTTGTGGCAGAATTCAGTAGTGATTTGCAAAAGGAAGCTGAATTAGAAGTCCAGCAGCTAGAGGAGACCAAGGATCCTTGGATACTCTATACTGATGGATCCTCAAATGTCAAAGGAACAGGGCTTGGAATACTACTAAAATCGCCACAGGGGGACATAATACCCCACTCTATAGCTTATGAGTTCCAAACTACTAACAATGAGGCTGAATATGAAGCCTTGATAGCTGGTTTGCAAATCGCTAAGCATATGAGGACCAGGTATCTTGAGGTACATGTAGATTCATTATTAATCACTAATCACTTTAATGGATCCTATGCTGTTAAAGGTGAAAAGCTAACCAAATATTTGGAGATAGTCAAAGAATTGGCACTCTCTTTTGTTTCCTTTAGTTTGACACATGTACCAAGGGAAGAAATACAGAAGCTGGTGCATTGGCTAATCTAGGATCATCTTTGAAGATCCCGGAGGAAATAAGTATCCCCATTATCCATATCCTGACCCCTGCCATCGAGGATCATGTGGCTATGGAGATAGGAGAGGATTCTGCAATCATCCCCAGTGATGATACGCTATCTCATTCAGGATCATGGATCCTCCCAATCATGAGATACTTACAACATGGAGAGATTCCTACAGGAGAAAACCCTAGGGCTTTCAAAATCAAGGTATCTCAATTCACAATATTAAATAATATGTTGTATAAATGATCTCTTGCAGGACCATATTTAAGATGCATTGAGGATCCTAAAATCCAAGAAGTCCTAAAGGATTTCCAAGAAGGAGATTGTGGAAACCACACTGGGGGCAGGACATTATTCTCAAGGATCCTGAGGACTGGATACTATTGGTCAACTATGAAGAGAGATGCTGTGGAGTATGCTAAGAAGTGTGATCCTTGTCAGAGACACAACAATATCCTTCATCAACCGGCTGAATTTTTGCATCCTATATCCTCCTCTTGGCCATTTATGATATGGGGTATGGATATAGTTGGTAAGCTTCCTAAGGCACCTGGTGGAAAAGTGTTCATGCTGGCTATGACTGATTACTTCTCCAAGTGGATAGAGGCTGAAGCTTTTGCCCAAGTCAGAGAAAAGGAAGTTATATCCTTCATTAAAAGAAATATTATAACTAGATTTGGTATTCCTTCTGAAATTATATGTGATAATGTTTCCCAATTTATTGGGGGCAGAACTACTAACTTTTGTGACAGCTGGGGGATTAAGATGATAACATCAACACCAGTCCACCCACAAGCTAATGGTCAGGCAGAATCATCCAACAAGATCATCATCAACAATTTGAAAAAGAAGCTTGGATCCAAGAAAGGAAAATGGGCAGAAGAACTACCTTATGTGCTTTGGGCTGACAGGACAACTCCTAAGAATGCTACAGGCCAAACTCCATTTTCTTTGGTATTTGGGGCAGAATCAGTGATCCCTCCAGAAATGATGAAAACTTGGTTCAAGACCTGGATACTATAGAAGAAATCAGGTATTTGGCAAGGATAAGGATGGCCAGTTATCAGCAAAGAATGGCTGGAGCCTACAACAAAAATGTCAGGATCAGGAAGTTCCAAGTTGGTGATATGGTACTAAGGAAAGTATTTCAGAATACCACCAATCCTGCTGATGGGAAGTTGGCTCCAAAGTGGGAAGGCCCTTACTTGATTGAAGCTGAGGCAGGAAAGGGGGCATATCGATTGCTAACAATGGAAGGTGATTTGCTACCTAGAGCCTGGAATGTTGTCCATTTGAAGAAGTACTTCATGTGACAAGGATCCATGATCCTCACATGATAAGTATCCTTGAAGGATCCTTAGAGCACAAATGATCCTTATTTTGGTAACATTCTAATCTCAAACTATTTCATTCTCTTACTTTCTCACATAAGGATAAGGATCCTGCATCCTCTATCCACCTTTCACGTGATTCTGAGTTTTGAAGGTTCAGGTATCCTTAGCAAAGGGTTGGTTATCCACAGAAGCAACCAGTTATTTGGGCTTGACCCCAGTTTCGCCAGTAGCGCACGATGATCCTGGTATAGTTCATGGCAGTGGGAACAGTACTCGCTTTAGGGGCTGACAATTCCATTGTACTGGCTATACCTAGGATCCTACGTATAATGGTAGACGTACCATACATCCGTTCCTAAGGTTTCTAACGTTTTCACGTTAGCTAAGGTTTTGGCATTTTCATGTCACTAAGTTTGGATAGTCGCCAGTAAGGGCCATACTCCAGTTTACATACGATCCTTGGGCTTGTCCCCAGTTATCCTTGGGCTTGTCCCCAGTTATCCTTTGGGCTTGTCCCCAGTTGCTAACTTTTATCTTATATTGGCTTAGTCCCAAGTTGTATCCTATTTCAGGTTTTTGAAGCTAAACGTCCAAGGATCCTTGATCCTTACCTTCTCCTAAGGTTTGTCTTATGGTTATCCTGATTATAATATTAAGGGTTAGGATCCTAACTTGGATTCTCAGGTATGATCCTTAACTATTTTGATTTTATTCATCATTTATTTGAAATAGCCCTTATACTTTTATTAGGGGAGGATTTCTTAATGACCTGTGATCCTCAAGTGTTATCCTGTTTGGTGATCCTTACTTCTGTGACAATTAGTGATCCTCAGAAGTGCTTCAGGACCAGGATCATGGATCATCCTAAGGATCCTTATACTAATGATTGTTCACTTTGAATTCGGTGTTGTATTACAGGAGTACCGGTGTGGACTTGGTCATGGCGATATTCCTGGAGTATATTCCCTTCAATTCTGCACGTGCTTGACCGTTGTGAACGTTGTGGAGAACATGGGGAGAAGGCACGAAATGCGGACAGTTAGTTGGGCTAGATATTTTCTATTTTTAAAGGGGATAGCGAGCTATTTTTAGAACACTTGGCTATTTTTTGGCTACACACACTCGTACAACTGCATTCATCAGCTCACGGCGAAACACTTAGCAATTTTCATACATTTCCACACGATACACTATAGTGATCCTTGTACCTAGCTCGCTATCATCCGAAGTTGTAAAAGAATTATTGTTTAATTTGAGTTGGTGATCGGTAGTTTCCATCACCCGAGGTTTTTTATGCCGAAGATCATTCATTGATCAAGGGCTTTTTCCTCGTATAAATCTTTGTGTCACTTGTGCAATTCATTTCTGAGTGATCCTCATTGTTGTTTACCAATTCAAGCATCATACCCCGTAAAAGAGAGTTTGGTTGCATTATCGTTGTCTGATTTCTAACCAAAACAGTTTGGCGCCCACCGTGGGGCAATTGGTGCTTCATTCCGAAGAAATTCTACTATTTGTGATCATTTCGGTTCATTGCATTCAAGCACATGGCTTCATCATCAAAGAACACTTCTACTGCGATGTCTGCAGTCAATTCATCTCAGGGCATTCCACCTTTGCCTCCACCACCTTCTGGACCTCAGAAAAATGCCGAGAAGAAACCAACTCCTATTTTCTCAAAACCTCCAACTTCTTCTGCTTCTTATACTCCTACTACTAGTGACTTGTTTACTCTGATTTTGCAGATGAAGGAGCATATACAGCAGCAGGATAAGACCAATGAAAGGATTCTTAGAGAAATTTGAGATATCAAGAAACAGAAGAGATCGGCTGAGGATCATTCCCCATTGATGCCCAGGTCTTTGAATTTCGATACTCCGGTTATAACTTCTCAGCCTTCAGTGGTTCCAGATGTTCAATATGTGGGAGGACCAAAAGGAGTGCATTACGGATCATCAGCAATGACTCAGGCTTCAGGTTCATACTTCCAACCAGCAGGATCCCATCCTCAGCATATAGGATCCTTCGTAAGCTCAGGAGGATACCCAGGAGCGCAGCAGATTCAAGGGTTCTGGCCATTTCAAGGATCCTCGCAAGTTCAAGGATCCTCCCAGGTTCAAGGATCCTCCCAAGTTCAAGGATCCTCTTATGTCCCAGGATCCTCGCAGGTTCAAGGATCCTCTTATGTCCCAGGATCCTCGCAGATTCAAGGATCCTCCCTGCTTCAAGGATCCTCTCGGTTTCATGGATCCTTCCAGATTCTGGGATCCTTAAGGAGTTTGCAGTGAGGGAGTTCAGATATCCATCAGGGAGATTTTATTCCAATGCAGACCATTGCTTCTACTGGTCCTTCGATCATTCCGGAGTCTCAACAACATGGATTCACATCCACTCTTCCTAATTTGAACCCAATGGGAGGTAACACTTTCAATAATTGTTATGCCACTAACCATTGCCTTATGCAGGATACAGGTATCAATCATGCCATGGCCAGAGAATTGCAAAAGTTAAAGGATATGATATCGAGTGTCCTAGGAGTGGTCAAGCCTATCCCGGAGATTGCCGAGGGAAGCCATAAGATATCTCGTTTTGCACCACCAATCTGTGATGCTGAGATACCCAAGAGGTTCCACGTGCCAACCATGAAGTTGTATGATGGTTCAACAGACCCTGAAGAACACATAGCACAATACAGGGAAAGGATGGAGATCAATCCCATCCCGGAAAGGTTAAAGGAAGCATGTCTATGCAAGGGATTTGGATCCACTCTTACTGGATCGGCTCTTAAATGTCTGCTAAGTCTTCCCCCTTACTCTATTACCTCGTTTGCTAATCTAGTTAACCTATTTAATAACCAGTTTTCTTGTAGTAGAAAATTTGAGCGCTTAACTAGTGATCTGTATAGGATAACCCAGGGTCATAATGAATCATTAAGGGATTATATCACTAAATTTAGCAAAGAATCCTTAGATATTCCTAACCTGGATATAGCTACGGCTGTTGAAGCCTTTAAAATGGGATTGCTTAGGGATTCATTATTCTATGATGATCTTGTTATGACACCATGCAGGAACCTAGATGAGGTAAGAACCCGAGCACTTAGGTTCATCCGGCTAGAGGATGACAAGAGGATCCAGGAGAGGCTGGCAGGATCCTCAAAGCAAGAGAAGCAAGGATCCACATTCAAGAACAACAAGTTCAGATCGTACAACAAATCTGATAACCAGAATGTGCATGCTGTTGAACAAGAAGAGGATGATGAGGATTATCCTCCAATTTCTGAATATTGTTTTTCTGTTGATAATAATGAACTAATCCTTGCGATGCAGAATTTAGGTGATAAAGCTAAATGGCCCAGGAAAAATGACAGACCAGCTGCAACTACAGATAAGTCAAAATGGTGTGCATACCATGAAGACTTTGGGCATCTCACAGAAGAATGCATTGCACTGAGAAAAGAAATTGGATACTTGTTGAGCAAGGGGTACTTGAAAGAATTATTGGGGAGAAAGAAGTCAAGGACTCAGGATCCTGAAAGGATCCCCGAGAAAGCTCCAGCCCCTCTAGCAGATGCACAAGTTATAAACTTTATTTCTGGAGGACCAGACATTTGTGGAACATCCTTCTCAGCAGCTAAAAGGCATGCAAAGGAAACCAAGATGGATAATGGAGATAGACCCATCCGAACATCCAGTGTCTCCGAAGGAAAAGTCATAACTTTTGATGAGGATGATAGTGTTGACATTCAGGATCCTCATCACGATGGTTTGGTTATCACTCTTTTTATTTCTAACCATTTTGTCCGCAGGATCCTTATAGACGGAGGAAGCTCTGTGAACATTATCCAGCTTGATGTTCTTAAGAAGATGAATATCCCTGAATCCGATATCATACCAAGATCCTCTGTGCTCGTGGGATTCAGTGGCGAGACTAAGAATACTCTGGGGGACATTAAACTCCCAATTTATATTGAAGGGCTGCATTCTTACCAGAAATTTTGTGTTATTGACTGTTTATCTTGTTGTAATGTTATCCTTATCAGGCCTTGGATACACGATATGAAGGCAGTCCCATCCACCTATCATCAATGTGTGAAGCTTCCTAGTCCATGGGGCATCGTGAAGATTGATAGCGATCAGCAGGAGGCTAAGAACTGCTACACCTCATCAATGAAACCAGCCTCAAAGTCAAGGGAGCAATAGCAATCAAAGTATCCTCCAAGGGATGTCTTGGAGGCAAGAGAGCAGGATGTAGTAGAAATCCTTATGGATCCTGATGATCCTAAATCTAAGGTCTATGTAGGATCAGGGATCCTTGGAGAAATGAGAGAATACCTTATATCCTTCCTCAAAAGGAGAAAAACTACCTTTGCATGGAAACACGAAGACATGACAGGTATATCTAAAGATGTAATCACTCACAAACTTGGCATTGACAGGTCCTTCAAACCAATCCATCAAAAGAGGAGGAAGTTTGCACCAGAAAGAAATGCCATTATCCAGGAAGAGGTAGAGAAATTACTCCGAGCAGGTATGATTAGAGAGGTCAAGTATCCAAGATGGTTGGCCAATGTGGTTGTTGTTCAAAAGAAAAACGGAAAGTGGAGGGTATGTGTCGATTTTACAGATTTAAATAAGGCAAGTCCCAAGGATCCTTTCCCATTACCCCACATTGACTCCATGGTGGATGCAACGGCGGGTCATGACTGTTAACTTTTATGGATGTTTCATCTGGATTTCAACAAATTCAGATGGAACCATCTGATCAAGAGGATACAGCCTTTATGACTCCAACTGGTATATACTGTTATATTACTATGCCATTTGGACTAAGGAATGCAGGTGCAACTTATCAAAGGCTAGTGAATATGATGTTGAAGGATCAAACTGGACAAACTATGGAGGTTTACATAGACGATATGGTGGTGAAATCCAGAAAGGCCGAGGATCATCTAACGGACTTGGAGGAAGCATTCGATATCCTTGACAAATATAACATGAAACTTAATCCTTCAAAATGTTACTTTGGTGTTAAAGCAGGTAAATTCTTAGGATATATGGTGACAAAGAGAGGCATTGAAGCCAGTCCAGAACAAATCAAAGCTATAGTGAACATCAAATCTCCTGCCAATGCTAAGGATGTCCAGAGGCTAACAGGCAGGATTGCAACTTTGAACAGATTCATATCCAAATCCTCAGAAAAGTGCAAGGAATTCTATGATATCCTAAGGAAGAACAAGAAATTTGAGTGGACTGAGAAGCATGAAAGTGCCCTAAGAGCCCTTAAGGATTACCTATCCTCGGCCCCGACCTTGATGAAACCAGAAAAAGGAGACGTGTTATCCTTGTATCTAGCAGTATCCTCAAAAGCAGTAAGTGCCGTCCTTGTTAAGGATCACGAAGGTACACAACATCCTGTCTATTATGTAAGTAAGAGTTTACTTGATGCTGAATCCAGGTATTCACACCTGAGAGACTTGGAGGAAGCATTCAATATCCTTGACAGATATAACATGAAACTTAATCCTTCAAAGTGTCACTTTGGTGTTAAAGCAGGCAAATTCTTAGGATATATGTGTTTTGGTCAAAAATCACACAAGGATAATGTAACCAAACTTTATGTAAACGGGGTATGATGCTTGGTTAATAATAAAAGTTAAGGATCACTTTTATGAAAAATATGCAAAGACACAATGATTTATACGAGGAAAAAGCCCTTGATCAATGTATGATCTCCGGCATATAAAACCTCGGGTGATGGCAACTACCGATCACCAACTTCAATATAAGAAAAAAATAGTTACAACTTTGGATGATAATGAGCTGAGTACAAGGATCACTATTGTTTCGAGTGTCTAAGTGTGTGAGAGTTGCGTTGTATGTCGTGTGTCCTCTTCCAAATGATGAAGAGTGGTATTTATACAAGTGTAGGTGACCTATTTTAGGTAAAAGGACTAATTATCAGCTCATTACCCCTTTAGAAATAATAGACAATCTAGCCTAAATTGCCGCCCATAAATCAAGCCATGTTTCCATATCCTGTGCAACGTCTATCTCCGATTAAGCTCTTGCCATAATTGTGAAGACGCGTCCCTTGATCATGATGCCTAGAGCGTATCCTGCTAGATGTTCCTGCAAAACAATATTGTATTAAGCGGAAGTGGCCGTTAGTATGAGGATCACTATAATGTCCCATGATCCTGATCCTGAAGTCCTGCTGAGGATCACTGTCTGCCAAAGAAACAAGGATCACTGGTTAGGATCACGTATAAGGATCACCTATAATAAAAATCCAGCCCTAACAATTGCCCCCAAAATATAAGGAGTTAATTGTAAATAGACGAGTTATATTTTGTTTCGATCTTATCTCTAACGGGCGACTCCAAGAAACTAGTCGTTACACCCGGACTAGCCGTTGCGATCATCACGTCATAGAGGTGACAATCCCTGCAGATCATGATTATAAATAGGAGATAGGGTGAGGATCAGTTTGTATTTAAATTCAAGATACACTCCCTTTATATTCTGCACCGAAGATTGATCAGGTATTCTTCTCTTTCTCTCTTTTTTCTCTTTGCTCTGTTTTCTGCTCCTACTCTGTTTCCGTCCCGTCACAAATATGTTGCTCCGGAATTCTCCACACAAGGATTCCAAGAAGGATAGTCCCTTAAAAAGCCAGGGGATTATCAAGGATTCTCCTACGGAGAGGTGCTGCTTTACTGATGTTCACATAGACAAAATTCGTCATTGCTTTCCGGCGAATGCTGTTTTCAAGTCCTTCACACCTACCGCTCTGAGTGACTCTGTTTCGAATACCTGGGTGGCTTTTCCTGCTACTCCATTCACCATAGGGTATTCATATCCTTTTCCATTGTTCACCCAATCTTTCTTTTCCTTAACCGGCATCTCATATATCCAAGCTATGCCGATGATCTGGAGGGTTCTGTATACCTTTGAGAGGATCATCGAGCAGGAAGGGATTGATCTGGGGATGGCGGAGTTAGCTGAGTTTTACGATCTCACCACCTTTGGTTCTCACCGGTATTTGTTGAAACGGAAAGCCGGGGAGGATCATCCTGTCTTCAAGGTCACTAAGAACGATACAAACTGGAAGCGTCGCTTTTTCTTTGTTAGGAGGGATTCCATCCCGGATGGGAAGGATCTGCCCAAGGAATGGGCCACTCATGGTAGGATAGAGGATCCTCGAAGGATCACTATCGGCCCTGTCTCATATAATGAGGATCACTAACATCTCTTTTTATCTCTTGTGCAGCTATATCCATTGCTCATCTGAAATTAAGCCCTGCTGCAAAAGAGAGAGTCCTAGCTTTTAAAAAGCTTGATCCTGAAGTTAGAAGCTTCCAAGTCACTATCCAAGATTCTCAAGAGATATCCTCTGCATCTGCCACAATGTCAAGTAAGTATCCTCATAGAAAGTAAGTTTTATGTAAGAGTATTTAATTTAACAAGGGAACTTATCTTGTTTCTGAATTGTGTAGGTGCTGGAAAATCTGCCAGGTCTGTTAAATCTGCCTCCAAATTTGGGATAAGTGATCTTGCCAATGTCACGTCTTCAAAGAAGAAGGCTCCTGCTGCCAGTCCTTCAGCATCAGCTCCTAAAGCGCCTATCCGAGGCAAAGGGAAGAAGAGGAAGGCTTCAGATGATCTTCAGGGATTTCCCCTCCTCCGTCAGCAATTCCTCGACTACGTGAATGAGGTAGGGATCACTGCCCCTGTTGGTTATCCGTCTCGCATATCCTGTTTGTGTATCCTGCTTTCTTTGAGGATCATCTGATCCTAAGCTTATCTTTTTTCTCCTGTTGCAGAAACTTGCCGAGATTGAGACCTATCTTGGCCATGTTGAGGACCAGGAGAGCCAAATTGCCGACCTCCAGCAAATGGGTGTGTTAAAGGGTCTCAAGATAGGAGATCTTGAGAAGGAACTCCGGGTCATGAAGGCTGAGGCTGCTCAGAGGTTGATCGATATGGATAACGAGAAGCAGGAGATCACCCAAGATGCTAAGGTCTCCGCGGCAATTGCTATGTATAAGATACAACTTCAGATGGCCGAGGAGGCTCAGGATCCTACCTTTGACAAAAGCTCGTGGGATGTTGAAGGTTGGAAGGCAAGGCTGGCAGACCTGGAGGACGAGGACGAGGCTGAGGATATCCCAATGCTGGAGGGAGGTGATGCTGACAAGGATCAAGGTGGAGCAGCCGGTGGTGATGGAGCAGCAAAGGAGTAGGCTGCATGATTGGGCGATGATGGATATTGTTGACTAGGCCGGAGCCCAATTTTTTTAGGTTTGGTAGTGGTTTTTGTGGTTGTTGATGGTTTGAGACAATTATGGTTTGTAATCTTCGAACAATAGTTTTTAGGGTTAAGGATCCTGGATCCTTTGAACAATGGGTAGGATTGCAAAAGGTGGAGGGATCCTCTGTTTGGGGGATGAAACCTTTGTGATCCTGCCGCTTTTTAATTTCCTGCATAATGCTAAGACCGCATAGACAATGGACACCCTTTGCCAACCCATGTGGACGGGCCACGTTTTGCTGGTAGAAATGTGGGTTGGCAATTTTGACAACTTTTTGAAAGGGTTAATGATCCTTTTATTTAATAATATAACTTAACTTTTCTGGCTTATCTCGTGTTGTTATCCTTATCTTCTTGTTTCTCAGTTGTTTTTGTAGTATATTTTAAAGTAGCAAGAGTTGAAAATATGTTATCCAAATTTAGGATATGATCCTAGATCAAATATCCTGATATTGAAAGTTTTCAAAGTACTTTAGTTCAAGGATCATAGGTTTGGTTGTCAAAGTATAAGGGTCGGTTAGGATAATGAATATAATCAAAATAGTCAAGGATCATACCTGAGGACCCAAGTTAGGATCCTTACCTTCAATCAAGACAATCATAGATAAGACTTTGATAGTTAATAAGGATTAAGGATCCTTATATGTTTAGACATCCAAAACCTGAAAAGTGAGATATAACTTGGGACTAAGCCAATGTAAAAGATAAATTAGTAACTGGGGACATGCCCAAAGGATAACTGGGGATGATCCCGGGGGATCACTGGGGACAAAACCCAAAGGATAACTGGGGACAAGCCCAAAGAATCGTATGTAAACTGGAATATGGCCCTTTTCTGGCGACTATCCAAACTTAGTGACATGAAAATGTCAAAACCTTAGCTAACGTGAAAACGTTAGAAACCTTAGGAACGGATGTATGGTACATCTACCATTATACGTAGGATCCTAAATATAGCCAGTACGATGAGGTTGTCAGCCCCGAAAGTGGGTACTGGTCCCAAAGACGTGAACTATACCAGGATCATCGTGCGCTGCTGGCGGAAACTGGGGATAATCCCAAGGATAACTGGGGTTGGACCCAAGGATCTGTGGTGCTTTTGGAGATCTTTGACGATTTGCTGAAGATACCTGAACTATCATAACTCAAATGGTTTGTGAGTAGAGGATGAAGGATACATGATCCTTATCCTTAGGTAAAAAGTAAGAAAATGCAATAGTTTTAGGATAAGCATATTACCAGAGTAAGGATCACTGATATCTCCGGGATCCTTCAAGGATACTTCAATGTAAGGATCACATGCATGAAGGATCATGTTCACATGAAATATTTCTTTAAGTGAACAGCATTCCAGGCTCTTGGTAACAAGTTTCCTTCCATGGTTAGCAACCTGTATGCCCCCTTTCCTGCTTCAGCTTCAATCAAGTAGGGGCCTTCCCATTTTGGTGCTAGCTTCCCGTCAGCAGGATTGATAGTATTTTGAAATGCTTTTCTCAACACCATATCTCCGACTTGGAACTTCCTTATCCTGACATTTTTGTTGTAGGTACCAGCCATTCTTTGTTGGTAGCTTGCCATCCTTATTCTAGCTAGATCCCTGATTTCCTCAATAGTATCCAAATCCTGAGCTAGGATTGCAACATTTTCTTCAGGATCACGAGCAATTGTTCTAGCAGTTGGGATCACCATCTCTGTTGGGATCACTGCTTCTGCCCCAAATACTAAAGAGAAAGGTGTTTGACCTGTGGCATTCTTGGGAGTTGTCCTATCAGCCCATAGCACATAAGGTAACTCCTCTGCCCATTTTCCCTTCTTGGATCCTAGCTTCTTCTTCAGATTGTTGATGATGATCTTGTTGGATGATTCTGCTTGACCATTGGCTTGTGGGTGAACAGGTGTTGATGTTATCATCTTGATTCCCCAACTGTCACAAAAGTTAGTGGTTCTGCTTCCAATGAATTGAGAACCATTATCACATACAATTTCAGAGGGAATGCCAAATCTGGTTATAATGTTTCTTTTGATAAAGGATATAACTTCTTTTTCTCTGACTTGAGCAAAAGCTTCAGCTTCTATCCACTTGGAAAAATAGTCAGTCATGGCAAGTGTTAGGGCTAGATTTTTATCATAGGTGATCCTTACATATGATCCTAACCAGTGATCCTTGTTTCTTTGGCAGACAGTGATCCTCAGCGGAACTTCAGGATCAGGATCACAGGACATTACGGTGATCCTTATACTAACGGTCACCTTCGCTTACTACAATATTGTTTTGCAGGAATATCTAGCAGGATATGCTCTAAAAACCATGATCCAGGGACGCGTCTTCACAAATATGGCAAGAGCTAAATCGAAGAAAGACGTTGCACAGGATATGGAAACTAGGCTTGATTTATGGGCAGCAATTTAGGCTAGATTATCTTTATTTCTAAAGGGGTAATGAGCTGATATTTAGTCATTTTACCTAAAATAGGTCACCTACACATGTATAAGTACCACTCTTCTTCATTCGGAAGGGGACACACGAACATACAAGGCAACTCTCACACACTTAGACACCAAAAGCAATAGTGATCCTTGTACTCAGCTCATTATCATCCAAAGTTGTAATCATTTTTGTTATATTGAAGTTGGTGATCGGTAGTTGCCATCACCCGAGGTTTTTTATGCCGGAGATCATTCATTGATCAAAGGCTTTTTCCTCGTATAAATCATTGTGTCTTTGCATCTTCATCACAGAAGTGATCCTTTACTTTCATAGTTAACCAAGCATCATACCCCGTTTTCATAAAGTTTGGTTACATTATCCTTGTGTGATTTTTAACCAAAACAGTTTGGCGCCCACCGTGGGGCAATTGGTGCTTCATTCATAAGAAAATCTTTTGTTCGAAATCATTTCAAAGAATTACATGGCTTCATCATTGAAGAACACGTCCACGGCGATGTCTGCGGTCACCTCATCACAGATCACCTTGCCTCCTCCACCGGCAGGATCTCAGAAAAATACTGAGAAGAGATCAACTCCCACTTTCTCTAAACCTCTATCTTCTTCTGCTATGAATTCTTCTATTCCCAGTACTAGTGATGTATTTGCTTTAATTTTGCAGATGAAGGATCGTATGCAGCGGCAAGATGAAACCAACGAAAGGATCCTCAGGGAAATTGGAGATCTCAAAAGACAAAAGAAAGCGGCAGAGGATCATTCTCCACTGATGCCCAAATCCTTGAGCTTCGATACTCCAATAATCACTTCCCAGCCATCAGGGATCCCGGACGTGCAAATCATAGGGGAGTCAAGAGGATCACGTCTCAACTCGGCAGCAATGACTCAGACATCAGATTCACATTTTCAGCCAATAGGATCCTATCCTCAATACACGGGATCCTTCATGAATCCGGGAGCCTATCCGGGGGCACAGCAGTTTCAAGGATCCTCCTTTGTTCCAGGATCATCCCAGGTTCAAGGATCCTCCTTTGTTCCAGGATCATCCCAGGTTCAAGGATCCTCCTTCATTCCAGGATCATCCCATATACCAGGATCCTTACAGATGCCAGGATCCCTAAAAAGTTTGCAAACATGGAGTCTAGATGTCCATCAAGGGGACTTCATTCCAATGCAGACCATTGCTTCCACTGGTCCCTCCGTTGTCCCAGAATCCCAGCAATATGGATTCCCTAACTTGAACCCAATGGGAGGTAACACTTTAAACAATTATCCTACCACTAACCATGGATTCATGCAGGATACAGGTACCAATCATGCTATGGCCAGGGAGTTGCAGAAGCTAAAAGACATGATCTCAAGTGTTCCAGGGGTAGTCAAGCCTATCCCAGAGATTGCAGATGGAAGCCACAAGGTATCTCGCTTTGCACCACCAATTTGTGATGCAGAGGTGCCCAAAAGGTTCCATATCCCTACCATGAAGCTGTATGATGGAACAACGGATCCAGAGGAGCATATAGCACAATACAGGGAAAGGATGGAAATCAATCCTATCCCAGAAAAGTTGAAGGAAGCATGCCTATGTAAAGGATTTGGATCCACTCTAACTGGATCAGCTCTTAAGTGGCTGCTAAGTCTTCCCCCTTACTCTATTACTTCATTTGCTAATTTAGTTAATTTATTCAATAACCAATTCTCTTGTAGTAGAAAATTTGAAAAATTAACTAGTGATTTGTACAGGATAACTCAAAATAATAATGAATCATTAAGGGATTATATAACTAAATTTAGTAAAGAGTCCTTGGATATTCCCAACTTGGATATGGCTACGGCTGTTGAAGCCTTCAAAATGGGACTTCTTAAGGATTCATTATTCTATGATGATCTTGTTATGACACCTTGCAGGAATTTAGATGAAGTAAGAACTCGAGCACTCAGGTTTATCCGGCTAGAGGATGACAAGAGGATCCAGGAGAGACAAGTAGGATCCTCAAAACAAGATAAGCAAGGATCCTCCTTCAAAAACAACAAGTTCAAATCCTACCATAGAAACGAGAACAAGAATGTGCATGCTGTTGACCAAGAAGAGGATGATGAAGAATATCCTCCAATCTCAGAATATTGTTTTTCCGTTGATAATCATGAACTAATCCTTGCAATGCAGAATCTAGGTGAAAAGGCTAGGTGGCCCAGGAAGAATGATAAACCATCCGGGACTAAAGACAAGTCCAAATGGTGTGCATACCATGAGGATTTCGGGCATCTAACTGAAGATTGCATAGCCTTAAGAAAAGAAATTGGATACCTGCTAAGCAAGGGACATCTAAAAGAATTATTGGGGAGAAAAAAGCAAAGGACCCAGGATCCTGAAAGGATCCCTGAAAAGGCTCCAGCACCTCCGGCAGACGCACAAGTGATTAACTTTATATCCGGAGGATCAGACATTTGTGGTACATCCTTTTCAGCGGCCAAAAGACATGCAAAAGAATCAAAAATGGATAATGGAGAAAGGCCTATTAGAACCTCAAGTGTCTCAGAAGGGAGGATGATAACATTTGATGAGGATGATCGCATTAACATTCAGGATCCTCACCATGATAGTTTAGTTATCACTCTCTTTATCTCTAACCATTTTGTCCGCAGGATCCTTATTGATGGGGGGAGCTCAGTGAACATTATCCAGCTTGATGTCTTGAAGAAGATGGGAATCCCAGAATCAGACATCACACCAAGATCCTCCGTGCTTGTAGGATTCAGTGGGGAAACGAAGAAAACTCTGGGGGACATCAAACTCCCAATCTACGTGGAAGGATTACATAATTACCAAAAATTTTGTGTTATTGACTGTTTATCTTGTTGCAACGTTATCCTTGGCAGGCCTTGGATACATGACATGAAAGCAGTTCCATCTACCTACCATCAATGTGTGAAGCTCCCTAGCCCATGGGGGATAATCAAGATCGACAGTGATCAGCAAGAGTCTAAGGATTGCTATACCTCATCCATGAAGCCAACCTCGAAGCCAAGGGAGCAATAGCAATTACAGTATCCTCCGAGGAATGTCTTGGAGGCAAGGGAGCAAGATGTAGATGAAATCCTCTTGGACCCTAGTGATCCTGAATCAAAAATCTATATCGGATCAGGGATCCTTGGCAAGATGAAAGAAGACATGATATCCTTCCTCAAAAGAAGAAAATCTACCTTTGCTTGGAAACATGAAGATATGACAGGTATATCTAAGGATATTATTACTCACAAACTTGGCATTGACAGGTCTATCAAGCCAATCCATCAAAAAAGGAGGAAGTTTGCACCAGAAAGGAATGCCATTATCCAAGAAGAAGTAGAGAGACTACTTCGAGCAGGTATGATCAGAGAGGTAAAGTATCCTAAATGGTTAGCCAATGTGGTGGTTGTCCAAAAGAAAAACGGAAAGTGGAGGGTATGTGTCGATTTCACTGATTTGAATAAGGCATGTCCCAAGGATCCTTTCCCATTACCCCACATTGACTCCATGGTGGATGCAACAGCGGGGCATGAACTGTTAACTTTTATGGATGCATCATCTGGATTCCAACAAATCCAGATGGAACCATCTGACCAAGAGGATACAGCCTTTATGACCCCAACCGGTTTATATTGTTATATTGCCATGCCTTTTGGACTAAGAAATGCAGGTGCAACATATCAAAGGCTGGTAAATATGATGTTCAAGGATCAAATTGGAAAAACTATGGAGGTGTACATAGATGATATGGTGGTCAAGTTAAAGAAAGCTGAGGATCACCTAAGGGACTTGGAAGAAGCATTCGATATCCTTGATAATTATAACATGAAACTTAATCCTTCAAAATGCCATTTTGGTGTTAAGGCAGGAAAGTTCTTAGGATACATGGTAACCCAGAGGGGCATTGAAGCAAGCCCGGAACAAATCAAAGCATTGATAAATATCAAATCTCCTGCCAATGCCAAGGATGTCCAAAGACTGACAGGCAGGATAGCAGCTTTGAACAGGTTCATATCGAAATCCTCAGAAAAATGCAAAGAATTCTACGATATCCTAAGGAAGAACAAGAAGTTTGAATGGACTGAGAAACATGAGAATGCTTTACAAGCCCTAAAAGAGTATATGTCCTCAGCACCAGCATTAGCAAAACCGGAAAAAGGAGATGTGTTATCCTTATATCTGGCGGTATCCTCAACCGCGGTAAGTGCTGTCCTTGTTAAGGATCACGAAGGTACACAATATCCTATCTACTATGTAAGTAAAAGTCTACTTGATGCCGAATCCAGGTACTCACACCTCGAAAAACTTATCCTTGCATTAATCATGGCATCCACTAAGTTAAGGCATTATTTTGAAACCCATACTATTATTGTTAAAACTAATTTTCCAATTAAGAATGTCCTCAGGAAACCAGATATGTCAGGGAGAATGGCTAAGTGGGCAGTAAAGCTTAGTGCCCATGATATAAAATACGAACCAAGAACAGCCATTAAATCTCAAGCATTAGCTGACTTTGTGGCTGATTTCAGTAGTGATCTACAAAAGGAAGCAGAATTGGAGGTCCAACAGCTGAATGAGACCAAGGATCCTTGGATCCTACACACCGACGGATCCTCAAATATCAAAGGCACAGGGCTAGGGATCCTACTAAAATCGCCACAGGGGGACATAATACCCCACTCCATAGCCTGTGAGTTCCAAGCAACTAACAATGAGGCTGAATATGAAGCCTTAATCGCTGGCTTACAGATTGCTAAGGACATGGGGGTAAGATATCTCGAAGTATATGTAGATTCATTATTGATCACCAATCACTTTAATGGATCCTATGCTAACCAAATATCTAGAGATAGTCAAAGAATTGGCACTCTCTTTTGTTTCTTTTAGCTTAACACAGGTACCAAGGGAGGATAACACGGAAGCTGATGCATTGGCCAACCTAGGATCATCCTTAAAAATTCCAGAAGATATAAGTATCCCTATCATCCATATCCTGGCTCCTGCTATTGAAAATCAAGTAGCCATGGAAATAGAAGAGGATACTGCAGTAACCCCTAGTGAAGAAGCTCGATCTTATTCAGGATCATGGATCCCACCAATCATGAAATACTTGCAAAACGGAGAGATCCCAATGGGAGAAAATCCTAGAGCTTTCAGGATCAAGGTATCTCAATTTACAATCTTAAATAATATGCTATATAAACGATCCCTTGCAGGACCATATTTGAGATGTATTGAGGATCCTGAAGTTGAAGAAGTGTTGAGAGACTTCCATGAAGGAGATTGTGGAAACCACACTGGGGGCAGGGCATTATTCTCAAGGATCCTTAGAACAGGATACTACTGGCCAACAATGAAAAGGGATGCTATAGAGTATGCTAAAAGATGTGATCCTTGCCAAAGACATAGCAATATCCTTCACCAACCAGCTGAATTACTACACCCCATACCATCCTCTTGGCCATTCATGAGATGGGGAATGGATATAGTTGGCAAGCTCCCTAAAGCACCGGGTGGAAAAGTATTTATGCTTGCCATGACTGACTATTTTTCCAAGTGGATAGAAGCTGAAGCCTTCGCTCAAGTCAGAGAAAAGGAAGTCATATCCTTCATTAAAAGAAACATTATAACTAGATTTGGCATTCCCTCTGAAATTGTATGTGATAATGGCTCCCAATTCATTGGAAGCAGAACCACTAACTTTTGTGACAGTTGGGGAATCAAGATGATCACATCAACACCAGTTCACCCACAAGCCAATGGTCAAGCAGAATCATCCAACAAGATCATCATCAACAATCTGAAGAAAAAGCTAGGATCCAAGAAAGGAAAATGGGCAGAGGAGTTACCTTATGTGCTATGGGCTGATAGGACAACCCCCAAGAATGCCACTGGCCAAACACCCTTCTCTTTAGTATTTGGGGCAGAAGCAGTGATCCCAACAGAGATGGTAATCCCAACTGCTAGAACAAGTGCTCGTGATCCTGAAGAAAATGCTACAATCCTGGCTCAGGATTTAGATACTATTGAGGAAAACAGGGATCTAGCCAGGATAAGGATGGCAAGCTACCAACAAAAGATGGTTGGTGCCTACAACAAGAATGTCAGGATAAGGAAGTTCCAAGTCGGAGATATGGTGTTGAGAAAAGCATTTCAAAATACTATCAACCCTGCTGACGGGAAGCTAGCACCAAAATGGGAAGGTCCCTACTTGATTGAAGCTGAAGCAGGAAAGGGGGCATACAGGTTGCTAACCATGGAAGGGAACTTGTTACCAAGAGCCTGGAATGCTGTTCACTTAAAGAAATATTTCATATGAGCATGATCCTTCCTGCATGTGATCCTTACATTGAGGTATCCTTGAAGGATCCTGGAGATATCGATGATCCTTACTCTGGTAATATGCTTATCCTAAAACTATTGCATTTTCTTACTTTTTGCCTAAGGATAAGGATCATGTATCCTTCATCCTCTACTCACAAACCATTTGAGTTATGATAGTTCAGGTATCCTCAGCAAATCATCAAAGATCTCCAAAAGCACCAAAGATCCTCGGGTACAACCCCAGTTATCCTTGGGATTATCCCCAGTTTCCGCCAGCAGCGCACGATGATCCTGGTATAGTTCACGTCTTTGGGACCAGTACCCACTTTCGGGGCTGACAACCTCATCGTACTGGCTATATTTGGGATCCTACGTATAATGGTGGACGCACCATACATCCGTTCCTAAGGTTTCTAACGTTTTCACGTTAGCTAAGGTTTTGACATTTTCATGTCACTAAGTTTGGATAGTTGCCAGAAAGGGCCATACTCCAGTTTACATACGATCCTTTGGGCTTGTCCCCAGTTATCCTTTGGGCTTGTCCCCAGTTATCCTATGGGCTTGTCCCCAGTGATCCTCCGGGATCGTCCCCAATTATCCTTTGGGCTTGTCCCCAGTGATCCTCTGGGATCATTCTCAGTTATCCTTTGGGCTTGTCCCCAGTTACTAACTTATCTTTTATATTAGCTTAGTCCCAGGTTATGTTCCATCTTCTCAGGTTTTCGAAGTTAAACAATTAAGGATCCTTAATCCTTATTATCCATTAAAGTCTTACCTATGGTTGTTCCGATTAAAGGATAGGATCCTAACGTGGATCCTCAGGTATGATCCTTGACTATTTTTGATTATACTCTTTATCCTAACCAACCCTTATACTATGACAACCAAACCTATGATCCTTGAACTAAAACGCTTTGAGAATTTTCAATATGAGGATATTTGATCCAGGATCACATCCTAAGTTCATTAAACACTTTGTCAACTCTTGTTATTTTAACAAACATATCAATTGAGAAATAAGAGGATTATAGAAGGATGACAACGCAAGATAAGCCAAAAAAGTTAAGTTATATTATTAAACAAAAGGATCATTAACCCTTTCAAAAGATTGTCAAAATTGCCAACCCACATTTCTACCAGCAAAACGTGGCCCGTCCACATGGGTTGGCAAAGGGTGTCCATTGTCTATGCGGTCTTAGCATTTTTGCAGGAAAGTAAAAGCGGCAGGATCACAAAGGCTTCATCCCCCAAACAGAGGATCCCTCCACCTTTCGTAATCCTACCTATTGTCTAAAAGGATCCAGGATCCTTAACCCTAAGAAACTATTGTTTAAGTTACAGACCATAAATTGTTCCAAATACCACAACCACAAACAAACCTAAAAAAATTGGGCTCCGGCCTAGTCAACAATATCCATCATCGCCCAATCATGCAGCCTACTCCTTCGCTGCTCCATCTCCACCAGCTTCTCCATCCTGATCCTTATCAGCATCACCTCCCTCCAGCCTTGGGATATCCTCAGCATCCTCCTCATCATCCAAGTCCGCCAGCCTTGCCTTCCAACCTTCAACATCCCATGAGCTTTTGTCAAAGGTAGGATCCTGAGCCTCCTCGGCCATCTGAAGTTGTATCTTATACATAGCAATTGCCGCGGAGACCTTAGCATCTTGGGTGATCTCCTGCTTCTCGTTATCCATATCAGTCAGCCTCTGAGCAGCTTCATCCTTGGTGGCCTGGAGTTCCTTCTCAAGATCCGCTATCTTGAGATCCTTTAACACACCCATTTGCTGAAGATCGGCAATCTGGCTCTCCTGGTCCTCAACATTGCCAAGATAAGTTTCAATCTCAGCAAGTTTCTGCAACAGGAGAAGAAAAAGATAAGCATAGGATCAGATGATCCTCCAGAAAAGCAGGATACACAAACAGGATATGATAGACGGATAACCAACAGGGGCAGTGATCCTTACCTCATTCACGTAGTCGAGGAATTGCTGACGGAGGAGGGGAAATCCTTGGAGATCTTCAGAGGTTTTCCTCTTTTTTCCCTTGCCCCGGATAGATGCTTTAGGAGCTGATGCTGAAGGACTGGCAGCAGGAGCCTTCTTCTTCTTTGAAGACGTGACATTAGCAAGATCACTTATCCCAAACTTGGAAGCGGATTTAACAGACCTGGCAGATTTTCCAGCACCTACACAATTCAAAAACAAGATAAGTCTCCTTGTTAAATTAAATACTTTTACATAAAACTTATTTTCTATAAAGATACTTACTTGACATTGTGGCAGATGCAGAGGATATCTCTTGAGAATCTTGGATAGTGATTTGGAAGCTTCTAACTTCAGGATCAAGCTTTTTGAAAGCTAACACTCTCTCTTTTGCAGCAGGGGTTAATTTCAGACGAGCAATGGAAATAGCTGCATAAAAGACAAAGGAAAAAAGACATCAGTGATCCTCATCATATGAGACAGGACTGATAGTGATCCTTCGAGGATCCTCTACCCTACCATGAGTGGCCCATTCCTTGGGCAGATCCTTCCCATCCGGGATGGAATCCCTCTTAACAAAGAAAAACCGACATTTCCAGTTGGTATCATTCTTAGTAACTTTGAAGATTGGGTGATCCTCCCCAGCTTTCCGTTTCAACAAATATCGGTGAGAACCGAAGGTGGTGAGATCGTAAAACTCAGCTAACTCCGCCATCCCCAGATCAATCCCTTCTTGCTCGATGATCCTCTCGAAGGTATAAAGAACCCTCCAGATCATCGGCATAGCTTGGATGTAAGAGATGCCGGTTAAGGAAAAGAAAGACTGGGTAAAGTCTGGAAAAGGATATGAGTAACCTATAGTAAACGGAGTAGCAGGAAAAGCCACCCAGACATCTGAGACAAAATCGCTCAAAGCAGTAGGATCAAAGGATTTAAAAACAACATTCGCCGGAAAGCAATGGCGAATCATGTCTATATGGACATCAGTAAAGCAGCACCTCTCCGTAGGAGAATCCTTGATAATCCCCTGGCTTTTTAAAGGACTATCCTTCTTGGAATCCTTGTGTGGGAGAATTCCGGAGCAGCATGTTTTGTGATCGGATAAAAAGAAACGAGTAGAAAAACAGAGTAAAGAAAGAAGAAGAAAGAGAAGGAAGAAATACCTGATCGATCTTCGGTGTAGAATATGAAGGGAGTGTATCTCGAATTTAAATACAAACTGATCCTCACCCTATCTCCTATTTATAATCATGATCTGCAGGATTGTCACATCTCTGACGTAATGATCATAACGGCTAGTTCGAGCATAACGGCTAGTTATCTTGGAGTCGCCCGTTAGAGATAAGATCGAAACAAAATATAACTCGTCTATTTACAATTAACTCCTTATATTTTGGGGCAATTGTTAGGGCTGGATTTTTTACTATAAGTGATCCTTATACGTGATCCTAACCAGTGATCCTTGTTTCTTTGGCAGACAGTGATCCTCAGCGGAACTTCAGGATCAGGATCACGGGACATTACGGTGATCCTTATACTAACGGTCACCTTCGCTTACTACAATATTGTTTTGCAGGAATATCTAGCAGGATATGCTCTAAAAACATGATCCAGGGACGCGTCTTCACAAATATGGCAAGAGCTAAATCGAAGAAAGACGTTGCACAGGATATGGAAACTAGGCTTGATTTATGGGCAGCAATTTAGGCTAGATTATCTTTATTTCTAAAGGGGTAATGAGCTGATATTTAGTCATTTTACCTAAAATAGGTCACCTACACATGTATAAGTACCACTCTTCTTCATTCAGAAGGGGACACACGAACATACAAGGCAACTCTCACACACTTAGACACCAAAAGCAATAGTGATCCTTGTACTCAGCTCATTATCATCCAAAGTTGTAATCATATTTTTGTTATATTGAAGTTGGTGATCGGTAGTTGCCATCACCCGAGGTTTTTTATGCCGGAGATCATTCATTGATCAAGGGCTTTTTCCTCGTATAAATCATTGTGTCTTTGCATCTTCATCACAGAAGTGATCCTTTACTTTCATAGTTAACCAAGCATCATACCCCGTTTTCATAAAGTTTGGTTACATTATCCTTGTGTGATTTTTAACCAAAACAGCAAGCATAAATACTTTTCCACCAGGTGCTTTAGGAAGCTTGCCAACTATATCCATTCCCCATCTCATGAATGGCCAAGAGGATGGTATTGGGTGTAAAAATTCAGCTGGCTGATGGAGGATATTGCTATGTCTTTGGCAAGGATCACACTTCTTAGCATACTCTACAGCATCCCTTCTCATGGTTGGCCAGTAGTATCCTGTTCTAAGGATCCATGAGAATAATGCCCTGCCCCCAGTGTGGTTTCCACAATCTCCTTCATGGAAGTCTCTCAACACTTCTTCAATTTCAGGATCCTCAATACATCTTAAATATGGTCCTGCAAGGGATCGTTTATATAGCACATTATTCAAGATTGTAAATTGAGATACCTTGATCCTGAAAGCTCTAGGATTTTCTCCCATTTGAATCTCTCCGTTTTGCAAGTATTTCATGATTGGTGGGATCCATGATCCTGAATAAGATTGAGCTTCTTCACTAGGGATTACTGCAGTATCCTCTTCTATTTCCATGGCCACTTGATTTTCAATAGCAGGAGCCAGGATATGGATGATAGGGATACTTATGTCTTCTGGAATTTTTAAGGATGATCCTAGGTTGGCCAATGCATCAGCTTCCGTGTTATCCTCCCTTGGTACCTGTGTTAAGCTAAAAGAAACAAAAGAGAGTGCCAATTCTTTGACTATCTCTAAATATTTGGTTAGTTTTTCACCTTTGACAGCATAGGATCCATTAAAGTGATTGGTGATCAATAATGAGTCTACATATACTTCGAGATATTTTACCCCCATATCCTTAGCAATCTGTAAGCCAGCAATTAAGGCTTCATACTCAGCCTCATTGTTAGTTGCTTGGAACTCACAGGCTATGGAGTGGGGTATTATGTCCCCCTGTGGCGATTTTAGTAGTATGCCGAGCCCTGTGCCCTTGACATTTGAGGATCCGTCAGTGTGTAGTATCCAAGGATCCTTGGTCTCATCCAGCTGCTGGACCTCCAATTCCGCTTCTTTTTGTAGATCACTACTGAAATCAGCCACAAAGTCAGCTAGTGCTTGAGATTTAATGGCTGTTCTTGGTTCATATCTTATATCATGGGCACTAAGCTTCACTGCCCACTTAGCCATTCTCCCTGACATCTCCGGTTTCAGCGGTTGAGGATACCGCCAGGTATAAGGATAACACATCTCCTTTTTCCGGTTTTGCTAATGCTGGTGCTGAGGACATATATTCTTTAAGGGCTTGTAAAGCGTTCTCATGCTTCTCAGTCCATTCAAACTTCTTATTCTTCCTTAGGATATCGTAGAATTCTTTGCATTTTTCTGAGGATTTCGATATGAACCTGTTCAAAGCTGCTATCCTGCCTGTCAGTCTTTGAACATCCTTGGCATTGGCAGGAGATTTGATATTTACTAATGCTTTGATTTGTTCCGGGCTTGCTTCAATGCCCCTCTGAGTTACCATGTATCCTAGGAACTTTCCTGCCTTAACACCAAAATGGCATTTTGAAGGATTAAGTTTCATGTTGTAATTATCAAGGATATCGAATGCTTCTTCCAAGTCCCTTAGGTGATCCTCAGCTTTCTTTGACTTGACCACCATATCATCTATGGACACCTCCATAGTTTTTCCGATTTGATCTTTGAACATCATATTTACCAGCCTTTGATATGTTGCACCTGCATTTCTTAGTCCAAAAGGCATGGCAATATAACAATATAAACCGGTTGGGGTCATAAAGGCTGTATCCTCTTGGTCAGATGGTTCCATCTGAATTTGTTGGAATCCAGATGATGCATCCATAAAGGTTAACAGTTCATGCCCCGCTGTTGCATCCACCATGGAGTCAATGTGGGGTAATGGGAAAGGATCCTTGGGACATGCCTTATTCAAATCAGTGAAATCGACACATACCCTCCACTTTCCGTTTTTCTTTTGGACAACAACCACATTGGCTAACCATTTTGGATACTTTACCTCTCTGATCATACCTGCTCGAAGTAGTCTCTCTACTTCTTCTTGGATAATGGCATTCCTTTCTGGTGCAAACTTCCTCCTTTTTTGATGGATTGGTTTGATAGACCTGTCAATGCCAAGTTTGTGAGTAATAATATCCTTAGATATACCTGTCATGTCTTCATGTTTCCAAGCAAAGGTGGATTTTCTTCTTTTGAGGAAGGATATTAAGTCTTCTTTCATCTGGCCAAGGATCCCTGATCCGATATAGATTTTTGATTCAGGATCACTAGGATCCAAGAGGATTTCGTCCACATCTTGTTCCCTTGCCTCCAAGACATTCCTCGGAGGATACTGTAATTGCTATTGCTCCCTTGGCTTCGAGGTTGGCTTCATGGATGAGGTATAACAATCCTTAGCCTCCTGCTGATCACTGTCGATCTTGATTATCCCCCATGGGCTAGGGAGCTTCACACATTGATGGTAGGTAGATGGAACTGCTTTCATGTCATGTATCGAAGGCCTGCCAAGGATAACGTTGCAACAAGACAAACAGTCAATAACACAAAATTTTTGGTAATTATGTAATCCTTCCACGTAGATTGGGAGTTTGATGTCCCCCAGAGTTTTCTTTGTTTCCCCACTGAATCCTACAAGCACGGAGGATCTCGGTGTGATGTCTGATTCTGGGATTCCCATCTTCTTCAGGACATCAAGCTGGATAATGTTCACTGAGCTCCCTCCATCAATAAGGATCCTGCGGACAAAATGGTTAGAGATAAAGAGAGTGATAACTAAACTATCATGGTGAGGATCCTGAATGTTAATGCGATCATCCTCATCAAATGTTATCATCTTCCCTTCTGAGACACTTGAGGTTCTAATAGGCCTTTCTCCATTATCCATTTTTGATTCTTTTGCATGTCTTTTGGCCGCTGAAAAGGATGTACCACAGATGTCTGATCCTCCGGATATAAAGTTGATCACTTGTGCGTTTGCCGGAGGTGCTGGAGCCTTTTCAGGGATCCTTTCAGGATCCTGGGTCCTTTGCTTTTTTCTCCCTAACAATTCTTTTAGATGCCCCTTGCTTAGCAGGTATCCAATTTCGCTTCTTAAGGCTATGCAATCTTCAGTTAGATGCCCGAAATCCTCATGGTATGCACACCATTTAGACTTGTCTTTAGTCCCGGATGGTTTATCATTCTTCCTGGGCCACCTAGCTTTTTCACCTAGATTCTGCATTGCAAGGATTAGTTCATGATTATCAACGGAAAAACAATATTCTGAGATTGGAGGATATTCTTCATCATCCTCTTCTTGGTCAACAGCATGCACATTCTTGTTCTCATTTCTATGGTAGGATTTGAACTTGTTGCTCTTGAAGGAGGATCCTTGCTTCTCCTGTTTTGAGGATCCTACTTGTCTCTCCTGGATCCTCTTGTCATCCTCTAGCCGGATGAACCTGAGTGCTCGAGTTCTTACTTCATCTAGATTCCTGCATGGTGTCATAACAAGATCATCATAGAATAATGAATCCTTAAGCAGTCCCATTTTGAAGGCTTCAACAGCCGTAGCCATATCCAAGTTGGGAATGTCCAAGGATTCTTTACTAAATTTAGTTATATAATCCCTTAATGATTCATTATGATTTTGAGTTATCCTGTACAAATCACTAGTTAATTTTTCAAATTTTCTGCTACAAGAGAATTGGTTATTGAATAAATTAACTAAATTAGCAAATGAAGTAATAGAGTAGGGGGGAAGACTTAGCAGCCACTTAAGAGCTGATCCTGTAAGAGTGGATCCAAATCCTTTACATAGGCATGCTTCCTTCAATTTTTCTGGGATAGGATTGATCTCCATCCTCTCCCTGTATTGTGCTATATGCTCCTCTGGATCCGTTGTACCATCATACAGCTTCATGGTAGGGATATGGAACCTTTTGGGTACCTCTGCATCACAAATTGGTGGTGCAAAGCGAGATACCTTGTGGCTTCCATCTGCAATCTCTGGGATAGGCTTGACTACCCCTGGAACGCTTGAGATCATGTCCTTTAGTTTCTGTAATTCCTTGGCCATAGCATGATTGGTACCTGTATCCTGCATGAATCCATGGTTAGTGGTAGGATAATTATTTAAAGTGTTACCTCCCATTGGGTTCAGATTAGGAACAGTGGTTGTGAATCCAGGTTGCTGGGATTCAGGGACAATGGAGGGACCAGTGGAGGCTATGGTTTGCATTGGAATGAAGTCCCCTTGATGGACTTCCGGATTTCCTGTTTGCAAACTTTTTAAGGATCCTGGCATCGGGAAGGATCCTGGTATCTGAGATGATCCTGGAACAAAGGAGGATCCTTGAACCTGGGATGATCCTGGAACAAAGGAGGATCCTTGAACCTGGGATGTTCCTGGGACAAAATAGGATCCTTGAAGCTGCTGTACCCCCGGATAGGCTCCCGGATTCATGAAGGATCCCATGTATTGAGGATAGGATCCTATTGGCTGAAAATGTGAATCTGATGTCTGAGTCATTGCTGCCGAGTTGAGACGTGATCCTCTTGACTCCCCTATGATTTGCACGTCGGGGATCCCTGATGGCTGGGAAGTGATCATTGGAGTATCGAAACTCAAGGATTTGGGCATCAGTGGGGAATGATCCTCTGCCGCTTTCTTTTGTCTTTTGAGGTCTCCAATTTCCCTGAGGATCCTGTCATTAGTCTCATCCTGTCGCTGCATACGATCCTTCATCTGCAAAATTAAAGCAAATACATCACTAGTACTGGGAATAGAAGAATTCATAGCAGAAGAAGATAAAGGTTTAGAGAAAGTGGGAGTTGATCTTTTCTCAGTATTTTTCTGAGATCCTGCAGGTGGAGGAGGCAAAGTGATCTGTGATGAGGTGACTGCAGACATCGCCGTGGACGTGTTCTTCAATGATGAAGCCATGTAACTCTTTGAAATGATTTCGAATAAAAAGATTTTCTTATGAATGAAGCACCAATTGCCCCACGGTGGGCGCCAAACTGTTTTGGTCAAAAATCACACAAGGATAATGTAACCAAACTTTATGTAAACGGGGTATGATGCTTGGTTAATAATAAAAGTAAAGGATCACTTTTATGAAAAATATGCAAAGACACAATGATTTATACGAGGAAAAAGCCCTTGATCAATGTATGATCTCCGGCATAAAAAACCTCGGGTGATGGCAACTACCGATCACCAACTTCAATATAAGAAAAATATAGTTACAACTTTGGATGATAATGAGCTGAGTACAAGGATCACTATTGTTTCGAGTGTCTAAGTGTGTGAGAGTTGCGTTGTATGTCGTGTGTCCTCTTCCAAATGATGAAGAGTGGTATTTATACAAGTGTAGGTGACCTATTTTAGGTAAAAGGACTAATTATCAGCTCATTACCCCATTAGAAATAATAGACAATCTAGCCTAAATTGCCGCCCATAAATCAAGCCATGTTTCCATATCCTGTGCAACGTCTATCTCCGATTAAGCTCTTGCCATAATTGTGAAGACGCGTCCCTTGATCATGATGCCTAGAGCGTATCCTGCTAGATGTTCCTGCAAAACAATATTGTATTAAGCGGAAGTGGCCGTTAGTATGAGGATCACTATAATGTCCCATGATCCTGATCCTGAAGTCCTGCTGAGGATCACTGTCTGCCAAAGAAACAAGGATCACTGGTTAGGATCACGTATAAGGATCACCTATAATAAAAATCCAGCCCTAACAATATGGTGACAAAGAGAGGCATTGAAGCCAGTCCAGAACAGATCAAAGCTATAATAAACATCAAGTCCCCTGCCAACGCTAAGGATGTTCAGAGGCTAACAGGCAGGATTGCAGCCTTGAACAGATTCATATCCAAATCCTCAGAGAAATGTAAAGAGTTCTATGATATCTTGAGGAAGAACAAAAAGTTTGATTGGACTGAAAAGCACGAAAATGCCCTCAAAGCTCTCAAGGATTACCTGTCCTCGGCTCCTGCCTTGATGAAACCAGAAAAAGGAGATGTGTTATCCTTATATCTTGCGGTATCCTCAAAAGCAGTAAGTGCCGTCCTTGTTAAGGATCACGAAGGTACACAACATCCTGTCTATTATGTAAGTAAGAGTTTACTTGATGCTGAATCCAGGTATTCACACTTAGAAAAACTTATCCTTGCATTAATTATCGCATCTACTAAATTGAGACATTATTTTAAAACTCATGCCATTATTGTTAAAACTAATTTTCCAAATAAGAATGTTCTCAGGAAACCTGAAATGTCAGGAAGGATGGCTAAGTGGGCAGTGAAGCTTAGTGCTTATGATATAAGATATGAGCCTAGGACAGCCATTAAATCCCAAGCATTAGCTGACTTTGTGGCAGATTTCAGTAGTGATTTGCAAAAGGAAGCTGAATTAGAAGTCCAGCAGCTAGAGGAGACCAAGGATCCTTGGATACTCTATACTGATGGATCCTCAAATGTCAAAGGAACAGGGCTTGGAATACTACTAAAATCGCCACAGGGGGACATAATACCCCACTCTATAGCTTGTGAGTTCCAAACTACTAACAATGAGGCTGAATATGAAGCCTTGATAGCCGGTTTGCAAATCGCTAAGCATATGAGGATCAGGTATCTTGAGGTACATGTAGATTCATTATTAATCACTAATCACTTTAATGGATCCTATGTTGTTAAAGGTGAAAAGCTAACCAAATATTTGGAGATAGTCAAAGAATTGGCACTCTCTTTTGTTTCCTTTAGTTTGACACAGGTAACAAGGGAAGAAAATACAGAAGCTGATGCATTGGCTAATTTAGGATCATCTTTGAAGATCCCGGAGGATATAAGTATCCCCATTATCCATATCCTAGCTCCTTCCATTGAGGATCATGTGGCTATGGAAATAGGAGAGAATTCTGCAATTATCCCTAGTAAGGATACTCGATTTCATTCAGGATCATGGATTCTCCCAATCATGAGATACTTACAACATGGAGAGATTCCTACAGGAGAAAACCCTAGGGCTTTCAAAATCAAGGTATCTCAATTCACAATTTTAAATAATATGTTGTATAAACGATCTCTTGCAGGACCATATTTTAGATGCATTGAGGATCCTGAAATCCAAGAAGTTTTAAAAGACTTCCATGAAGGAGATTGTGGAAACCATACTGGGGGCAGGACATTATTCTCAAGGATCCTGAGGACAGGATACTATTGGCCAACTATGAAGAGAGATGCTGTGGAGTATGCTAAGAAGTGTGATCCTTGTCAGAGACACAGCAATATCCTTCATCAGCCAGCTGAATTTTTGCATCCTATATCCTCCTTTTGGCCATTTATGAGATGGGGTATGGATATAGTTGGTAAGCTCCTAAGGCACCTGGTGGAAAAGTGTTCATGCTTGCTATGACTGATTACTTCTCCAATTGGATAGAGGCTGAAACTTTTGCCCAAGTCAGAGAAAAGGAAGTTATATCCTTCATTAAAAGAAATATTATTACTAGATTTGGTATTCCTTCTAAGATTATATGTGATAATGGTTCCCAATTTATTGGGGGCAGAACTACTAACTTTTGTGACAGCTGGGGGATTAAGATGATAACATCAACACCAGTCCACCCACAAGCTAATGGTCAGGCAGAATCATCCAATAAGATCATCATCAACAATTTGAAGAAGAAGCTTGGATCCAAAAAAGGGAAATGGGCAGAAGAGTTACCTTATGTGCTTTGGGCTGATAGGACAACCCCCAAGAATGCTACAGGCCAGACTCCATTATCTTTGGTATTTGGGGCCGAATCAGTGATCCCTACAGAAATGGTGGTCCCAACTGCTAGAACAAGTATTCGTGATCCTGAGGAAAATGATGAGAACTTGGTTCAAGACCTGGATACTATAGAAGAAATAAGGGATCTGGCTAGGACAAGGATGGCCAGTTATCAACAAAGAATGACTGGTGCTTACAACAAAAATGTTAGGATTAGAAAGTTCCAAATTGGTGATATGGTGTTAAGGAAAGCATTTCAAAATACCACCAATCCTGCTGATGGAAAGTTGGCACCAAAATGGGAAGGACCTTACTTGATTGAAGCTGAGGCAGGAAAGGGGGCATATCGATTGCTAACAATGGAAGGTGATTTGCTACCTAGAGCCTGGAATGCTGTCCATTTGAAGAAATACTTCATGTGAGCAGAACCCGTGATCCTCACATCATAAGTATCCTTGAAGGATCCTTAGAGCACAAACGATCCTTACATTGGTAACATTCTAATCTCAAACTATTTCATTTCCTTACTTTCTCACATAAGGATAATGATCTTGTATCCTCTATCCACCTTTCACGTGATTCTGAGTTTTGAAGGTTCAGGTATCCTTAGAAAAAGGATGGTTATCCACAAAAGCAACCAGTTACTTGGGTTTGACCCCAGTTATTTGGGCTTGACCCCAGCTCCGCCTGTAGCGCATGATGATCCTGGTATAGTTCATGGCAGTGGGACCAGTACTCGCTTTAGGGGCTGATAATTCCATTGTACTGGCTATACCTTGGATCCTATGTATAATGGTAGACGTACCATACATCCGTTCCTATGGTTTCTAACGTTTTCACGTTAGCTAAGGTTTTGGCATTTTCATGCCACTAAGTTTGGATAGTCGCCAGTTAGGGCCATACTCCAGTTTACACACGATCCTTGGGCTTGTCCCCAGTTATCCTTGGGCTTGTCCCCAGTTATCCTTGGGTTTGTCCCCAGTTATCCTTGGGCTTGTCCCTAGTTATCCTTGGGCTTGTCCCCAGTTATCCTTAGGCTTGTCCCCAGTTGCTAACTTTTATTTTATATTGGCTTAGTCCCAAGTCATGTTCTATTTCAGGTCTTAGAAGTTAAACAACCAAGGATCCTTGATCCTTACTTCTTACTAAAGTTTGTCTTATAGTTATCCTGGTTATGGTATTAAGGATTAGGATCCTAACTTGGATCCTCAGGTATGATCCTTAACTATTTTAATTTTGTTTATTGTTTATTTGAATAACCCTTGTACTTTGACAACTGAACTCATGATCCTTAAAATATACTACTTTTGGAATTTTTCAACTGTAGGATATTTGATCCTGGATCATATCCTAAATATTTTTTATCTAATTTGTTCAACTTTTCTTATTTAAACAAGTGTATATCAGAACAATTGAAAATTAAAAGGATATACAAGGATAACAAAGGATTAACCATCAAAAGTTGCCAAAATTGCCAACCCACGTTTCTACCAACAAAACGTGGCCCGTCCACATGGGTTGGCAACGGGTGTCCATTGTTTGTGTGGTCATAGCATGCAGGAAATAAAAGGCGGCAGGATCACAATGGCTTCATCCCCCAAACAGAGGATCCCTCCACCATTTGTAATCCTACCTATTGTCCAAAGGATCCTAGATCCTTAACCCTAAAACTATTGTTTAAGTACAAACCAACCATTGTTTAACAAAAACTACCATCAAACCTAAAAAATTGGGCTCCGACTATGTCTAGAAGTGTCCATCATTTCCCAATCATGCAGCCTACACCTTCGCTGCATCACCATCCTTAGCTCCACTAGCTTCACCACCATGATCCTTGCCACTGCCTCCAGCCTCGATCGTCAGGATCTCCTCAGCCTCCTCCTCGTCATCCAGCTCAGCCAGCCTTGCCTTCCAGCCTTCCACATCCCCGGTGCTCCTATCGAAGTCAGGATCCTGAGCTTCCAAGGCCATCTGCAATTTGGTCTTATACATCGCTATGGCAGCAGAGACTTTAGCATCCTGGGTGATCTCATGCTTCTCGTAATCAGCATTGATTAACACCTTTGCCGTCTCATTTTTGGCATTTTGGAGGTCTTTTTGGAGGTCGGTAATCTTAAGATCCTTGAGAAGTGCAACTTGTTGGAGGTCAGCAATCTTCCTATCCTGCTCCTCAACGTTCCCCACATAATCTTCAATCTCAGCAAATTTCTGCAAAGAAGATAAAGAACAGTTCAAGACCAGGTGATCCTCAAATAAGTTGGATACCAAAGTAGGGACAGTGATCCTTACATCGTTGAAGTACTCAAGGAATTGGTGGCGGATCAGAGACAGACCTTGCAGATCCTCAGCTTCAGAGGCTTTTCTTTTCTTGCCTCCTCTTCCTTTGGAGGATGCCTTGGGGATCGAAGCAGTTGGGCTAGCGGGAAGCTTTTTCTTGGTGGATCGCACGTTATCCAGATCGGTCACGCTGAACTTGGAGGCAGATCTTGAAGCTTTTCCAGCACCTGCACAATCAAAGCAAGATAAGTATCCTTATCCTATTTCTATTTAACTATTTATTCAAATCTTTAACTATATGAAGAACAGGATACTTACTTGACATGGTGACTGAACCTGAGGATACCTCTTGTGAATCCTGGGTGATTGTCTTGAATGATCTTGTTTCAGGACTGAGTCTCCTAAAGGCAGCAAGCCTTTCTTTGGTAGCAGGAGACGGTATGAGGTGTGAGACAGTAACAGCTGCATAACAAAAAACAAAAGGGTGTCAGTGATCCTTATACAAAAAGAAGACTGTCTGGTGATCCTTCTCAGGATCCTCTATCCTACCATGGGTGGACCACTCCTTGGGTAGATCCTTTCCGTTTGGAATAGAGTCTCTTCTGACGAAGAAGAAGCGTCGTTTCCAATTTGTATCATTATTGGTCGCTTTGAAAATGGGGTGTTCTTCACCAGGTTTACGTTTAAACAAGTATCGGTGGGATCCAAAGGTAGTGAGATCATACATCTCGGCTAGCTCTGACATTCCTAGGTCAATCCCCTCCTGCTCAATGATCCTCTCAAGGGTATACAAAACCCTCCAGATCATTGGCATAGCTTGGATATAAGAAATGCCAGTAAGAGAGAAGAAGGATTGGGTAAAGGCTGGAAAAGGATAGGTATAGCCTATGGTGAACGGGGTAATAGGAAAGGCAATCCAAGTTTCAGAAACATGTTCACTCAAAGTGGTGGGATCAAAGGATTTGAATATGGCGTTCGCTGGGAAGCAATAGCGGATTCTGTCGATCTGTGGATAAGTGAAACAACAGCGTTCTTTTGCGGAATCTTTGATGATCCCTTGGCTTTTCAGAGGGCTGTTCTTCTGGTGATTCTTAGCGGGAGAGTTCCGGAGCATCATTTTCGACGAGATGATGGTAAAAGAAGTAAAACAGAGTAAGAGAAGGAAGAAGAGGAAAAGAGAATACCTTATTGATCTTCGGATGAGAATTTAAAGGGAGTTTCTCTTAGATTTAAATGCAAATTGATCCTATCTCTAACTCATATTTATAATGATGAATTTGCAGGGTAGGTCACCTCAGTGACGTCAAGATTACAACGGATAGTTCGATTCTAACGGCTATATATCCGTTAGTTTGTTGCGGATAAGATCGATAAAATACAACTCGTTTATTTACATGATCACTCCTTATATTTTGGGGGCAATTGTTAGGGGAGAATTTCTTAATGACCTGTGATCCTTAAGTGTTATCCTGTTTGGTGATCCTTACTTCTGTTACAATTAGTGATCCTCAGAAGTGCTTCAAGATCAGGATCATGGATCATCCTAAGGATCCTTATACTAATGATTGTTCACTTTGAATTCGGTGTTGTATTGCAGGAGTACCGGTGTGGACTTGGTCATGGCGATATTCCTGGAGCATATTCCCTTCAATTTTGCACGTGCTTGACCGTTGTGAACGTTGTGGAGAACATGGGGAGAAGGCACGAAATGCGAACAGTTAGTTAGGCTAGATATTTTCTATTTTTAAAGGGGATAGCGAGCTATTTTTAGAACACTTGGCTATTTTTTGGCTACACACACTCGTACAACTGCATTCATCAGCTCACGGCGAAACACTTCGCAATTTTCATACATTTCCACACGATACACTATAGTGATCCTTGTACCTAGCTCGCTATCATCCGAAGTTGTAAAAGAATTATTGTTTAAATTGAGTTGGTGATCGGTAGTTTCCATCACCCGAGGTTTTTTATGCCGGAGATCATTCATTGATCAAGGGCTTTTTCCTCGTATAAATCTTTGTGTCACTTGTGCAATTCATTTCTGAGTGATCCTCATTGTTGTTTACCAATTCAAGCATCATACCCCGTAACAGAGAGTTTGGTTGCATTATCCTTGTCTGATTTCTAACCAAAACAACTTTGACAACTGAACTTGTGATTCTTAAACTATATTATTTTTGAGAACTTATCGATTATGGGATATGTGATCCTTGATCATATCTGTTTTGGTCAAAAATCACACAAGGATAATGCAACCAAACTCTATGTAAACGGGGTATGATGCTTGGTTTATTGAAAAAGTAAAGGATCACTTCAGTATGAAATATGCAAAGACACAATGATTTATACGAGGAAAAAGCCCTTGATCAATGTATGATCTCCGGCATAAAAAACCTCGGGTGATGGCAACTACCGATCACCAAACTTCAATATAAGGAAAATGGTTACAACTTCGGATGATAATGAGCTGAGTACAAGGATCACTATAGTTTCGAGTGTCTAAGCGTGTGAGAATTGTGTTGTGTGTTCTTCCGAATGGGGAAGAGTGTTATATATACAAGTGTAGGTGACCTATTTTAGGTAAAAAGACTAATAATCAGCTCATTACCCCTTTAGAAATAAAAGCAAATCTAGCCTAAATTGTCGCCCTTAAATCATGCCAAGTTTCCATATCCTTTGCAACGTCCATCTCCGATTAAGCACATGCTATAATTGTAAAGACGCGTCCTTTGATCGTGATGCTAAGAGCGGATCCTGCTAGATGTTCCTGCAAAATATCATTTAATTCAATGAAGGTAACTGTTGGCATGAGGATCCTATAATGGTCCATGATCCTGATCCTGAAGTCCTGCTGAGGATCACTATCTGCTAAAGAAACAAGGATCACTGGTTAGGATCACATGTAAGGATCATATATCATAAAAATCCAGCCCTAACAATTGCCCCCAAAATATAAGGAGTTTATTGTAAATTAATGAGTTATATTTTGCTTTGATCTTATCTGCAACGGGCGACTCCGATAACTAGCCGTTATAACCGGACTAGCCGTTGCAACCTTTACGTCACTGAAGTCACATCCCTACAAATCATGATTATAAATAGGAGATAGGGTTAGGATCAATCTGCATTTAAATTCAAGATATACTCCCTTTATAATCTCTACCGAAGATCGATCAGGTATTCTCTTCTCTTCTCTTTCTTCCTTCTCTTGCTCTGTTTTTCTGCTCCCTATTTTTATTCTGCCATGAGTATGTTGCTCCGAAATTCCCCTCACAAGGATCATAAGAAGAGCAGTCCCCTGAAAAGCCAAGGGATCATTAAAGACTCTCCTACTGAGAGGTGCTGCTTCACCGATGCTCATGTTGATAGGATCCGTCACTGTTTTCCGGCGGATGCTATCTTCAAGTCATTCACTTCCACCGCTTTAAGCGATTTTGTTTCCGACACCTGGGTGGCCTTTCCTGCAACTCCGTTTACCATAGGATATTCGTATCCTTTTCCAGCTTTCACACAATCCTTCTTCTCCTTGACCGGCATATCTTATATCCAAGCCATGCCGATGATTTGGAGGGTTTTGTATACCTTCGAGAGGATCATCGAGCAGGAGGGGATTGACCTGGGGATGGTAGAGCTGGCTGAGCTTTATGATCTTACCACGTTTGGTTCCTATCTATACTTGCTGAAACGGAAAGCCGGGGAGGATCACCCTGTTTTTAAGGTTACCAAAATGACACAAACTGGAAGCGACGTTTCTTCTTTGTTAGGAGGGATACCATCCCTAATGGGAAGGATCTGCCCAAGGAGTGGGCCACTCATGGTAGGATAGAGGATCCTGGAAGGATCACTATCAGACTTGTTACTTATGAAGAGGATCACTAATGTCTTTCTTTGTTATTTGTTTATGGTGCAGCTATCTCCATCTCTTATCTGAAGCTGACACCTGCGGCAAAAGAGAGGCTCTTGGCCTTCAAGAAGCTTGATCCGGAGACAAGAAGTTTTCAAGTTGCCATTCAAGATTCACAGGAAGTATCCTCCGCATCTGCCACAATGTCAAGTAAGTATCCTCATTAAAAAGTAGTTCTATGTAGGATTTTTTGCATTAGTTAAAGTACTTATCTTATTTTGATTGTGTAGGCGCTGGGAAATCTGTCAAGTCTGCCTCCAAGTTTGGTATTGATGATCTTGCAAACGTTAAATCTGCAAGGAAGAAGGCTCCTGCTGCCAGTCCCTCTGCTTCAGCCCCTAAAGCTCCTATTAGGGGTAAGGGAAAGAAGAGAAAGGCTTCTGAGGATCTTCAAGGATTTCCCCTGCTCCGCCAGCAGTTTCTTGATTTCGTTAATGAAGTAAGGATCATTGCCCCTGTTGGTTATCCTACTTGAATATCCTGCTCGAACATCATGCCTGTATATCCTGCCTGTATATCTTGCCTGTTTGAGGATCACTTGTGTCTGACGTCATATCTTGTTTTTCTTGCAGAAATTTACCGAAATAGAGACTTATGTCAACCACGTTGAAGATCAAGATCGCCAAATTGCCAACCTTCAACAGATGGGTGTGCTGAAGGATCTCAAGATAGCTGATCTTGAGAAGGAGCTCCAGGCTACCAAGGATGAAGCTGTCAAAGCACTGATCAACTTTGACTACGAGAAGCGTGATATCACCCAGGATGCTAAGGTCTCTGCTGCGATAACCATGTATAAGATTTAGCTGCAGATGGTTGCGGAGGCTCAGGATCCTTCCTTCGACAGAGGCACATGGGACGTGGAAAGCTGGAAGGCAAGGCTGGCAGAGTTGGAGGATGATGATGAGGCCGAGGAGATCCCTATGCTTGAAGGTGGTGATGCTGGCAAGGATCAGGGGGAAGCAAGTGGAGCTGGTGGTGAAGGTGCAGCGAAGGTTTGAGCTGCGGGATTGGGCAATGATGGAAATTTCTAGACATAGCCGGAGCCCAATTTTTTAAAATTTGGTAGTGTTTTTTTTTTTTTTTTTTTTTGTGGTTGTGATGTTTTGAAACAATGATGGTTTGTAACTTTGAACATTAGTTTTTAGGGTTAAGGATCCTGGATCCTTTGGACAATAGGTAGGATCGCAAATGGTGGAGGGATCCTCTGTTTGGGGGATGAAGCCTTTGTGATCCTGCCGCTCTTACTTTCCTGCACCTGCTATGACCGCATAAACAATGGACACCCTTTTGCCAACCCATGTGGACGGGCCACGTTTTGCTGGTAGAAATGTGGGTTGGCAATTTTGACAACTTTTTGAAAGGGTTTAAGATCCTTTTGTTAATAAAATAACCTTAATCTTTCTGGCTTATCTTGTTTTGTTATCCTTTATTTATCTTCTTGTTTTCCAGTTGTTTTAGAAATATATTTGTTAGAGTGACAAGAGTTGGGCAAACCATGTTTAATAAATTTAGGATATGATCCTAGATCAAATATCCTGACACTGAAGATTTTTGAAGCAATTAATTTCAAGGATCATAGGTTTAGTTGTCAAAGTGCAAGGGTTGTTCAATATAATCAAAATAGTCAAGGATCATACCTGAGGATCCAAGTTAGGATCCTAACCTTTAATCAAGATAACCGTAGATGAGATTTTAATGGATAATAAGGATTAAGGATCCTTATGTGTTTAACTTTGAAAACCTGAAAAATGAAACATAACTTGGGACTAAGCCAATGTAAAAGATAAGTTAGTAGCTGGGGACATGCCCAAAGGGTAACTGGGGATGATCCCAAAGGATCACTGGGGACAAGCCCAAAGGATAACTGGGGACAAGCCCAAAGGATAACTGGGGACAAGCCCAAAGGATCGTATGTAAACTGGAGTATGGCCCTTACTGGCGACTATCCAAACTTAGTGACATGAAAATGTCAAAACCTTAGCTAACATGAAAACGTTAGAAACCTTAGGAACGGATGTATGGTACGTCTACCATTATACGTAGGATCCTAGATATAGCCAGTACGATGAGGTTATCAGCCCCGGAAGTGGGTACTGGTCCCAAAGACGTGAACTATATCAGGATCATCGTGCGTTGCTGGCGGAAACTGGGGATAATCCCAAGGATAACTGGGGTTGAACCCAAGGATCTGCGTTGCTTTTGAAGATCTTCGACGATATGCTGAAGATACCTGAACTATCATAACTCAAATGGTTCGTGAGAAGAGGATGAAGGATACATGACCCTTATCCTTAGGTAAAAAGTAAGGAAATGTAATAGTTTTTGGATAAGGACATTACCAGAGTAAGGATTACTGACATCACCGGGATCCTTCGAGGATACTTCAATGTAAGGATCACATGCTTGAAGGATCATGTTCACATGAAATATTTCTTTAAGTGAACAGCATTCCAGGCTCTTGGTAACAAATTTCCTTCCATGGTTAGCAATCTGTATGCCCCCTTTCCTGCTTCAGCTTCAATCAAGTAAGGGCCTTCCCACTTTGGTGCTAACTTCCCGTCAGCAGGATTGATAGTGTTTTGGAATGCTTTTCTCAACACCATATCTCCGACTTGGAACTTCCTTATCCTAACATTTTTGTTGTAAGCACCAGCCATTCTTTGTTGGTAGCTTGCCATCCTTATCCTAGCCAGATCCCTGATTTCCTCAATAGTATCCAAATCCTGAGCTAGGATTGTAGCATTCTCTTCAGGATCACGAGCACTTGTTCTAGCAGTTGGGATCACCATCTCTGTTGGGATCACTGCTTCTGCCCCAAATACTAAAGAGAAAGGTGTTTGACCAGTGGCATTCTTGGGAGTTGTCCTATCAGCCCATAGCACATAAGGTAACTCCTCTGCCCATATCCCCTTCTTAGATCCTAGCTTCTTCTTCAGATTGTTGACGATGATCTTGTTGGATGATTCTGCTTGACCATTGGCTTGTGGATGAACTGGTGTTGATGTTATCATCTTAATTCCCCAACTGTCACAAAAGTTAGTGGTTCTGCTTCCAATGAATTGGGAACCATTATCACATACAATTTCAGAGGGAATGCCAAATCTAGTTATAATGTTTCTTTTGATGAAGGATATAACTTCCTTTTCTCTGACTTGAGCAAAAGCTTCAGCTTCTATCCACTTAGAGAAGTAGTTAGTCATGGCAAGCATAAATACTTTTCCACCAGGTGCTTTAGGGAGCTTGCCAACTATATCCATCCCCCATCTCATGAATGGCCAAGAGGATGGTATAGGATGTCGCAATTCGGCTGGCTGATGGAGGATATTGCTGTGTCTTTGACAAGGATCACACTTTTTAGCATACTCTACAGCATCCCTTTTCATAGTTGGCCAGTAGTATCCTGTTCTAAGGATCGTTGAGAATAATGCTCTGCCCCCAGTGTGGTTTCCACAATCTCCTTCATGGAAGTCTCTCAACACTTCTTCAATTTCAGGAATCTCGATACATCTTAAATATGGTCCTGCAAGAGATCGCTTATATAATACATTTTTCAAAATTGTGAATTGAGATACCTTAATCCTGAAAGCTCTAGGATTTTCTCCCATCGGAATCTCCCCGTATTGCAAGTATCTCATGATTGGTGAGATCCATGATCCTGAATAAGATTGAGCTTCTTTACTAGGGATCATTGCAGTATCCTCTTCTATTTCCATGGCCACCTGATTTTCAATAGCAGGAGCCAGGATATGGATGATAGGGATACTTATATCTTCTGGAATCTTCAAGGATGATCCTAGGTTGGCCAATGCATCAGCTTCTGTGTTCTCCTCCCTTGGTACCTGTGTTAAGCTGAAAGAGACAAAAGAGAGTGCCAATTCCTTGACTATCTCTAAATATTTGGTTAGTTTTTCACCTTTAACAGCATAGGATCCATTAAAGTGATTGGTGATCAATAATGAGTCTACATATACTTTAAGATACTTCACCCCCATATCCTTAGCAATTTGTAAGCCAGCAATTAAGGCTTCATATTCAGCCTCATTGTTAGTTGCTTGGAACTCACAGGCTATGGAGTGGGGTATTATGTCCCCCTGTGGCGATTTTAGTAGTATGCCGAGCCCTGTGCCCTTGACATTTGAGGATCCGTCAGTGTGTAGTATCCAAGGATCCTTGGTCTCATCCAACTGCTGGACTTCCAATTCTGCTTCCTTTTGTAGATCACTACTGAAATCAGCCACAAAGTCAGCTAGTGCTTGGGATTTGATTGCTGTTCTAGGCTCGTATCTTATATCATGGGCACTAAGCTTTACTGCCCACTTAGCCATTCTTCCGGACATCTCTGGTTTCCTGAGGACATTCTTGATTGGAAAATTAGTTCTAACAACAATAGTATGGGTTTCAAAATAATGCCTTAACTTAGTTGATGCCATGATTAATGAAAGAATAAGTTTTTCGAGGTGTGAGTACCTGGATTCGGCATCAAGTAAACTTTTACTTACATAGTAGATAGGATATTGTGTACCTTCGTGATCCTTAACAAGGACAGCACTTACAGCGGTTGAGGATACCGCCAGATATAAGGATAACACATTTTCGGGTTTTGTTAATGCTGGTGCTGAGGACATATATTCTTTAAGGGCTTGTAAAGCATTCTCATGTTTCTCAGTCCATTCAAAATTCTTGTTCTTCCTTAGGATATCGTAAAATTCTTTACATTTTTCTGAGTATTTTGATATGAACCTGTTTAAAGCTGCTATCCTGCCTGTTAGCCTTTGCACATCCTTAGCATTGGCAGGGGATTTGATATTCACCAGTGCTTTAATTTGCTCCGGACTTGCTCCAACGCCCCTCTGAGTTACCATATATCCTAGGAATTTACCTGCCTTAACACCAAAGTGGCATTTTGAAGGATTAAGCTTCATGTTATAATTATCAAGGATATCAAATGCTTCTTCCAAATCCATTAGGTGATCCTCAGCTTTCTTTGATTTGACTACCATATCATCTATGTATACTTCCATAGTTTGTCCAATTTGATCTTTGAACATCATATTCACCAGCCTTTGATATGTTGCACCTGCATTTCTTAATCCAAAAGGCATGGCAATATAACAATACAAACCGGTTGGGGTCATAAAGGCTGTATCCTCTTGGTCAGATGGTTCCATCTGAATTTGTTGGAATCCAGATGATGCATCCATAAAGGTCAACAGTTCATGCCCCGCCGTTGCATCCACCATGGAGTCAATGTGGGGTAATGGGAAAGGATCCTTGGGGCATGCCTTATTTAGATCAGTGAAATCGACACATACCCTCCACTTTCCATTTTTTTCTTTTGGACAACAACCACATTGGCTAACCATTTTGGATATTTTACCTCTCTGATCATACCTGCTCGAAGTAGTCTCTCTACTTCTTCTTGGATAATGGCATTCCTTTCTGGTGCAAACTTCCTCCTTTTTTGATGGATTGGTTTGATAGACCTGTCAATGCCAAGTTTGTGAGTGATAATATCCTTAGATATACCTGTCATGTCCTCATGTTTCCAAGCAAAGGTAGATTTTCTTCTTTTGAGGAAGGATATTATGTCTTCTTTCATCTTGCCAAGGATCCCTGATCCGATATAGATTTTTGATTCAGGATCACTAGGATCCAAGAGGATTTCGTCCACATCTTGTTCCCTTGCCTCCAAGACATTCCTCGAAGGATACTGTAATTGCTATTGCTCCCTTGGCTTCGAGGTTGGCTTCATGGATGAGGTATAACAATCCTTAGCCTCCTGCTGATCACTGTCGATCTTGATTATCCCCCATGGGCTAGGGAGTTTCACACATTGATGATAGGTGGATGGGACTGCTTTCATATCATGTATCCAGGGCCTGCCAAGGATAACATTGCAACAAGATAAACAGTCAATAACACAAAATTTTTGATAATTATGTAATCCTTCCACGTAGATTGGGAGTTTGATGTCCCCCAGAGTTTTCTTCGTTTCTCCACTGAATCCTACAAGCACAGAGGATCTTGGTGTGATGTCTGATTCTGGGATACCCATTTTCTTCAGAACATCAAGCTGGATAATGTTCACTGAGCTTCCTCCGTCGATAAGGATCCTGCGGACAAAATGGTTAGAGATAAAGAGAGTAATAACTAAACTATCATGATGAGGATCCTGGATGTTAATGCGATCATCCTCATCAAACGTTATCGTCTTTCCTTCTGAGACACTTGATGTTCGGATAGGTCTCTCTCCATTATCCATTTTTGCTTCCTTTGCATGCCTTCTGGCCGCCGAGAAGGATGTACCACAGATGTCTGATCCTCTGGAAATAAAGTTGATCACTTGTGCATTCGCCGGAGGGGCTGGAGCCTTTTCAGGGATCCTTTCAGGATCCTGAGTCCTTTGCTTTTTTCTTCCCAACAGTTCTTTTAGATGCCCCTTGCTTAACAGATATCCAATTTCTTTTCTTAAAGCTATGCATTCTTCAGTTAGATGCCCAAAATCCTCATGGTATGCACACCATTTTGACTTGTCTTTAGTCCCGGATGGTTTATCATTCTTCCTGGGCCACCTAGCTTTTTCTCCTAGATTCTGCATTGCAAGGATTAGTTCATGATTATCAATGGAAAAATAATATTCGGAGGTTGGAGGATAATCTTCATCATCCTCTTCTTGGTCAACAACATGCACATTCTGGTTGTCATTTCTATGGTAGGATTTGAATTTATTGTTCTTGAAGGAGGACCCTTGCTTCTCCTGTTTTAAGGATCCTACTTGTCTCTCCTGGATCCTCTTGTCATCCTCTAGCCGGATGAACCTGAGTGCCCGAGTTCTTACTTCATCTAGATTCCTGCATGGTGTCATAACAAGATCATCATAGAATAATGAATCCTTAAGCAGTCCCATTTTGAAGGCTTCAACAGCCGTAGCCATATCCAAGTTGGGAATGTCCAAGGATTCTTTACTGAATTTAGTTATATAATCCCTTAATGATTCATTATGACTTTGAGTTACCCTATATAAATCACTAGTTAATCTTTCAAATTTTCTACTACAAGAGAATTGGTTATTGAATAAATTAACTAAATTAGCAAATGAAGTAATAGAGTAAGGGGGAAGACTTAGCAGCCATTTAAGAGCTGATCCAGTAAGAGTGGATCCAAATCCTTTACATAGGCATGCTTCCTTTAACTTTTCCGGGATTGGATTGATCTCCATCCTCTCCCTGTATTGTGCTATGTGCTCCTCAGGATCCATTGTACCATCATACAGCTTCATAGTAGGGATATGGAACCTTTTGGGTACCTCTGCATCACAAACTGGTGGTGCAAAGCGAGATACCTTATGGCTTCCATCTGCAATCTCTGGGATAGGCTTGACTACCCCTGGAACACTTGAGATCATATCTTTTAGCTTCTGCAACTCCCTGGCCATAGCATGATTGATACCTGTATCCTGCATGAATCCATGGTTAGTGGTAAGATAATTATTTAAAGTGTTACCTCCCATTGAGTTCAAGTTAGGAACATTGGGTGTGACTTCATATTGCTGGGATTCTGGGATAACGGAGGGACTAGTGGAAGCAATGGTCTGCATTGGAATGAAGTCCCCTTGATGGACATCTAGACTTCCTGTTTGCAAACTTTTTAGGGATCCTAGCATCTGGAAGGATCCTGGTATCTGGGATGATCCTGGAACGAAGGAGGATCCTTGAACCTGAGACGATCCTGGAACAAAGAAGGATCCTTGAACCTGGGATGATCCTGGAACAAAGGAGGATCCTTGACCCTGGGATGGTCTTGGAACAAAGTAGGATCCTTGAAACTGCTGTGCTCCTGGATAGGCTCCTGAATTCATGAAGGATCCCATATGCTGGGGATAGGATCCTGCCGGCTGAAAGTGTGATCCTGATGCCTGAGTCATTGCTGCCGATCCGAGGTGCAATCCTCTTGATTCTCCCATAATTTGCACGTCCGGGACTCCCGATGGCTGAGAAGTGATCATTGGAGTATCAAAGCTCAGGGATTTGGGCATCAGTGGGGAATGATCCTCTGCCGCTATTTTTTGCCTTTTGAGGTCTCCAATTTCCCTGAGGATCCTGTCATTAGTTTCATCCTGCCGCTGCATACGATCCTTCATCTGCAAAATTAAAGCAAACACATCACTAGTACTAGGAACAGAAGAATTCATAGCAGAAGAAGATGGAGGTTTAGAGAAGGTAGGATTTGGTCTCTTCTCAGCATTTTTCTGGGATCCTGCCGGTGGTGGAGGCAGAGTGTTCTGGGACGAGGTGACTGCAGACATTGCCGTGGACGTATTCTTCAATGATGAAGCCATGTAACTCTTTGAAATGATTTCGAACAAAAGGTTTTCTTATGAATGAAGCACCAACTGCCCCACGGTGGGCGCCAAACTGTTTTGGTCAAAAATCACACAAGGATAATGCAACCAAACTCTATGTAAAAGGGGGTATGATGCTTGGTTTATTGAAAAAGTAAAGGATCACTTCAGTATGAAATATGCAAAGACACAATGATTTATACGAGGAAAAAGCCCTTGATCAATGTATGATCTCCGGCATAAAAAACCTCGGGTGATGGCAACTACCGATCACCAAACTTCAATATAAGGAAAATGGTTACAACTTCGGATGATAATGAGCTGAGTACAAGGATCACTATAGTTTCGAGTGTCTAAGCGTGTGAGAATTGTGTTGTGTGTTCTTCCGAATGGGGAAGAGTGTTATATATACAAGTGTAGGTGACCTATTTTAGGTAAAAAGACTAATAATCAGCTCATTACCCCTTTAGAAATAAAAGCAAATCTAGCCTAAATTGTCGCCCTTAAATCATGCCAAGTTTCCATATCCTTTGCAACGTCCATCTCCGATTAAGCACATGCTTTGTAAAGACGCGTCCTTTGATCGTGATGCTAAGAGCGGATCCTGCTAGATGTTCCTGCAAAATATCATTTAATTCAATGAAGGTAACTGTTGGCATGAGGATCCTATAATGGTCCATGATCCTGATCCTGAAGTCCTGCTGAGGATCACTATCTGCTAAAGAAACAAGGATCACTGGTTAGGATCACATGTAAGGATCATATATCATAAAAATCCAGCCCTAACAATATCTTAAACTTTTTGGATATTTTTCAAATTTTTCAAGGCTTGATAAGTTTGAACAAAGTGAACATTATAGCGATTGAAAAGTAAAATAATAACAAGGATAACATCACAGGATAAGTCAAAAGTTAAAGTTTTATTAATTAACAAAAGTTTAAACCATTTAAGGATGTCAAAATTGCCAACCCACGTTTCTACCAGCAAAACGTGGCCCGTCCACATGGGTTGGCAAAGGGTGTCCATTGTTTATGCGGTTATAGCAAGTGCAGGAAATTAAAGGCGGCAGGATCACAATGGCTTCATCCCCCAAACAGAGGATCCCTCCACCCTTTGTAATCCTACCTATTGTCCAAAGGGTCCTTGATCCTTAAACCTAAAATTATTGTTCAAGTACAGACCATCATTGTTTAAAACATCACAATCACAAAAAACCACTACCAAATTTAAAAATTGGGCTCCGGCTATGTCTAGAAGTGTCCATCATCGCCCAATCATGCAGCCTACACCTTCGCTGCATCATCATCCCCTCCAGCTCCAGTATCCTTCACCAGATCCTTTCCACTGTCTCCAGCCTCGATTGCCAAAACCTCTTCAGCCTCTTCATCATCCTCCAGATCAGCTAGCCTCGCCTTCCAGCCCTCAACATCCCAGCTGCTTCTGTCGAAGTCAGGATCTTGAGCTTCCTGGGCCATCTTCAGTTTTGTCTTGTACATTGTGATGGCAGCGGAGACTTTTGCACCTTCCACGAGCTCATGCTTCTCGTAGTCAATGTCAATCAGGATTTTAGTTGTCTGGGTCTTGGCGTCTTGAAGGGCCTTTTCAAGATCAGCAATTTTGAGATCCTTGAGCACCGCGACTTGTTGGAGGTCAACAATCTTCTTGTCCAGCTCCTCAACGCTCCCAACATAGTCTTCAATCTCAGCAAATTTCTGCAAAAAAGATAGAGCACAGTTCGAGATCAGGTGATCCTCAAATAAGCAGGATACCAAGGCAGAATCAATGATCCTCACGTCATTGAAGTATTCAAGGAACTGGTGGCGGATCAGTGGCAGGCCTTGCAGATCCTCAACCTTAGAGTTTTTCCTCTTTTTGCCACCTCTTCCCTTAGTGGGTGCCTTGGGGATCGAGACACTAGGGCTTGCAGTGGCCTTCTTCTTGGTGGATCGTACAGTGTCAAGATCGGCAATGCTGAACTTGGAGGCAGGCTTGGAAGATTTTCCGGCACCTACACATTCAAGACAGATAAGTATCCTTATCTTATTTCTATTTAAACTATTTATTTATGTCTTTAACTATACAAGACACAGGATACTTACTTGACATGGTGATCGAACCTGAGGATACTTCTTGTGAATCCTGGGTGTCTCTTTTGAATGACCTTGTTGCAGGCTCGAGTCTTCTAAAAGCAACAAGCCTTGCCTCAGTGACAGGTGATGGTATAAGGTGTGAAACAGAGACAGCTGTACAACAAAAAACTAAAGGGTGTTAGTGATCCTTATACAACAACAAGATTATCTGGTGATCCTTCTCAGGATCCCCTATCCTACCATGGGTGGTCCACTTCTTGGTAGATCCTTTCCGTCTGGGATAGAATCCCTTCTGACAAAGAAAAAACGCCGTTTCCAGTTTGTATCGTTCTTGGTGGCTTTGAAAATGGGGTGTTCTTCACCGGGTTTTCGCTTGAATAGATATCGGTGGGATCCAAATGTCGTGAGGTCATACATCTCTGCCAACTCCGACATTCCTAAATCAATCCCTTCTTGCTCAATGATCCTTTCAAGGGTATATAAGACCCTCCAGATCATTGGCATAGCTTGAATATAGGAGATGCCGGTGAGGGAGAAGAAAGACTGGGTGAATTCAGGGAAAGGATACGAGTATCCTATGGTGAAAGGAGTGACCGGGAAAGCTACCCAAGTCTCTAAAATATAATCGCTCAGAACAGTGGGATCGAAAGGTTTGAAAAAGGTGTTCGCCGGAAAGCGGTGCCGGATTCTGTCAACTTGTGGATCAGTAAAGCAGCACCTCTCATTCGCCGAATCATTGATGATCCCTTGGCTCTTCAAAGGGCTGTTCTTCTGGTGATCCTTAGCGGGAGAGGATCGGAGCATCATTCTTGCCATGATGATGGTAAAGAAAGAAAAACAGAGTAAAAAGAGGAATAAGGAGAGAGGAGTACCTGATTGATCTTCCAATACGAATATAAAGGGAGTTTCTCTTGAGTTTAAATGCGGATCAATCCCTATCTCTAACTCTTATTTATAATCATGATCTTGCAGGCTAGTCACTTCAGTGACGTCAAAAGGGTAACAGCTAGTTCGATCTTAACGGCTATATATCCGTTAGTTCGTTGCAGATAAGAACGACAAAATACAACTCGTTTATTTACATAACTACTCCTTATATTTTGGGGGCAATTGTTAAGGGAGGATTTCTAAATGACATGTGATCCTCAGTTATTGTTCTGTTTGGTGATCCTCACTTCTATGTCAACTAGTGATCCTCAGAAGTGATTCAGGATCAGGATCATGGATCATCCTAAGGATCTTTATACAAATGATTGTCTACTTTAAATATGGTATTATTTTGCAGGAGTACCAGCTTGGACTTGGTCTTGGCAACGTTACTGGAGAATATTCCACGATTATTCCGCACGTGCTTGGCTGGAAGTGGACGTTATGGAGTCGTGAAGGACTTGCATGATTTGCGGAATGTTAGTTAGTGTAGTTACTTTTTTATTTTAAAGGGGTAGCGAGCTAATTAAAAAACACTTGGCTATTTTTTGGCTACACACACACTCGTGCAACTGCTCTCTCCAGCTCTCGGCGAAACACTTAGCAATTTCACACATTATTTACACAATACACTATAGTGATTCTTGTACTTAGCTCGCTATCATCCGAAGTTGTAACACGTTTATTGTTTAATTTGAGTTGGTGATCGGTAGTTTCCATCACCCGAGGTTTTTTATGCCGGAGATCATTCATTGATCAAGGGTTTTTTCCTCGTATAAATCTTTGTGTCACTTGTGCATTTCATTTCTGAGTGATCCTTATTGTTATTCTTCAATTCAAGCATCATACCTCACTACAGAAAGTTTGGTTACATTGTCTTAGCTTGATTTTTGACCAAAACCGTAGGAGTATAAGAAGCAGAAGAAGTTGGAGGTTTCGAGAAAATGGGAGTTGGTTTCTTCTCGGCATTTTTCTGAGATCCAGAAGGTGGTGGAGGCAAAGGTGGAATGCCCTGGGATGAATTGACTGCAGACATCGCACTGGAAGTGTTCTTTGATGATGAAGCCATCTGCTTGGATGCAATGAACCAAAATGATCACAAAAACAAGAATTTCATAGGAATGAAGCACCAATTGCCCCACGGTGGGCGCCAAACTGTTTTGGTCAAAAATCAAGCAATGATAGTGCAACCAAACTCTTTGCTACGGGGAATGATGCTTGAATTACTGAATGATATAAAGGATCACTCTGAACTGCAATGATCAAATGACACAGAGATTTATACGAGGAAAAAGCCCTTGATCAATGAATGATCTCCAGCATAAAAAATCTCGGGTGATGGAAACTACCGATCACCAACTCAAATTAAATAAGAAATGTGTTACAACTTCGGATGATAGCGAGCTAGTTACAAGGATCACTATAGTGCAATGTGTAAAAAAGTGTGTAATCGCCAAGTGAATGGTTACGAGCTGGTGAGCGCAGTTACTAGTGTGTGTTTAGCCAAAATTAACCAAGTGTTCTAAATTAGCTCGCTATCCCCTTTTAAAAATGGAAAATATCTAAGCTAACTAACTATCCGCCTTTCATGCAAGTCTCCCACAAACTCCATAATGTCCATATTGGTCAAGCACGTGCGGAATAAATAAGGAATATGCTCCAGGAATTTCGTCAAGACCAGGTCTAAGCTCTTATTCCTGCAAAACAATATCATATTCAAAATAGACAATCGTTAGAATAAGGATCCTTACAATGATCCATGATCCTGATCCTGCAACACTTCTGAGGATCACTAGCTGATGCTGAAGCAAGGATCACTATACCCAACAGTATATGAGGATCACTGATCATTGGTGAATCCACCCCTAACAAATATATTTTGTACTTTTACTCATTTTTGATAGTAAAAGTTTTCTCTCCAGTCAGGATGTAATTTCCTTATTTTTGTGTGAAATTACTTTTCTCAAAATTGATCAAAAGGAAGTGGTGCGCATGTTATGGTCATATTATGTTCAAGTTTGTCAAAAATTGATTAAAAATTGATTTCAAACTACTGAGATACACATGTTCTAGTTCAAAAAATTAGACACCAAAATGTGTAGCCTTAGTAAAGAAGATTTCATCATCTGGGATGCTAAACCACTGTCAGGAATATGTACATGTGGTAAACCTAGAATGTAATTTCCTAGAAAAACTGCTGACAAATTAAACTTGATAATCTACATCTAAAATGTAGCTAAGTATAGCATTCCTGCAGAATAACAGATGTTGGACATAATATTGAGCTTACACAAGACAAAATCAATCCCCACATCTGAACAAGCAGATGCTAAAATTATTTGTCAAAAGTTAAAACACTGTTGCACTAACAGTTGTTATATTAATGGTCTTCATTTAGTATTCTACCACTGTTTTTCCTTAAACTACTATTGTGCCTCAAACATCTCCTCTTTAAAGTCTGTCCACTGCTGAATGTCAATCTCTGTTTTCTCACTTTCATGATATGCACTGTTGTTAAAAATCAGTGTTTTATCCACTGATATGCTATCCACTGATGTAGTAAAAGCATCCACTGATGGTAAAAATCACCCACTGCTTCATTTATTACCGCTGTAACCACTGATGTTTGTTTCATCAGTGGCTCCCAAAACAACTGTCCTCCATTATTTACTCTTCCATCAGGGGTTGACACGTGGTCAGCTTTTTAGTCGTCAGATCATTATAACCGCTGCCACGTCAGTATTTACTTTTTCCCTAAATAAAACCCTGATCAGAACCCCAAACAGGGTTTCACTGTCGAATTGAATTCCAAACATTCTCTTCATAAAGCAGTTTCCCACTCATAACTCCAAAACATTCTTCGATCTTCTTCATCAAAAACGACGAAATCAAAATCGAAATCAAAATCAAAATCATCTTCCTCCTCTGCTCCCACAGACGCCACTCAAATGGAAGCTGAAACCACATAAATTCGCTACAAATCCCCTCACAACTATTTGGGTATACTCACAAAACCCACAACAACCAACACCTTCGACTCCATCGTTGACACTCTATCTGCGTCAAAGTACAAAACTTTGTTAACAGCAGACGCTCCCATTTATCTACAAACCTAGAGAGAGTTCTGGAACAAAGCTACCCTTGAAAAACAAGGAGACATTGTCACATCCATCAACTCCTCAATACAGGGTAAAAAGATTCAAATTTCTCCAAAATCCATTTCAGAAGTCTTTAAACTCGATGATCAAAAAGGTAAAACTTCTTTCTCAAAAACCGAGTTGAAAAAGGATTTCATGAATAGGGTTTATGCGGAGCAACCAAAAAGGGATACCTTACAAAAAGGTTTCTTCCCTTCTTCACCAAGGTTTTTATTTCACACTTTGTTGATGTGTGTTTCTAATAAAACAACTGGTTTTAACGAAATACCATCAAAAATTCAATGCCTGGGATATGCAATTTTAAATAATGAAAATTATAATTGTTCCCAGGAAATTTTTGATGATTTGGTAAAAAATGTTGATAGCAAAGCATTTCTGCTCTTTCCAAGGTTTCTAAGCTATTACTTTGAACAAAAATTTGAAAAAGAAGATGCAGAATTGCCCAAACAAGGTGCTCATTTTAAAATAAATGGTTTAATGCCTGAAACATTCTCTAGAATGTTGGCACCTATAAAAACAAAAGCAGAGGTACCTGAGCAGAATTTAGCAGATGAAACTGCTCCTCAAGTATCGGCTGCCGAGCCCACTGCTCCAGGTGATCAAAGCAGCACACCCACTGTTTTGAAACCCACACCTGCCACCACTCAAAAGACCGAAAAGAAAACATCCAGAAAGCCCCCCAAACCCAAAACAAAGGCACCTCTGGAAGATGAGATCCCAGAGCAACTGCCAGTAACAACACAAATGTCACCAATAACCACTGTTGCTACTTCCTCACAGCAGATGGAAGAAAGATGTTGGGATTGAACCCTATCAGAGGAACAGATAATTAAAGCCAAAACTGGATCAGAGCAGTGGATCCTGAATAAGCAGATAATTGATATACAAATCTCTCCCCTTGAAAGTGATTACAACTACTGATGACCTCCTATCTGCTGATCTTGCTAAACTGCTGACCCATAACTGCTGCTCAACTAAAGATCTGATGGAAGACTAAAGTCCTGCTGATTCAATCTACTGCCTTGAGTCAAGCACTGCTGATCCGGACAAGTGTTGCTGGGTTCACAACAGTAGAAGGTTGCGGCAGCTGTTCTAAAGTCTGTTTTGTAATAGAATGTATTAGCAGTAGTTAACACAAGCAGTGTCTGTATAGATCAGAGGTTAGAGTTTGTTAGGAGGTTAGATGTCACTTTCATGGTGACGTCAGCAAAGATGCTCAGTAGTTTGCAAGTGCCTATAAATAGTTCAGTACTTTGTACTGTTCTATTAGCTCTTTGCATCATTCGTCTTCTTTGCACGAACAAACTACTGAGCTCTGGCTGAGGGGGAGTTTGCAATCATTCATCAATCTTTGTAATCGTGTTTGAAATAAATTCAATCTTTCGGTTCATTGTGTAAAGATGTTTGATAAAAGTATTACTCTCGTTTGATTGTATGCAAAGTTTGTTTTCATCTTAATTTCCGCTGCACACTCATCCATCTTCATCTTATTTACAAACATAAAATACAATAAAAAAAAACTCAGATCCAACAATTGGTATCAGAGCCTGGACAGTCAAATTTGATTTAACAATCATTTTGACGTAAATAGTTCAGCTCAAAAAAGTTGATACTGATCGTTTGTTCGTCGTTGAAAAACAGAGTAAGGATTAATCACCATTAAAGTTGATTTCTCAGTACCTGTAAAACAACAAGAATGACGTCACAATCTCAGGACGATAAAAACAACATTGGTTCTCTTTTTAAACCACATGCTAAAAAGAAATGAGTACAACATCTGACAGAGGAGGATGGGTCACATCCTCGCTCAACAAAGCACAGGTTGTTGGAAGTCTGTCATCTTTGGTCCTTATGTTCCTACAGTGCCAAGCACTGAAGATGCTAAAAAACAAGTTCCAAAACCTGTTGAAAATTATACTGAAACAAATTATCAAAAATTTGAACTAGATGCTAAAGCGTTTAGTATCATAGCATCAGCGCTGCCCAACGAAATATATGCTGGACTGTTACATTGTGACAGTGCCAAAGAGTTGTGGGACGCGCTTAAGGAACAGTTTGGAGGTACCGACGAAGTCATAGAAAACAATAGGGAAATCCTGAACCAACAGTATGAAACATTTTGTCATGTTAAAGGTGAATCACTGACGTAACAATTTGAGCGTTTCAGTTGTCTCATCAGTGAACTGAGGCTTGTTAAAACCACTTTTACAAACTCAACTCAAAATAGCAGGTTCCTCAGGTCACTGCCAGAAAAATGGGACACCAGAGCTTTTGTCACCCGAAATTCACGTGAGTTCAAGGATCTGACCTTGACCCAACTCCATGGTCGACTCCTGACCTACGAAAGGGAGTTGAACCAGAAAAGGAAGTTACAAGAGTCAGGGAAAACCGTTGATGATTATTCATTCGGTAACACTACTCTTCTGGGTCAAGAAGAATCTGGTGGTAGTGGTAAGGATCAGGGTTATGATCACTTCATTGACATAACTGCTGGTGCAAATTTTAACAACCCTGATCCTCACTCTACAGGTTATGCATTCACTGCAAATGAAAACCAGATGTCAGACAATTTAAGTTTTGAACTCAATGATCTACAGCATTTCGACCCCACTGATCTAGAGGAAATGGACATCCTGCACCAACTGGCCTTGCTAAGTGTTAGAACTAGCAAGTTTTATAAAAGAACAGAGCAAAAATTCCCAGGGTTGCATGGGAATCTAAGGGTTGGATTGGATAAATCGAAAATCAAGTGTTATAAGTGTAACAGGTTAGGACATTTTGCTAGAGAGTGTAGGAGTCAAACAACTGGTCCCATAATCACTCACCCTAGTTCAAATCCTAGACCTCAAAATCAAAACACTATGCACTATGCCCAATATGCCCCAGCAGCACATGTGAACACTACTCACTATGCTGTTGCTCCTGTGCCAGTGCATTATGTCCAAACAGTTGCTCCACAGATCCAATATGTTCAAACCCCTGCTCCCTAGGCACAAGTGCAACCTGCACCACAAACCACTGCTCCAGTTGCAATACAACCAAATCAACAAAGTTTCTTTACTCAAGAATTTGTTGACTGGAGCAGTATGCCTGAAGACCTCAGTGATGAAAATTTTGCACTCTATGCATCTAATATTTCTTCTCATGATGAATTTTGTTTGATGGAATTGGAGTCAATACAGGAGGGTGTTGAATCTGAAGAGGAACAGTTGGTCTCTGAAAACAGTGGATGAGGTGATTGAAGAAGTGGTTACTGCTGTGGCTAATGAAGTACTGTTGGAAGAAAGTTCAGGCACCCTGATTGAACCACTGACAGATCCATGGTCCGAAGAAGAAAAAACAGGTGAGATAGAAGAGAGAGCTGAAGATGAGGAAAATCCTAAATGTGATTGTGCAATGATGGCTGCTGTAAAGTTATCACCTCAAGTTCTTGAAAAACTGTGTTCTGACAATTGCATTATTGCTTTTGCTAACATCAAAGAGGTGAATGAAAACCTTCGTGATAAAATCTTATCTGATGAAGTCATATTTGAAAGGTCTCTAAAAGAACTTAAAAACAAATTGGCTGAAAAAGAGAAAGAGATTTGCAGCATGAAAGAAGAGCAAAGCATAACCAAAACCCAACTTCAAACCTTGGTAGAAAAATACCAAGGTTGCAAAAAGGAGTTAGAATCCACCCAGATCACATGTGAAAGATGGGTGGAATCATGCAAAGGGTATGAAGTTATGCTTGAGAAACAGATAAAAAGCAATGTGAAATTTGGGGTTGGTTATAGAAAACATGATGATGAAAACACTGCTTTTGAAAAATCTGTTTCAACCACTGATGTAACTACTGAGTTCATACCCACAAACAAGAATGGCCAAGAAGTGAAAATCACTGACAAACTTGGTAACAAAATCACACTTGACAGACCTATGGGCCCCTCTGTTTTTGAGGAGATTGAAAATCATCAATTTAAACCAAAATGGTCTGATGAGTGTGATATTCTTGAAAATTTCAAGCCAATGGACTTTACATCAACTGATGGTGTTAAAGCTCCAAAAGCTAAAGTCATTCCTCTTAAGGACATCCCAGCAGTGGTCAAAACCTCTGCTGCAAAGGAGTCTGAAAAGAGGAAGAAGAAAGAAAAAATTGATAACTTGTTTTGTGAATTCTGTGAGAAAAGGAACCATATAACAAAAGATTGTTTCCACTTAAAAGCTTATGATATAAACAAAACAAGTGTCATAGTTTCAGCTGAAAGTTGCATTGTTTGTGGTAAAACAAACCACAAAACTCAAGCATGTGTGTATCTCAAAAACTTTGATATCAAAAAGAATGAGTACCTTGCTAAAACATCCTTGAGTCCATCACCATCTGTCAAATTCACAAAGAAACAACCACTGTTTGTGCCAGTTCAAACAGCTGTCACAAAACAGCTGAACCAAACATCTGTCAAAAGAGATGTTCAGGTTACTGATGCACCTCCTGCCAATCAGTTCAGAAAAGGCAAGGAAAAACAGTCTTACTAAAGGATTCCACACGTTTATGAGGTCTACAAAAAGCCCTCTAAACCCAGAGTGAATAGGCATCCTTTTGGGTACCAGCAGGTGATTGGGCAAGACCCTCAACAGTGGTTAGCAAGAAACAGTACTAAAACTGTCCAAACCCCTGACTTAACCACTGTCCATCACACTGCATCCATACCAGACACTGTTGAGACTCCATCCAAAGCCCTGTTGGCTTTGGAGTCCTTAATGAACTAATCCTTTTACTTCATGTGCAGGGAGCTTCTGCATGCTTTGACAGCCTTTGGTATGTAGATAGTGGAGGCTCCAGGCACATGACAGGATGTAAAGCCCTCCTCAAAGACTTTAAAATCCATGGAGGGGGTGATATATCCTTTGGAAATAATAGTAAAGGGAAAGTTCTGGGGTCTGGAACAGTGCAATCTGGTAATGTAAAATTTGAAAATGTCAATCTAATAGACAATCTAAAATTCAACCTTCTGAGTGTATCTCAAATGAGTGACAAAGGGTTTGGGTCATTCTTCACAAAAGACTGTTGTAGGATTGTTGGACCAGAAATGGTCAAAAAGATTGAAGCAATAATCAAAAATGGTCAAACTAAACTTGTTGCTCAAAGAAGTGGCAATGTTTATGTTGTTGACAAGTCTAAAGAGTGTCCTAGAGCTGATGCTTGTCTGTTCTCAGCTGCCTCTAACAAAGAGACAGAACTTTGGCACAGAAGACTGGGGCACACAAATCTTAAGACAATAACAGAAATTTCAAAAAATGGTTTGGTGAGAGGCCTACCACAAAAATTGTTTTCATGTCCTGAACATTGCATTTCCTGTTTAAAAGGAAAACAGCATAAAAGTTCTTACAAGTTCATTGAAGAGTCCAAAACAACCCAGTGTTTGCAAATGCTACACATGGATTTGTTTGGCCTAATTCAAGTCATGAGCCTCAAAAAGAAAAGATATTGTTTGGTTATAGCTGATGACTTTTCTAGGTTTACATGGACTTTATTTTTGCACTCTAAAGATGAAACTGCAGGCATTTTGCAAGACTTTGTGACACAGGTTGAAAAGCAATTTGATCTTCCAGTAAAAACTTTAGGAGTGACAATGGCACAGAATTTAAAAATAAGGAGTTGGATGCCTTCTGTGTGAAGAAAGGGATTGTAAGGCAGTACAGCATCCCTAGAACACCAGAGCAAAATGGGGTTGTTGAAAGAAAGAACAGAACTTTGATTGAGGCTGCCAGAACTATGCTTGCAGATTCAGGTTTGCCATTAACTTTCTGGGCAGAGGTAGTAAACACTGCTTGCTATATCCAGAACAGAGTTTTAATAAACCCCAAGCACAAAAAGACTGCCTATGAAATTCTGTATAAAATCAAACCACTGATCTCATACTTCAAGGTGTTTGGCTGCCCATGCTTTATTTTGAACTTAAAAGATTCCATTTCAAAATTTGCAGCCAAAATTGATTGTGGTTATTTTCTGGGATACTCAACCACTGCCAAGGCCTACAAAGTGTTCAATGCACGGACCAAGGTAGTGGAGGAGACATTGGATGTAAAGTTCAATGAACTTTCATCAATGAAAGTCCCAGCAAATCCTGCTGATCTGTTTGATCTTGAAAAATTCACTTTTGAAAATACTGCTATCAAGACTAACAGTGCAGGTCCATCAGAGGATACATTACCAGACTATGGGTATGAAATCATCATCCCTCAAAGGTCTGCCACAAAGGGAAAAGCACCAGTTGTTCAAAACAGCTGCCAAAGCTCAACCACTACTACCTCAACAGTTGTTGACCAATGTAGCCCATCTACCACTGCTTCCACATCCTCAAACAATGCTGACAAAAGTCCTCAAACAGTGGATAAAGGTCAGCAATGGTCCACTTCATTACCACCCATTCCACTACCTTTTGAAGCCACTGCTGGGTCATCAAAGTCTCCAGCAGTGGTTAGCTCAGATGATACACATTTGCAGCCTTCACCAACAAATGCCATCATACCATACCAAGGAGATTTAATCTTCTTGAGATCTCATCCACCTGATCAAATCAATGGCAACATCAATGAAGGGGTGCTCACAAGAAGCCAAACCCAAAACATCTGTCTTTTTGCTGGCTTTCTATCACTCCATCAGCCAGTCAAGTACCAAGAGGCACTAAAAGACAACAGCTGGGTAGAAGCCATGCAAGAGGAGCTCCAACAGTTTAAAAGACAACAAGTATGGGAGCTTGTACCACTGCCAAAGAAGGTTAGTCCTATTGGCACAAAGTGGGTCTTCAAGAACAAAACAGATGAAAGGGGCATTGTTGTCAAGAACAAAGCCAGGCTTGTGGTTCAAGGTTACAGACAGGAAGAAGGGATTGATTATGATGAAACATTCGCCCCTGTTGCAAGATTGGAAGCTATCAGACTGTTCCTGGCCTTTGCTGTCAACCACAACATGAAGGTGTTTCAGATGGATATCAAAAGTGCTTTCCTCTATGGTACATTGCAAGAAGAAGTGTATGTATGTCAACCTCCAGGCTTTGAGGATCCATTCTATCCTGATCATGTCTACAGGCTAAACAAAGCCTTGTATGGCCTGAAACAAGCACCAAGAGCCTTGTATGAAACTCTTTCCAACTTTCTGTTCTCAAATGGTTTCAAAAGAGGTACCATTGATAAAACACTGTTTCTTAAATGGAGAGGGAAAGATTTAATGATTGTCCAAATTTATGTGGATGACATTATTTTTGGAAGCACATGTACCAAAATGTGTGAAGAGTTTAGAGAACTCATGACAGCTGAGTTTGAAATGAGTGCAATGGGTGAGCTGCAATGCTTTCTTGGTCTCCAAGTACAGCAATTGCAAAATGGAACCTTCATTCATCAAAGCAAATATGCTAAAGAACTTTTAACCAAATTTGATTTGAATGATTGTAAACCATGCAGCACACCCATGGCCACAAATAAGCTGGTCATGTCTGATGAAAAGGATGAGCTGATTGACCAAACACTCTACAGAAGCATGATTGGGTCTTTATTGTACCTAACTGCATCTAGACCAGACATCATGTTTGCAACATGTGTCTGTGCAAGAAGTCAATCAGCTCCCAGAAAATCAAATCTCATTGCTGTAAAAAGGATTCTCAGATACATAAAAGGTGCTCCCACACTTGGTATCTGGTATCCAGCTAATGGGAATATCAAGCTTTCAGGTTTTTCAGACAGTGACTTTGCTGGATGTCACACCACAAGGAAGTCCACTTCAGGAGGGTGCCAGTTTCTAGGTGATTGCTTAGTCTCTTGGCAAAGCAAAAAGCAAGCAGCAGTTTCAACATCCACTGCTGAGGCTGAATACATTGCTGCTGCAAGCTGTACAGCCCAACTCCTGTGGCTTCAAAATTAGTTGCTGGATTTTGGTATCACTGCCTTAAAGACACCACTCATGTTGGACAGCCAGGCAGCAGAAAATATCATCAAAAATCCAGTTTCCCATTCTACCACAAAGCATATCGACATCAGACATCACTTTGTGAGGGATTGCTATGAAAAAGGTTTGATTTCTCTGCATCATGTCCCAACTAAAGACCAGCTGGCAGATGTGCTCACAAAAGCACTTGATACAACCACTTTTGAAAGCTTGGTCTCTATGATTGGGATGCTAAACATGGAATAACAAGCAACATCTTGTTTTTCTATGAATAAAAGCAACAAAATGTTTTCAGAAAATCAAAAATCCATCCTTAAAAATAGCTAAAAATGAAAATTTCATTAAAATCCTTAAAAGTCTGCCATAAGCACTGATTGTTCAAAAGTCTGCTCTACTTCAAAAAGCCTGCCCACTGCTGAAAGGCAGCCTCTGTTCTCTCATTTCTTGATAACCTCTGTTGTTCAAAAGCAGTGTCTTATCCACTGATATGCTATCCACTGATAGTGAAAGTCATCCACTGCCCCCTTTCCACTGCTTTCATCAAAAGTACTGTCCTCATTTTCACCAGTGGTTGTCACGTGGGCAGTACATAGCAGTCAGACCTTTTGTAACGGCTGCCACGTTAGCAATCATTCTATTTCCTATAAAATTCCCCACTCACCATCAAAACAGGGTTTACTGTCGAATTGGATTCTTAAAAATTCTCTTCTCAAAGCAGTTTTTCTTCTCATCTCTCACAAATTCCTTCGATCATTCATTTCAAAAATGACAAAATCGAAGTCATCTGTAAAACCCACATCAAAATCATCGAAAACAGCCTCTCAAAAGGCAATCTCCACTGAAATTCCATACAAGAAATCTCACAATCTCCTGGGTCTTCTCACAAAACCAGGAACCACCGATGTTTTCGATTCCATCATCAACATCATGGCAAAATCAAAGTATAAAACTTTGCTCACCGCCGATGCACCAATCTATTTGGCGACCCAAAGGGAGTTTTGGAAGAATGCAACTCTTGAAAATCAAGGGGACATTGCAACCGCCATTCACTCTTCTATAAAGGGTAAAAAGGTCCAAATCACGCCACAATCCATCTCCGAAGTCTTTCAATTCGATAACCAGGCAGGTAAAACTTCCTTCACTAAAAACGAGTTGCACATTGACTTCATTGAACGAGGGTATGAAGCCACAATGATGAAGAAACTAACCTTAGAAAAAGGTTATTTTCCTTCTGCACCCAGATTCCTATTTCATACCCTCCTACTGTGTGTTTCAAACAAAACCACTTCTTTTAATGAGATCCCTATAAAGATTCAAAATCTGGGATATGCAATTCTTCAAGAAGAAAATTATAACTATTCTCGGGAAATCTTTAAAGATTTGGTTAATAATGTTGAAGCCAAATCATTCTTATTGTTTCCAAGGTTTTTAAGTTACTATTTTGAAAGGAAATTCAGTAAGGATGATTTAGCTTTAATAAACCAAGGTGAAATAACTGTAATAATCTGCCTAACATCTGAAACTTTTTCACGTATGTTAGCACCTTGCAAGACACAAGCAGGGGTGCCTGAGCAGAATTTAGCAGCTACCACTGCTCCTCAGGTATCTGCTGCTGAGCCTACTGCTCTAGGTGATCAAAGCGGCAGACCAACTGTTTTGAAACCCACACCTACAAAACCCAAAAGGCTTTACAAAAAAAAAAATCAAAAACCCCCCAAACCAATCAAAACGGCAACTCTGGAGGATGAGATACCAGAGTTAATGCCTGTGACAACACAAATGTCACAAGAAACCACTGCTGCTTCTTCCTCACAGCAGTTGGTACAAATATCTCAACCCATAACCATAACTCCTCCTGCTTCTTCACAAAAAGAACAGGTTGTACACAAAGGGCCACCACATTATGATGCTCTGGATACACTCGTTTCCATCATCCACAGCTCAATGCCCGGAGCAAGTCCGCTTTCTACACCAACCATCACATCCACAATTCCACAAAAAGCACAACTACTGTTGGATGCAATTGATTTGAACCAGGCATTACCTAGTCCTTCTCACTCACCTATCATTGAGAATATGCCTCAACAAATGACTGAGCCTGCTGTATCATTCATTGCTAACCCACCAACACAACCTGAGGAGGTTACACCCATTGAGTTACAAGTAACTCTTTGTGGTAATCCAAGTGAAGCAGCCACTACAACTGTTGAACCCACTGGTTTACAGTTGGACAGTGGTTACATCAATAAGACTTCCTTGGAGGCAATTCCTTTTATAGCACCTCTGCCAACCACCAGTGGATTTATTTATCCTGCTGGCAACATCAAACGGTTGTCAAGTGTTGAAGGAAGAAGACCCCAGTACCAAGAACAAGGGGCATCAGTGGTTAATGTTTGGAGTAAACTCCCTACTTCAACCACTGATAAAACCACTGTTAGTGGGAAATCAGATGATCCCGTTAAATTGGGTGATGATTTAAAGTACCAGAACTTGACGGCTCGTGTTGAAAAACTTGATAACTCTGTTGCAGAGCTCAAAGATATGCTCCAACAGTTGTTACAGGTACAAAAGGTACAATCCACTGCTGTTCCACCTCAGGCACCTGCTCTCCAATAGGCACCTACTACAAATGAGCTCTGGAATCTCTTTCAACCTTTTCTCCATCATCAAGCACAAGTAGCAGATCAGCAACATGAAAAACATGTTCAGGAGCTGAGAAATGCTATGGAGTCTAGGTTCAAAGACACTCAGGCTGATCTCAAGGCTCTCAAAACTCAGATCCTGCACAACTCTGGCACTGCTCCTCCACCAGTGTTCTTCATTGATCAACTCCCTGAAGATAATGCCAAAAAGGGGGAGAAAATTCAGGAGTGGAGAAGGAAAGGAATAACATATGGTCTCTACCTTGCACCAGAAAATTCAAATATGACCAAACAGATTCCTTTGCCAGATGGGAGTAAGAAAATTGATGTGACCACAAATGCACTTGCAGAAGCACTTGCATGTGTGAAAAGGGATAGAGAGGCCAAAAAGAAAGCCAGGGTGGATTATCCGGATCAGGGTACTTCAGGGTCAAGAGATGATGAAAATCTTATTGATGAAAAGAAGAAGCCTACAAGAAGAGTAAGGCTACCCAAATCCATTCCAGTCAGACGTTCAAAGTCTGCTCAAAAACCACCACCTAAAATAGCTGTTGTAACTCCTGTTGTATCAGCTGCTGTTGGTACTTAGTAGTTTCAACATCTGCTCCCACTTCAACACACACCATCTCAACACACACTACATCCACTGCTTTACCACCATCACCACCAAAATCAAAATCACCTCCTGTCAAAAGGCAGAAGACAGCAGTTGTTATAACTTCAGCTATAAAGACAACAGTGGTTGGAACACCAGTTGTTTCAACAACTCTTAGTCTATCACAAACCACTGCCACTACAACCACATTTCCATCCAAAACATCATCAGTCTCTCCTCAAATAAAGAGGAGAAGGCTAATTCCTAAAGATGATGTCACTTCACCATCCCAAACATCTTCAAAACCTTTAGCTCTTGTCAATATACCAAAACCAGTTCCACTTTCTTCAGTTCCAATGCACAAACCCTTACCTCCTGCAGGTGTTCAATTTCCTCTTGAACTAGAAGCTGTTAGAGAAGAAATAAAATCTTTCTATACTGAGGATGACCCTGCCAAAAGGAGTTTGCCTTCAATCAAAGGATATCCCTGGCCCAAAAATGTTGATGAATATTTGAAGATAAAGGCCAAGCAAGCAGAGGATATCTCGAAAAGAAACACACAAGGGAAATCTGACAAAGAAGTATGAAGATGTTACCAATATCTGCTCACACAAGTCAGTTCCTTAGAACGTTTTGCAAAGAATGTCAGTCAACAAATTTCAGAAAGAGCAGCTGAAACTTTGAAGAAAGACTACATTGAAAGCATTATGTTTCACAAAAGAGACAAAGGAGAGAGACACATGTACAAAGAGTGGACTGTTCCTGAGCTTGAAGCTGAAGCAGCAAGAATTCAAGACATGATAAAAGGGAAAGTCACTCACACTCCTCCTGATTGGGCAAAGTTCAAAAAGAATGTACCTGACAAACAGTTGGAACTAAAGAGAATGAAAGAAGAACTGGTTGCTGCTGATTATGGTACCAAAAGACAAGTTGCTAGATGGAAAGAAGATGTGGTTAGGACAACCTACAAAAGGTTGGAGGAATTAAGAAAGAAAGATCCAAAAGTTCCTCAAAAACCTGACTATCCTGAAGCAGCGGTCTCAAAAAGACCACCAAAGCTGCAGGTCAAAAGAACCACTGCTCCTACTGGTGCTGCCATCTACAAAAGAAGGAGCCAAAAACAGTTGGATGCCGAAACAATTCAAGAGTTAATGGCTGGGGATGACCTTGTGAAAGAAGGCATACAAAGAATGATTAGAGAAACTCTTGAATTGAAGCAATCTGCAACTACTGCCCAACCAGTAATGAATCGGCCAGCCTCTCCAAATACTTATGCAAATAAGCATCTCCCAAGAAACCCACCAGGCTCAAAAATACAAAAGTGGGAAACTGACAAACAGACCTGCGTATTGACTTTGCTCAGGTCTGGTGGAGAAGTGGAGAAAATATCAAGGGAACAAGCTCTTGGCCTGAGTCTTGAAGATTTGCAGGATCTCCTTGATCTTCCACTTAGCAGGGATGATGAAGATACAGATGCCCTTGACTTTGAGTTAGAATTTAAAGGTCAGATAAGGGAGCTGTTAATGAGGCAATAAAATGTCCACAAATAATGAAGGGTTTTGGCATTATCTGTTCCAGGGGGAGATTGTTGGGATTGAACCCTATCAGAGGAACATATAATTAAAGCCAAAACTGGATCAGAGCAGTGGATCCTTAATAAGCAGATGATTGATATACAAATCTCTCCCCTTGAAAGTGATTACAACTACTGATGACCTCCTATCTGCTGATCTTGCTAAACTGCTGACCCATAACTGCTGCTCAACTAAAGATCTGATGGAAGACTAAAGTCCTGCTGATTCAATCTACCGCCTTGAGTCAAGCACTGCTGATCCGGACAAGTGCTGCTGGGTTCACAGCAGTAGAAGGTTGCAGCAGCTGTTCTAAAGTCTGTTTTGTAATAGAATGTATTAGCAGTAGTTAACACAAGCAGTGTCTGTATAGATCAGAGGCTAGAGTTTGTTAGGAGGTTAGATGTCACTTTCATGGTGACGTCAGCAAAGATGCTCTGTAGTTTGCAAGTGCCTATAAATAGTTCAGTACTTTGTACTGTTCTATTAGCTCTTTGCATCATTCGTCTTCTTTGCACGAACAAACTACTGAGCTCTGGCTGAGGGGGAGTTTGCAATCATTCATCAATCTTTGTAATCGTGTTTGAAATAAATTCAATCTTTCGGTTCATTGTGTAAAGATGTTTGATAAAAGTATTACTCTCGTTTGATTGTATGCAAAGTTTGTTTTCATCTTAATTTCCGCTGCACACTCATCCATCTTCATCTTATTTACAAACATAAAATACAATCAAAAACAAACTCAGATCCAACAAAAGATCTCCACCCTTGCCTCAAACTCCTCCTGCATCCTCACAAAAGGATCAGGTTGTAAGCACAGGGACCCCACAATATGAAGCTCTGGACACACTCGGATCCATCTTCCACAGTCCTGATCCCAAGGACATGTCTCTTTCAACTCCCTTACCTTCACCCCCCACATTACTACCATCCATAATACCCTTGTTGCATGCAGTTGATGTTACTCAGACACAAACCAGTTCCTCTCAATCTCCTATCACTGAGAGTATACTCCCACAAGTGACTGGGTCTGATGCTGACATCTCTGCTATCCCAGCAACAACTGAGGAGGTTACACTGCAGGAGTTACAAGTAATTCCTGTCAGTAGTTCAAGTGGAGCAGCCACTACAAATGTTGAACCCACTGGTTTACATTTGGACAGTGGTTTCATTCATAAGACTCCCTTGAAGGCAATTTCTTCAATAGCACATATGAGAACCACCAGTGAGATTGTTCTGCCCACTGGTACCCTCAGAAGGCTATCAAGTGCTGAAGAAAGAAGTCCCCAGTACGAAGAACAAGGGGCATCAATGAATGATTTTTGGGATTCAGTTCCTAAGTCACACATTGGTACAACCACTGCTGGTGGGGATTCAGATGATCCCAATAACTTGGGTGATGATTCAAAATATCAGGAATTGACGGGCAGGGTTGAAAACCTTGAATCTTCAGTTGCTGAAATAAAGGATATGGTGCAACAGTTGTTAAAGGCTCAAAAAGCATAATCCTCTGCAGTTCCAGCTCAAGCACCTGCACAACCTGCACCTGCTGCAAATGAGCTATGGAACATGTTCCAACCACTGCTAGAAAGACAAAAACAGATGGCTGATCAGCAGCATGCTATACATGTACAAGAGCTGACTAACATGGTGGAATCAAGATTTAAAGATACTCAGGCAGGCATTATAGCTATCAAAGCTCATATCCAAAGTGCCTCTGGAAAAATTCCTCCCACTGTTCTTTTCATGAATGAACCCTTCCCAGATAATGCCAAAAAGGGGGAGAAGATCAAGTGGAAAAAGAAGGGAATTGAAGATGGTATCTATATTGAGCCAGAAAATAGCCAAACCAAAGCCACAGTATCAACATACACCACATCACCACACACCACCACAATCACTGCTCCACCATCATCATCATCTGTGATCACATCACCAAAACCAAATTCACCACTAAAAACAGCCACCCCATCATCACCTCCTGCCAAAAAGCAGAAGACAGCAGATGTTACAACATCTGCTGTAATGATAATAGTGGTTGAAACACCAGTTGTTTCAACAACTGTTAGTCAACCACAAACCACCTTTCAAGTCACTGCCACTACAAACCCTGCTCAAAAGCAGAAGACTTCTACTGACACATCAGTATGTAATGACAACAGAGGTTGAAACATCCGTTGTTTCAACAGCTGTTAGTCAACCATCAACCACTGCTCTCACTATTCCTACATCACAACCAAAATCCCTTTCATCCACAAAGCTTTACACCAGAAAGAGAAAAATTACTCAGGAAAATGAGGACAAATATGATCCAAATGCCGCAAAATATCCGATGGAACTGGAAGCTGTGAAAAATGAGATGAGACAATTTTACACTGAAGATGATCCTTCAAACAGAAGATTCCCCTCACTCATAGGCTTCATAGTCCCAGAAGATATAGATGAATATCTAGAGCTCAAAGCAAGGCAGGCTAAGATAAGAGCCAAGATTGAATGTGAAGGTCAAAGTGATAAAGCCATCTCTGAAAAACTGGAATTTCTGCTCACAAAAGTTAAGCAGATGGAAGATTTTGCACAAGAATTAAGCAAAGAAAAGGCTGATCAACGAAATAAATTAAGAAAAGAATATCTTGCTTATATTATGAAAGAAAAATTCTATCCTGCTGAAGAAAAACAGTTTGAAGAATGGCCAATAGTTGCTTTAAAGCATGAGGCAGATAGGATTGATAGAATCAAAAACGATCCTAGAAAAAAGAAGACTTCTCCAAATTGGAGCAAATACAAAAAGCTCATAGCTGGCCTAACATCTGAGTACAAGAAACAGGAGCTGGTGGATGCAAAGGTGGACACTGCCACTGCCATAGCAAAATGGTCAAAGCAGTATACTGATGAAGCTTATGAAAGTCTTAAGAAAAGAAGGATAACTGTCTCAGACACTTCAAAGAATCCTGACTACAAAAAGCTTGAACAACAGATTGAAAATCTCAAAACACTGCTCACATCAGCTGACAATCCTATTCTTGTGTCAAACCAAGAAAAAGGAAAACAGTTGTCTGGTGAAGAAGTAAAGAAAAAGGTAGTTGAGTACTTCACAGAAACCATCAAGAAAATGGGTCTAAAAGAAGAGAACTCAGTAAAACTTCAAAACCTTTTCAAAAAGGTATTAACCAAGCCTGCATCACCAAGCACTTCAGAAGTATCAGACATTGAGCCAGATCAACAAAAGAGACAAGAACAAATTGAAAAGGAAACTGCAGAAGACGTACCTGCAGCAAATGATGTCATTGAGAAGGCCCTCAAACAAATGTCTGATAGCTTACAACTTTTCACAAGGCCAACATCTCCAAACTCATCTGGAAATAAATCTCTCCCAAGAAACCCATTAGGAAGTACTAAAGTGGATGTCTGATCAAAAGACCCACGTATTGACCTTGGTCAGATCCAATGGCGAAGTGAAGTACATATCAAGGAAAGAAGCACTAGGCTTTAGTGTTGAAGATTTGCAGGATCTCCTTGAACTTTCACCGTGCAGGGATGAGGATGACTCAAGTTCCAAGGATTTTGAAGAAGAATTTAAAAGACAAGCTAAGGAACTTCTGATGAGAAATAAAAATCCAGAATAATGAAGGGTTTTGGCATTATCTGTTCCAGGGGGATATTGTTGGGATTGAACCCTACCAGAGGAACAGATAAAGAAAGCCAAAACCGGATCACGAAAATGGATTCACAATAAGCAGTTGTTTACTATAAGCTTTCCCCTTGACTGTGACTCCAACATCTGATATACTCCAAAGCACTGCCTTTATCAACAACTGCTGACACTGAAAACTGCTGATCTGCTCAAAGACTGATGAAGACTAAAGCCCTGCTGCCCAATCTACTGCCTTGAGTCAAGCACTGCTGATCATGACAAAAACTGCTGGGTTCACAGCAGTGGAAGGATGCAGCAGCAGTTTTATTCATCTTGTGTAATGTAATGTAACATCAGTAGTTAGGAAAGCAGTAGTTGTATAGATCAGTAGATAGAGTTTGTTAGTTTGTTAGATGTCACTTTCATGGTGACGTCAGCTGAGATGCCTCAGTGGTTTGGACTGCCTATAAATGTAACAGTACTCTGTACTGTTACATTCGATTGACTGAGTGAGTTCTTCTCCTCATGTTTAATCCTTTCATCTTGTGCAACCAAACCTGGAGTATCAGGCTGAGGGCGAGCTTCGTTTTGTAAGCATGCTTGTAATCATTTGCTTTGTAATTCAATCATTCAACTTAATGTGAAGCATTTGTTTACCAAATTACTTTCTTCCTTGATTGTGTTTACAAAGTTTGTTTCATTTCTGCTGCATTTAATCTTAGTTTATATCCATTGTTTTGTCAAATTATACAAACAAACACAATCATGACAGCCTCCGATCCTAACACCATTAGTGCTGACGGGGTACTAGTAGATCCGTCAAAAATAGAAGCCGTGTCAAAATGAGCACTACGAAGAATCCTTCAGAAATCCGAAGCTTTTTAGGGCTCGCGGGGTATTATCAGAGATTCATACAATATTTCTCCAAAATTGCCTTACTGTTAACCAAATTGACTCGCAAGGAGGAAAGATTTGTATGTGGCATTAAACAAGAGAAAGCCTTCCGAACACTCAAAGAAAAGTTAACTCACGCTCCAGTATTAACGTTGCCGGATGGAGTCGACGACATGGTGGTTTACTCAGATGCGTCATATTCGGGGCTTGGATGTGTTTTGATGCAATGAGGCAAGGTCATAGCCTATGCCTCGAGGCAACTGAAGATCCATGAAAAGAAGTACCCGACTCATGACCTTGAGTTAGCAACAGTGGTATTTCCCTTAAAAATATGGAGGCATTATTTATATGGGGTAAAATGTACTATCTTTACCGACCATAAAAGTTTGAAATACTTCTTCAATCAGAAGGAATTAAACATGAGGCAAAGGCGATGGTTGGAAACAGTCAAGGATTATGATTGTGAGATACACTACCACCCCGGGAAAGCCAATGTAGTGGCGGATGCGTTGAGTCGAAAGGCAGACTATGCCCTGATACGGGTACAATCGAGGCAGCTTATTGTGACCTCGGGCGTACTAGAACAAATCCGAGAAGCACAAGTTGAAGCAGTGAAGGTGGAAAACTGGAAGAAGGAAAGAATAGTCGGCCAATTTAAGGATCTCATAGATGGAAATAACGGTTTGAAAACACGTTTCGTTAGAATCTGGGTTCCTAACTCGTGTGGAGTTAAAAAGCTTCTACTTGATGAAGCTCACAAATCTCGTTATTCCATTCATCCGGGAGCGACCAAGATGTATAAAGACTTGAAAAAAAATTATTGGTGTCCTGGAATGAAAAGAGATGTAGTAAAGTACGTGGAAAAATGCTTGACATGTCTACAAGTCAAAGCGGAGCACCAAAAACCATAAGGTAAACTACAACAGTTGGAAATTCCGGTTTGGAAATGGGAACATATTACAATGGACCTATTAACCAAACTGCCAAAGACGAACCGCGGATTTGATGATATATGGGTAGTTGTTGACAGACTAACAAAGAGTGCTCATTTTATCCCGATACGTGAAACATATACGTCCGAAAAGATGTCCGAAGTATATACTAATGAGATAGTGGCACGCCACGGAGTACCGGTATCCATCGTGTCCGATAGAGATACCCGATTCACTTCAAATTTTTGGCGAGATTTCCAAGAGCAAACGGGGACGAAATTGTTCATTAGCACTGCGTACCATCCTCAGACGGATGGACAGAGCGAAAGAACAATACAAACATTGGAAGACATGCTACGGGCATGTATTATCGACTTCAGAGGTAGTTGGGATGTTTATCTACCATTGGTCGAATTTTCATATAATAACAGTTACCATGCTTGTATCGGTATGGCTCCGTACGAAATGCTTTACGGTAGGAGATGCCGGACCCCAGTGTGTTGGGATGAGGTGGGTCCACGTAAACTCGCCCATAAAGACATAGTTCGGGCCACTAATGAGAAGATTGATATGGTTCGGGCACACTTGAAAGCGGCTCAAGATAGATAAAAGTCGTATGCTGACAAAAGGAGAAGACCGATCGAGTTTCAGGTTGGAGACAAGGTCATGCTTAAGGTATCCCCATGGAAGGGGATTATCCGGTTCAGAAAAAGAGGAAAATTAAGCCCGAGATTTACTGGGCCTTTTAAAATCGCCGAACGAGTAGGGAAGGTAGCATACCGCCTTGAACTACCGGAGGAATTAAGCGGAATTCATAGCACATTCCACGTGTCACATCTTCGGAAATGTCTAGCGGACGAAACAACTTATATCCACTACGATGACATCGAGGTGGATGATAGCCTTAACTATGTGGTGAAGCCGATTGCGATTTTAGATCGTAATGTGAAAATCTTAAGGAACAAAGAGATCAATTAAGTAAAGGTCAAATGGGAACACAAGAAGGGTTCGGATACCACATGGGAATCCGAAGAGGAGATGCAACGGCTCTACCCTAAATTATTTGGTACGTACTCTGGTTTCGAGGACGAAACCCTTTTTAAGGGGGGTGGACTTGTAACACCCCGAAAATATAAAACTTTATATTTTCATTATAAAATTTAAAATAAACAAGAATAAGCCAACTAGAAAATAAATAAACCAGTTAGTCACGAATCTTGTGGTACACGTAAGTGGGTTAAAATACCTAAAATACAAACCGAATTAATGTAGAGGGACTAAAATCGTCAAACATGAAACTTGAAATATTAAAACAAAATTATCACACCAAACACACAGAAAAGTGTATGTCTGGTCGATTACAACACAGGGGCGACACAGAGCTTCCCCCACAAACCCTAATCCAAACGATTTTCATCAAATTGAAGCCCATAATCAGCTCTAAATCAAGTTTCAAGCACAAATTAGCGATCACCTTGTTGAAGGGATCATAAGGTATGCAAAATTTTGGTATTTTTGATTCATCTTGAATTTTAGGTTAATTGTGAAAAACGAAAACTAAGCTTAATTATGTGTTGTATAGATGAAATTAGAAGTAATATGATGTCTAGGGATAAACCCTAGATGATTTCTTGTTAAAATCTTGCATGATACTTGTGGGGTTTAGAATCACCATTGTAGGTGATCAATGGGTTTGTAGAAACTAGATAAACACTAGGATTATGATTCTTGTTCTAGTGTAATATGAATTTATGAGGTAATTTCTGAAATATTGATGTTAAAATTATGTGTAGATTTGCCTAATTGAAATTTAATATAGATGGAAATAACAAGTCATGAACTTAGTATTGATTATGTAAAAATCTGACCCGCTAGGTGTTTGTTAAAACGCCTAAGTGAGGATTAAATTGTTAAAGATCGGACGAAACGCAGATTTGAATATCATAATGAATTATGCGTTAATGATTATAAAAAGAGTTCTAAATTGGTTGTGAATGGAACTCTTTAGGTAAAGAATCCGGATCGTCAAGGGGACAAGCCGGAGGTGATACGCGTTTGAAGGGTGTACTCTAAAGGTACGCGACCTATTGTCACGGCCCCCGTACCCGGTATGACCCGGTCCAGGAGCTGCGGGACAGAAAATCCCGTGGTATTTATTTTTTTACAGCGGAAGTCTTAACAGGATCGTTTTAAATTTGAAAAATGCTCGAGTATTATTTATTTACACTTCGGGATAACCCCGTAAATATCATAATTTCATTTTATTTTACAAACATGTTTATTTATTCATTTGAGCCACCAATTCAAGCTTGATAGTACTCCGTAGCACGTATACTTAATTTAGTAGGTCACCTGAAACATGTTGTAAAAAGGTTTTGTCAGCGGAGAAATACTGAGTGAATCATTCATTTTGATAAAATGACGCATAGTTATAAATTACAGCATAAGAGCGATTACTATGGCAGTATCTTAATTAATATCTGGTCTTGCCACCCGTGTGACGATGGTCATACCACTATTGGGTCCAGTCACCCAATTAGTGACGTTTTGTCACTGTTAGGTCTTATTAGCCTAACCACTGTTAGGGCTTATTGCCTAACTGTGAGAAATTAGTAATGTGCACAATACCCCACTAACCAGCGGTCAAGATAACCACGACTTAATCCCTGTAATTATAACATTTTGAAAATAATTTGGAGTATTGTAAAACAGTTGATAAAAAGAGAATGACTCACATTGCAGATTTATCGAGCAAGATATAAGCCTACTGATTAGCCTTGATTATTCCTAATTTAACAATAATGCACACACACAAACGGGTTAGTAACTAATTCAGCAGTTACGTCAATTCACGAGATTAAACCCTCACATCGATTAACAAGTGCGATACTTAATAATTCAATCGGATTCACAACGAATAACAGAGCATAGTCCGAATTCGAACAGTACTCAAATATTCAAGTCGAAATCACGACGAATAATCAAAGTAGAAGCTCAATTTGAGCAGCACTCGGACAATCGTTGGATAGTTATAATTGATCGGACGTTGAATCGTAATAGCGATCGAGTTATTACCCTGATTGTAGCAGCACCTCGTGATCGTGTGTGTTAATTGTGTTGTTTTTGAAGTAAATCGACGCACAGACTGCAACTTTACGTCGTTCCAAGTTTTCTGTGCAAGTCCCAAGGTCGGCTATTTATAGCCAAAATTTGGCCTTGCTTACGGACCGTAAGCCTGGTCCCTTGCGGTCCGTAAGGGACACCTAAATGTCCTAGGCTTGCCACCCACAGAACTAGCCTAGCTGAGTCAACTAAATTAACAAATCAGATTGTTCCAACGTTTTATTTAGATAAACATCCAACTAGGGTTTGCCCCCCTTGAGTTTTAGGGGCCCTGATCCTGATTCCGATTGTGTTCTGAAAATTCTAGGGCTAATGCAGAATTACTTGGGTGTCTTAATTAGGGTTTTCTTATTGTCTAATTATTATCCTAATTATTGATTTTAGTGACAGTTGTTACACCTATGGTTTCGTTACATTGTGTTATTTATTTATTTTAGCTTGTTGTATTAGAATTTAGCAAAAGAGGAAACCCGTTATGTCACGGAAGTGACGAAGTACCTTAGACAAATAAAACGGGTCAAAACATTGGTTAAATGTAGAGTTTGGTATGTCTTTGAAATGGTGGCTTCCATTCGACATCCAAACGGGTCAAAACAATGTTGAGTTGTAAATGTCGAAGTGAATGAGTCATCACTCGATGATTGGTTATAATTAAAGCGTAAGCCGTGAAGCGGACACCCTAAACTTGTTGCAAATGAACCCTTGGTATGGGGATTAAAGTTCAGAAATTATGCTTGTCAAATTGTTAAGAGAAGCATGTTAAAACCCTCGAAAACAAAGCATGTTGTTAAGGCGTAAGCAACTCTCGGTAAGGGAGCGAAACACTATTGTTGGTAAACCTGGGAATGGGTAAAATCTTTGCAAACAAGTGATGGCAACAAAACAAGTTGTAGGACTTGTAAACAAATGGGTCGAATAAACAAAGAGCCGAATCATGGGCCAACTGCTCTTAAACTGAATTTTGGTGTGAATTGTGTTGATAAACGGGTCCGTAATTTAATTACGGTCGCGTAGGAAAAAGAATTACGTAAAATGGACTTGTATAGCGAAAGTTATGCAAGTTCGAAGTTGTTATATGGCAGTTTCGTAGTTGGGCAAGTGCAGCACAAAAAGAAAGCAACATTCTGTGAAAAAGTGGATGTCGCGCTATGCGACGCCAATCTTGAATCACCGTCGAGTGACGCGACGGCTGTCGCGGGCCGCGTAAGACGAGGGCTAAGCTGTCGCGGGGCGCGACAGCCCCAATTTTCAGAAATTTTGTTCCGTTTTCATTGTTTGATATAAGAACTTGTTTATACGTATTCCAACACTGTCAAAACTAACATTTAACGTGGTTTTGGCACTAGGTAAAAGCACGCAAGACTCTGGATGAAGATCAAACGACTTTCAAGAACCGAACGCACCAAACCAAGCTTCCGCATTGATCTATTTTGTTTTAGTTAATATGTAAAATTTTGAAAATTTCATTTTGAAGGTTTAAATAGTAGGATGATGACTAGTATATTTTGATCATGTATAATCGTAAACGCAATAAAGATTTTTTTAAGCTCGCATTTTGTAATTAATGCGTGTTAAATATTATAAATTCTGTTATTTTAAGATGGGTCTTACATGTTACTAGGATCAATAAATATTTTTAGGACTAATAATATGTCACAATATTTATCTTGTTGCTAATATTAATTTACTGGTTATGTTGTCAATATTATTTATATTTTTTTATTACATAAAAGTCCTAAGTTGTAGGATTTATTTTTTTATAGTTTTGTTGTTTTGGTGGGGTATATTTTCATTTGTTATTTATTTAGTTAGGGTGAGTAGTTCTATTCCTTTTCCTCCTTTTGTCATTAAATCTTGTTGGGGTGTATCATGTGTCAATCTTTTTTTTTTTTTTCAAGTCATCAACATGCAAATCAAAGCGTCGTTATGTGTTACGTTTACTTGTGTTTATTGTTTGATATACATATATCTACTTGTTACTCGCTTTGTGTTATATTATTTCATGTGAATCCACTAGCTGACCGGTTCCCCACGGACATGGATTAAACTAGGTATCGCCACCATTTTTTAGATTCGTTCTTTGGGGTTTGAATATCATATTGTTTCATTATCATTGTTGTTACGTAAAATCATTTTTCATTATCATATTTGGTTGTGGTGATTGTTGGTATTGTTGGTATTATTTGATGGTTATGGATGTCTCATATACACTTAAATTTGCATGTTAACTTATTTCAAAAATTAATAAAGTAAAATATTTTATTTTAAAAACTTATATCCATTACGCATGATGCAGGTACACATGTGTGAGATGAGTTGAAGATGGAGACACCTAGGATGTGCCTTAGTTAATGAATTGGATATTCACTACAAGAAAGTCGATCAATAGCGGCGATGTCGCCGCTAATAGTCCCAAATTGCGCCGCTAAAGGTAATAGTGGCGTCATGTCGCCGGTAATGAGTCGCCGCTAAAGGTTGGCCGCTGAAGGGTGTTTTGTCACCGCTATTGGCTGTTATCGCTAAAAGTGTCTTCGCTAATAGTTAGACTTAATAGCGGCGACATATGTCGCCGCTAAAAGCCAATTTTTTTTTCTTAAAATTTTTGCTGCATTTGCAGTATTTCCAATTATAAACAAACCTGCCAATTTTCCAGTTTTACGCAACACAAACAGACTAAACAAACATAATGCTTTACATACTAAAATCGCATAAAACGTATCCGTACAATAACATCCTAAAATATCCGAAAAATAACATTCTAAAATATCCGTTCAATAATACTAATTACTTCTCATCATCCTTGTCAAAAAGGTCGTCATCGTCATAGTTATCGTCGGTTGCGGCTTGCTTTCCCCTCGCCGCAAGATACGATTCAAGTTGGTTTACGAATGCCGGAGTTTGGAACAAACTCGAAACATATTCCTACATTAACACATATCAAAACCAATATTATGAGTATTCAGAGCGGCTAAAGGTTCAACAATATGTAAAAAAAAAGAACCAAAACTAAAAGCCTAAAGAGTATGTGATGTTTTACAATACCGAACAACACACTATCAATGCAAATTCTTCTTCTGCGTTTTAATAAAACAACCTTCTGTTCGACAACAATCAGCGTTTAACACATTTTTAAACCATCTATCAGATCTAACAGTACACAGATTCAGATCAACAATTTTCTTCTTCGTTCAAATCAAACAACATGAACTCGTTAAAGCATATTATTTACTATTCAGAAACAGGCTGTCCAGCGAATGAATTGTTTCGAACAGTATATAATATGCTTAATAATTTGTAAAGGTTGAACTTTTTTAAATACACTTTGTGAACTTCTTAAAAAAATAGCTTGTAACCCATTTGAACAAATAATAAAGATGCAACCAGACAAACAACTACACAAATATCTCTTTGGCGTCCTAAGTATTATTATTTTTAAAGTAGACTCTGAGAAATTAGTTTTATTTTAATGTCTAAAGGTAATGGTGCAAGTAGACTCTGAGAAATTAGTTTTATCTTAATGTTTACAAATTATTAAGCATATTATATACTCTTCGAAACAGGCTGTTCACAAAGTGTATTTTAAACTACTGAGATCTGAATCAATTTCAGTCGTAAAACAGCTCGAAATCAAGTAGAATGATCAAAAAACAAACCGAAATTCAATTCGATATACAAAACAAATTCAACACTTAGATTCGATCTATATCATCTCCGAAAACAAATTCAGATTTGAACACTTTGACGCAATTTTCACACAATACTAACACTAATCAGAAACAGTTTATCTTTTGTATTATTAATTAGAGTAAATTTCATTTAAATACCAATAATACCCTTGCATTAAAGTCAAATTGTATAGTTTACCTCCGAAAAGGGTTGTGGGGTTTGAGGTTGCGCACTAAACGGGTTCGATGGCATATTCGAAGGTTTAGGCCCAAGCCCCCGGAACCATCCTCGTCGATCACCCAAAACGTTTTGAAACACGGCAGCCTCATTCGGCGGTTGAGAACCGCCGCTTTCTCCGCCCATAATCTTGCGTTCTAAATTAAGCTGTATTTTACGAAGATGATTAAATATATATCTATATATATATATATAGAGAGAGAGAGATATAGATACTTGCATAATTCTGCTCGGCTACCGGGTCAACAGAATCCCCATCTTTATCGGTGTGAGTTTTGCGGTACGTATCAAGACGTTTCAAACGTTGTTTAACATTAAAACTTAGATTACACATTAAATAAACATAAACATACAAACACACACATATAAAACATTACATGTTTGTAGGCGGTGCTACTGTATGACGATGTACCCCCACGGTTTGGGAATTGTTGACGTTGGCGGACTCTTGTGTTTGCCTCGCATCTTGCAATATATTTGGGGTCCAAGAAGTGATCAATGGTTCTCAGCCAGTTTTCATAAGGCATATCTTCGGGGTGGTATGCCCTTGCTCTTTCGACATCGTCATAACCTCCATCAGTAAGAAATTCATCCTTAGCGTTGTGCTTGTGGTCGGAGTACCGCTTCATAAGCAATTGTCTAATGCCGCCTTTTATGTTGTTCGCGTCCAAATCCTGTTCAACTACATCGAAATTGAAGTTCTCCTAGGAATTAAATAAAATTGTTAAAACATTATATAAAAACGTTAAAACATTAACGGCGCGTTTACGACTGCAAATGTGGCAGCAAACGGTGGCGTTTTTATACTCGTTGTTGCTGCGTTTGCAGCCGTTTAACGTCACGTTTACGGCTGCATACGGCTGCGTTATTGCACCCGTTTACGGTTGCAAACGCATTAGCAAACGGGTGTAAAAACACAGCCGTTTGTTGCTGTGTTTGCAGCCGTTTAACGGCGCGTTTACGGCTGCTAACGCAGCAGCAAACGGCTGCGTTTTTACACCCGTTTGCTGCTGCGTTTGCAGCCGTAAACGCGCCATTAAACGGCTGCAAACGGCTGCGTTTTTGCACCCGTATGCAGCCGTTTAACGGCGCATTTATGGCTGCAAATGCAGCAGCAAACGTGTGCAAAAACGCAGCCGTTTGCTGCTGTGTTTGCAGCCGTAATCACGATCGAAATCGGACGAGAAATGGCTTATAATATGCAATTATTTGACAACATAACTGAACCATCAATTAGACACATTTTTCTGTCATTTATTTGACAACATAACTGAACCATCAGTTAGACACATTTTTATTTACCTTTAGGTGGTTCATGACGGTGGTTCCTGACGGCATCCTTATAAGGAGCCGGAACTTTCTCCCAACCCATTCTATCGAAAGGGATGGACCGCCACATGTACAAACCCGCCTCGCGTGAAAATAGGTCGCTCGGTACACCTAGGCAATAGGGGCGACAACATGTCGCCGCTATTGATGCAATATGTCGCCACTATTAACCTGGGCAAACCCCAGCCGTTGGATGATGATAAGAAACGTGTGGCTAGGGTTTAACATCGGACACCGGGTGCGGATAAGACCAATAGCGGCGACATATTGGATATCGCCGCTAATAATGTCACCGCTATTAATCCTTTTTCTTGTAGTGATTGTTTATTTTGGTTTATGACGTTGGCATCTTATGAATTATTTGATATTTCTATATTATGTGTGACATTTTATTTTGGATGTGCTTTAAATATTTAAACTTATAATAGTTGTCATGAGTTGCGGACAATCATCTTGTCCTGACTGATAATTCACTGTGGGTCAAGGTGTGACATAATACGTACATTTGAATTGTTATAGATTGGGAATAATCTAGATACTCATATGCTGGTATAAATAGAGGTGGGTGGACTTATTTGCAAACCATCCCATAACAACCCATAAATCCTCATAAATCTTATGCTCACTTTGTAAATTTCTTTAAAGCATAAAGGCTTATGTTGGTTACTTTATCATGCATTCCACAATTTAGCATTAGAATCACTTCCTAAAGTGGGTAAATAAGCTAAATTTAGTAAGTGTTGCATGGAAGTATAAAAGTTAAGTTTATGATATTTGGTGCGATGATTGACGCCTATAAGTGTCACATAGAAGGTTAAAGGTTCACTTTCTTATAATTTGTATCAAAGGTCTAGTTCACTCAAATATATATAGCGATCAAGAAGAGTCGAAGTCCAAGATTGTAGTTGTGAACGTTGCAAACGGCAACGGCGGACAAGAGAATCTTGGTTGAGGATATAACAAAAAAGGAGCATAGACAGGCAATGGAATGTTTAAAGATTTGTTTAGGTCCATAGACAAAAGGATTAATGATCTTGAAACATTTATCATCGAGCTTGGAACTCATGTTGTTAATTCATTCTAAAAAATGATATAATGAAGAGCAAAACACAATGGTTATATTTAAAGGACGCCAAAACATTATGGTGGTATGTATGCATGATTACATCAAAAAATGGTTTCTAAACTAGGAAAAATAGGGTATACTATGTTAAGGAACTTATGAGACCATTTTATATGGATAAGAACAACACAAAGCTAGGAACTTATGGGCCACGGTTGAACTATATCAATGGAATAATAGATACCTTGTTTCAGCTATTGCTAAAGTTCAAAGTTTGGTCGACCTTAGCGATGACAGAGTGCAAACTTCTTGATTAAAGGTAAGGCCAGGGATAAAAGTGAACCATGTTTAAGAAAGAAATGGATGCACGGATCCATGGAAAAATAAAGAGAAGTGAATAATTTTTTTTTTTTTGGTTTTGCAGAAGGTAGCTGTCTAATATGATCTTGCATACACCAAGCTCAGCATTGTCCTAAGAAAGCCAATCTACATGCCATGATGGGAAGAAAAAAGGACTGACATGAGTAGGAAAAGACAAGGTGTGAGGAACGTGTGGGTACGTCAAAGGATAGAGCAAAATGCAAGGTACAAGATGCAAGCGAGTTGCTAGAATGCCTAAGGATAGGGTGACATAATAGTCACTTTTAATAAGGGAAACAAATGGACGAAGAGTTCCTTGAAATAGGGGCAAGGCAAACCCAAGAACGGGAAAGATGGAATCCACGGGCAAGACAATGAAGCTGAAAGCAATGGCCAAGATAATTTTGCTTGTCGACATAAAAGTACATATGACACCTAAAGAGGAGAGGCACTAGTCTATACATAAGCAAGATATAGCTTTATCTCAACGGATAATGTTGTAACACTAGATATCAAGAAAACAAAGCAAAATGGATGTATCAACTTAGCGAATGCAGTTGCAAACCAATCTATGGGAAAATACAAGGCATCAATATTATGATCGAGGAATGAAAGTTAAGTTGTATCAAATAGTGGTATTCCTGAACCTCACAAAATTGTGCTCAAGATGGAATTCTTGAAAAAGTTAAAAGTTTTTCCCATAATGTACAAATGCCTTCTGCATCATGGATGGTTGAGTTTGCATGATGAACATGGAGCAAGAAACCATACGTCAAGTTAAGAGGATAGCCTATATGCAACTCAAGTTTAAATTAGATATTGACACGAAAAACTACAAATGAGACCACATATGTCCTCAGAAGGGGACATGGGTTAAATACCCACCGAATTATAGTAACACCTCATTTTTTGTATATATAAGTAATAACTAAAGGTTACCGAATTTTATTTATGTTTTAAAGGATCTTATGGATGTGTTGTTTGAGAATTAAAAGACTCGAAATAGTCTTAGAAAGTTGAGGGGCTAAATTGCATAGAGTAAAGTTTAGGAGAAAAAATGCCATTTTCTGAAACTTGACCTATATGCATTGTATGACAAATGTTTGTCATACAACCCGATGTATAGAAGAACCGGTTCCGGGTTCAAAATACCCGGCGGTTCTTACCCGGCTCCATATTTTTTGATAATAAACGGGTCGTACCCGGTTCCTACTCGTACCTGGTTAGTACCCGTACCCGGTTCTTCTAGTACCTGGTTCCACTGTACCCGGTAATAAGTTACCGTTAGAACCGGTTACTAGCCGTTAGAATCGATTCTTGGAGGTTGCAAAAAGCATTAAATGCCAAATGTGACCGTTGGAACCGGCTACTATCCGTTGGACACGGTTACTAGCCGTTGGAACCGGTTATTATAAACTGTTTTCAATTTTCATTTGTTTAACTCACTAATCCTCATCTTCTTCTTGTATCACTTTCTTCTACTTCTTGACATACTTTTCTACAATGGCTTCAAAGAACTCTAAAACCACAAATTCCCCATCCGTCAATAATGTTCCTCAAGCTCAAACCGCTCCATATGTTGTTGGAACATTATCACATAATCGCAATATGGAAGTATGGTGCAATTCGGAAGTGTCTTTTCTCTTAGTTGTAGGGTATTGTCCATTCGAAGAAAAAGACTAACACCGGAATCGCTAGAGATGGCAATTTGCCTAAAGGATCATTTGAATGCTGTTGACCGTGTTCAACAAAAATCGAGTCTAGAAGACGAAGTAGACTTAGAGCACAAGATTATTGATGAAGAGGAGGAAGACAAAGTAGAGATTAATGATTCCGAAGATGATTGTACCGAAGTGCCCACACCAAAGCGTAGCGCATGTGAAAGTGTCGCACCCGACACAAGCAAAAGGCCAAGGAAATAAATCGGTTCATGTAGAACCGGTTACTGTTGCAAATTTTGAACCCTTTTTTTTTATTCTGGGAACCGGTTACTGTTATATGTTTGTTTAAATAGTTATTGTGACTTATTAATGTGATTTATTTTTTAGAACCCGTTACTAAAACACACCATATATTTATTTCAAACGGTTACATTATAACTAAACAAACATAACACACCAAACATAATTAAACATAACACACCAAACATAACTAAACAAACACACCAAACTTAACTAAACAAACGGGTTACATCAAACACACTAAACATTTGAAGAACCGGTCCCGGATCCTTCACCCTTTTCATTTTTCGCCTTGGTCACGGGGCAATGGCGGTCGATGTGTTTCTTTAGCGTCGAGTTGGCGGCCGCTTTCATGAACTTTCCGCAACCTTTTCACCTAGCCATCTCATGGTTATCGGTCATCAAACACAAATCGAAATGCTTCCAAATTGACGGGTTTCGTTTGGTTTCCAAAACCATAACAACCTCGTCATTGCATGCCATTGTATCTTCCAAAATATGAAATCAAATGTTGAAGTGTTGAATGTTTGTAGTAGTAAGTAAAGGGAATGGAGAAGATGTGGTATATATACAAAAAAACAGATTTTTATATTATCTAATCGGTTTCCAACGGTATTATATCCATTGGAACCGCTTCCAACAATAAGTGGCAGCTTTTTTGTTTGAAAAACCCATAGAACCAGTTCCAAACAGTACCTGTAACCGGTTACATCTGTTCTAATTTTATTGACGACTACCCGGGTTCAACCTGAACCGGTTCTTCAGAGAACCCGGTTCCCCTAACTAGTATCAGTACCCGGGTATGGGTAGGAACCAGTTCCGGGTATTAATAATACCCGATTATGCCCATCTCTAGGCATGTGCATAGTAGAGGCTAAGGTGAGTTCTACAAAATCCTTTTTTTACAAGTCAAATGCGTTTTGGCCCATCAAAACTTTTGAAGAAATATTTGGGATTTTTCCTGACAAAGTATTTGAAACGATTTTTGCTTTGGCTCGGGGATGCTTTTGAGAATGAATTCGCATGTTGACCCACTAAAGCTTTAAGAATGGCTTCGGTTCCGAAACAACGAAGTATTGTGAATGTTTTTACTAGGGCTGTAAACGAACCGAACGATCACGACGTTCATTAAGGAAAAGAACATGTTCACGAACACAAAAGAACACAGATAAAATCGGCGAAGATAGTGGTGGCTAGAGGAGGATGGTGAGAGGGAGCAACGATAAACCTTTCGGCCCTAATTGTTGAACGAGGGTCGATAGAATTTCTCGATCTGAATAATGAGAAGGATAATGGAACAGTGCATAAACAACGTGGAGATAGGGTTACTGTAGGTCCCTCGGAGGTTGAGGTTTAACCTATTCCTTGTTATGTTTAACCCACTAGCAAGTGCGGAATCCAAGCTAGCAAGCAAACCGGAGTTTATATGAAAGCAAAGTGAACAAGAGAAAGAGTAGACAAGCAAGTATCAAAGTTTTCTCTTGTATTTCAGTGGACACGGTTACAGACCTTGACCAAACTGAAAATACACTCTTACAAGACTTGGGTTCACACACACAAAAGCTCTCAACAATGAACACTAACTTGGACAGAACTGCCTTTGAAGTGAACCCTCATGGATATATATATACCCATATTAGACAGACATGCACGAAGGATAGGTATTCTGGTCGAAGGATCATCTATCGACCAGAAGTACCTTCGAAAGATATCGAAGGATCTCAACATACCTCGAAGGATGGTATATCCTTCGAGGTCCATCAAAATCCATCGAACCATCATCTTTCGAGGTCATCGAAGGATACAATCTATCCTTCGATGACATCCTTCGAAGCATCTAATCTTTCAAACACTAAGTGTTGATGTTTGGCCAAGTCAAACCAGGAGGATGGTTGACTTGGTCAAACACGCATTCCAACACATATACAAACATACAAAGACGTAAACACAACAGACAAAAGACATCGTTTTATACATAACAAAATACAGACAAAGTACAGACACAAAGTGCACCAACAAACTCCCCCTTGGCTGTAGCTTTGTCTCGATCTTCGTGTCTTAAGTCTCTGACGTCCTTTCCGCGGTTAGGTGGAGTGATGACCACGTACTTCCTGCGTTGATCAGCAGATTGAAGCAGTATCGAGCCATCCTTTGAAACTTCATCGCTTGATCTCTATCCTGAACCAGGTAGTTTATCTCATGATCTTTCAGAATAATAATATCCGATCTGGACATGTTAGTGATCCACATCGGATCTATTATTCTAAAGTTCTCTTGATTGTCATTGAACACGATCACCGCTTCACCAGTATCAGCATCGTAAACCCAGCAACGAAAGTTCTCAAGAAAGTCAGTCTTCATTTTCATCAGCAGAATCTTCTTCATCACTTTTGGAGGATCGTATACTAAACGATAACGAGCAGTGTTCGTCTCTGGATCAAGTGTAAACCTGATCTGCTCGTATCTTGGAAATTGAGGCTTGTACAGAGGATCCTTCCAACCCACTCTTCTTTCCAATCTAATCTTCTTCGCAAATAGTTCTACCATCTTCTCTTCGCTCCGATTGATCACATCAAGTTGAGCTAACACAGCGACATCATAGTAAGGCAGTGTAAGAATACTCAAAAGAGTTCTGAAATACTGAAGCCCCGTCTCTCTTTTCACCACCATGCAGTGAAGATCCTTTACAAACATCCAACTGATAATGCGACCTCGAGCCTGATTCTTCTCGAGACGCAGATAGTTAACTTGTTCCAAAGGAGCGAGCGGAGGAGGATTCCTAGCAAGGAAATCCGCTCGCCATTCACTAACAGTTTTCTCACGGCTTTCTTGAGTTGACGGTGAATCAGACGAAAGATTTGCAAACTCAGCAGTCTTTTCAGCAACGAAGTCGTCATCAAGGGCATTCACCTCCGCATCGTCCTTTCCAACATATACAGGACGTTCAGGATCAGAACTGATGAAGATTTCTTCAATTGTGGAGAAATCAGTTTGATCCTGTGCCAGAGGAGTAGCATCAATCAAACACTCAGCAACGTCATCCAAATCAGTCAACCTCGAAAACTGTTCATCTGTCATCTCAGAAATAAACTCTCCCTCTTCCAGTAGTTCACCCGTGACAGGATGAAACTTTTGAACACTTGAAGATTCAGGAGGATCTGTTGTAAATGTTTCCGGTTCCAGGCTGATCTGTTCAGGGATTACAGACATTTCCAGTGTTTCAGTCTGTTCAGTTGGGCCGGTAGCAGCTGTAGGAGCAGAAGGAGCATCTTGGAGAGTACCAGATCCACCAGCAACACCGGATGCAGTTGCACCGGAGTCTGGAGCAGCCGTTTGGTCTGGGTTAGCAGCATCATCATCTTGATCATCTTCACGTCTAGATGAAACCACATCTGAAGGTTTGCACCTCTCCCTTTCTCTCCATAAAGTATTAACCCTCGAATGAACTACATTGAAGTTTGTATGCATCGGCTTAAAAGCATTTATCAGTCTTTCATCACGACTGCTAACCATTTCCCTTAACGCTTTTGCTGAATTTTCCAAATTAGTGCTGTGTCTTTTCATGATCTCCACCTCTTTATCCCTTGCCAAGTTAGCCTTCTTTAATCTATCAATTTCTTCAGCTTGTTCTTTGATCTTCATACTTTGAGCATTTACAATAGAACACAGCTGATTGTGAGCCTCTGCATTCTTCACTCGTTGTACACGATGTTCTTCAATCGTTCGTGTATGTCGACTGACAATAGAACCTAATTCACTGATTTGTCCAATCAGGAATTGAATCTTTTCAGCATCAGATAAGCCTGACAGAGTCTCTGCCAATGTCGGTAGAGATGGTTCTGGTCCTGATGACCCAGATTGACCAGTAGCTCCTGTAGGACCGGAAATAACGAGAGAAGGTCTAGTATGTGTACCTGAGGCGGGAGTTGCAGGCGTCTGTCGATCAACAGACACCGTGCGTGTCCCAGAAGACTTTGGTGGCGAAGACATGAGCTCCAGCGTCTCAGAAGCAGACATGAGCTCCAGCGTCTCAGAAGCAGTCAGCTGATCGCCAATCGGAGGAAACTGTTGCTCTGGCTCAGAAGAAGGTTGTACTGACACAGGAATAGAAGACACATCAGCAGCCTTTTTCGATGCACGTACACCCTGTTTCTGTGCCTTCCTCTTCTTAATAAAGCCCGGAGAAGTAAGCGTATAGTCTTCATCCTTATCAGATTCTTCATCATCACCTGTCTTCTTTATCTTTACAAACCGGGGATTCCCGCGTTTGTCAAGGACTTTCTTCAACCCTGAAGGAGGAGGATTATCATCATCAGAGGATGAACCATCACCATCAGGACCTCCTTCCTCTTCAGAAGATGAACTGCTTTCATCTATTAAGTTCCTCGCCTCATCGATCTTGCCTTTACCCTTGTCAGTCGCCACAGAAGCAGACTGACCAGCTACATCACCAGTACCACCAGCACCAACACCAGGATCTATAGACACATCCTGAACCTCTTCTGCAGCCACATTTATATCAACCTCAGTACTAGCTGCTGCACCAGAACTTCCAGCAGACCTTCTAGTTGCCTTGATTCCATGTTTAGCTGTGAGTTGCTCATCAGCCATAGCAATTAACGTTGGTTCTTCATTATCAGAAACACTTCCTTCACGACGCCATCTGTGATTCTGCGGAGCCTCATAATCAGAAGCATTAAGATGACCGATCAGTTTCCTATCCGGATCCGATCCCTTGTAAACCCCCATAGACTTGACGATTAGCAATGTGCGTTCGTTCATCGGATTCACAGGAAACACATCTGCCTCAGCTTTAGCAAGATCCGGAATCTGATCATCTATCATCATTTGCAGAAACCGAGGGTATAACCAAAACTTGGTGTTAGTTCGCTGTGTATCTGACGGAAGTGGCCTCCGAGTGTTCTCCTTCAGATTATTGAAGATATACCGAGAAATGTTGAACGGCTTGTTCAGAATCAGCGCCGTAAACAATCCCGTCAAATCAATAGGAGACAAATCATACCCAGAGAGCTTGTTGCTTAGGCAATGAATGAGAATGTGCAGAAGAAACTTATATCGAAGAGGCAGAAACTTCTTGTTGATTTGATTGGTAAGAACGTTCTCGCTGTACTTAATCCTTAACAATAACCCACGCTGACACTGTAGCTCTATAGACGTTGGATCTTCAGATTTATCTCCAAGCCGAAGACGTTCTCTGATAGAGTTTTCAGTAATGACCACGGGCTTTTCAGCGACTACTGCCCTGATTACTTCCTTTTCATCCACCGTTTCAACCACAGCTGTATTCCAGAATGCCTTGATGTATGACTGATAGGCGACATGCTGAGTTGTGATAGCGTAGTTGATTCGCGACCGATGTAGATACTCCATGATTCCATCAAACTCTGCACTGACACTTCCTTCAGGTTGTAAATACGCCACCATGTTATGTCTAGATTCAGACATAGCTTCCAGCTCTGATTTCACCTTCTTTGTTGGCTTTGCCCGCTCCTTTTTAACCTTTGGTGCCATCTCTGTGCATCAAAAACGACACGTAATAAGAACAGGTCAAACAGTCAACATTGAGTTTCACACTTAGAAAAATTTTCAATTTCTTGAAAATTTCCTAAGTGTTGAAGCTATCGAAGGATACACTGTATCCATCGAAGGATGAAATGTGGCACGAAGGATGATAATCTGCTCAAAAGATGTTAGACAGGCTCGAAAGATGTCACTTTTCTTGAAGGATACAGCCTTATCGAAAGATCATCTTTCGGAAGATCAAGAATTTGAAAGATGTCTTGATCCTTCGAAGGATTGATCAATCGAAGGATGATCCTTCGATATGTCTAACATGTTTCGAGATATCTAATATCTTTCGAGACTCACCTCGAAGGATGTTGTTCAACACATCTATCGAGGTGATGACTCATCATCATCCTTCGTTCCGGCACTGTCCATCGGCGTATTTCCGGTGAGTTTTATGTTTAATTCCGGTGAGTTTTAATTGAAATTTCGATGATTTGGTTTACGTTTTGTTCAAATGTGTTCTGTGTCATCAATAACAACATCATCCACTATTTCAAAACATCAATGATTTGACCAAAACCGGACATAAACACAAGCCAAACACTTAAACTTTACCCAAAACCCTAACCTCCCCTGTTTTAATCAACCCAAACATTCAGTCAACAATGTTCAATCTAAACAACATAACATCCACAAACAGATACAGTAGCATCACATAATCACAACATCACTGACTCATAACCTAGACATTCAAAATCTTACATGAATAAAACAAGAACATTAAAGAATGAATCATGATCAATGATATGTTTATGAAGTTTTGTTTTGATGTTTGTTAATAGATTAGAGCATAAACATCCTACCAAGATAATGTTATCAAATCCTGATGAACGAACAAGTGATTTTGAAATTTTTGGCAGAGTTTCGAGAGGATTTTGAGGGTTTTGAAAAACTGATAATGACAATGATGAAGAAGACACCTTTTTATACTCCACCTCGAAAGTCGAACCGTCTCGAAAGACTCGAACCTACTCGAAAGATGAACAGTGGTCTCGAAGGATAACTTCTGGTTCGAAGGATCCATATAAGGTTCGAAAGATCCAGATATTTAAAGGATCTGGATCGAAAGATACCAGATATTTATGGATCCTTCGAAAGATATCCTTCGATCTAAAACCATCTTTCAAGTGGTCTGGTCAAATCGAAGGATCACTTGGTCAAATCCTTCGTTGACCAAGGTATCTTTCGACTAAAACCATTGACTTTCATTGACTTTCTTGACTATCTGATCTTTCGAGGGCCATTGCTTCCTCGAAGGATCAGATTTCCCACCAACACTTTGGATTTTTGGGAATTTTCAATTTCCACACTTCAAATTTTGGAGATTTTTCAGGAATGACCATTTTGAAAAGTTGTCCGTTATGAAGTTCTGCAAGGTTAATTTTATGAAGTATCTCGGCTTGTCAGGTATCGGATCGAGCACCAACATCAGTTAATCAAAAATAATGTTTAAATTGAAAATCTTTTTGGATTTTGTGGTTTGATAAAATAAAAGGTAACAATTTTAAAATCCTTTGAATGTTATCAAACGACATCACCGCTAATGTCGTGCTGATATGCACCAAACGACAAAAACTGTTTAAAATAAAGCAGTAAATAAATATATACAAACACAACAATATTTTTGCGAGTTTCTGGCGAAGAGAATCATATCAGCTTGCGGTCTTTTGTCAAAACACACTTCCTTTTAAAATTCTTTTACAGAAGCGGATAAGTATTCTACCACAATTACCGATATTGTTGTCCACTTAAACTCAACGATCAGGTGTAATCATAATACAATGAGATACGTTTAAGGTATGATTTATACTTACTGACCGGTGTTCATCCACTCACGACACATTCCCGTATCAAGGTATGCACGAGAATTCATCATACTGGGGAGTATACCGTTTATCATCCGTTTTTGACGTGTATATATATACAATGTGAACAAGTCACTTATTTGAATTTGAAAACAAGCCCTATGTGATAGAATCACTTATTGATGAGGAACTTGATTTTCGATGCATGAGGGCACAGGAGCAAGTCCGTGAACAGGTCAGTACTTCCGTACAGCAGAGAGACGAACTTGACTCCCGGATAAATGTGATATTTTATCACTTATTTTGTTGGACATGTGATTGTTTATCACTTATTGAGGTCGAATGCAGTATGAGATATGTACACGTATGTATGGTATCATGGAAGAACTTAGACTTTGTCTTTTATAGAAACAACCATGATACCCAGATGATAAACAGCATAAACCCCGAATATCTCAGAACCTCGGCAATCTATCAAACGAAATTTCGGTACCAAGACCATATGCCAATGAACGGTTCCCACGCGGTTTTCAGTCTGTTATGTTTATATCTCCTGCATACTTTAAAATGATCGTGAGTCTACCGGTACATCATTAGTAGAGCTACTTATCATTTTCTTTTTCTTTTGATTTCTGGAAACATGTTTCAACCGACCTCTGATGTAATATCACTTTCTCTTATATTGCCAAGAAACTCATTTTTGTTTTTCTATTGTTTTTGTGTTTTTCTGAATTTTCTCCCCCTTAAATGCAGAAAGTAAATAAATTAAAGACATATTTTTGTATTTTTGTGGTTTTTCAATGTTTTTGTATTTTTCTTGAAACTTTCTCCCCCTAAAATTCAAAAATAAAGAAAATGAAAAATATTTTTGGATTTTTGGTTTTTAGAAAAATATTTAGAAAAACGATTTCCTGATGTCGGTTACTCTTGCTTCACCTTAATGCCGTTTACCAAAAGTAAATAATCAAATCTTGATTTATCAAATGCTTTGGTAAAAAGGTCGGCACGTTGGTGGTCGGTATGAATATGAACCACATCGATAAGTTTCTTTTCAAAGCAATCACGTATGAAGTGATATTTAATATCGATGTGCTTCGTTTTCGAGTGCTGTACAGGATTTCGAGTGATCTGTAAAGTAGCCTCATTATCAACATAAATAGGAGTAGTTAGAAATTCAAAACCGTAGTCCCGCATCTGTTGTTGGATCCATAGAACCTGGGAGCAGCAACTAGATGCAGCAATGTATTCCGCTTCACATGTAGACGTGGCCACACATGTCTGCTTCTTGCATTGCCAAGTGACTAGGCGATTGCCTAAGAACTGACATCCTGCTGTAGTTGATTTTCCATCTTTCTTGCAGCCGCCGAAATCAGAATCACTGAAAGCTTTAAGATCGAAGTTATCATCCTTAGGGTACCATAACCCAGTGTCAGGGTAAGTCTTTAGATAACGAAAGATCCTCTTGACAGCAGCGTAGTGAGAGACCTTCGGATTCGCTTGATACCTAGCGAGAAGACAAGTTGGATACATGATGTCGGGTCTTGATGCGGTGAGGTACATTAAAGATCCAATCATAGCACGATAGAGCGAAGAATCCACATCATCTCCTTCGTCATCCGGAGTAATTCCATGATTCTGAGGAAGAGGAGTAGAAATTGGCTTCGAATCGGACATCTGGAACCGGCTCAAGATGTCCCCGACGTACTTGGTTTGATGAATAAAAATTCCAGATTCGGATTGATTTACTTGCAAACCCAAGAAAAACGTCATTTCACCCATCGCCCTCATCTCGAATCGATCTTGCATCACCTTTTCAAATTCTTTACACAACTTATCATCGGTAGAACCAAAGATAATGTCGTCGACATACACTTGTACCAACAGAAGATCTTCACCATTCTCTTTGATAAAGAGGGTACAGTCGATCAAACCTCGTCTAAAACCATTGCTGAGCAGATAGGTAGACAACGTTTCATACCAAGCCCGAGGTGCTTGATGAAGACCATATAACGCCTTGTTTAGAAGTAAAAACCTGTCAGGATGTAATGGATCTTCAAACCCCGGTGGTTGCTCGACATATACTTCCTCCTCGACTACTCCGTGTAGAAAAGCACTTTTGACATCCATCTGGTACACTTTAAATTTCTTGAAAGATGCATAGGCTAGAAAGATTCTAATAGCCTCCAGACGAGCAACAGGAGCATACACTTCATTGTAGTCAATGCCTTCAATCTGACTAAAGCCTTGGACAACCAACCTTGCTTTGTTTCGAACAACAATCCCACGGTCGTCCTTTTTGCACTTGAACACCCAGCGAGTTCCGATCTTTTTGTAGTTATCGGGCCTATCAACCAATTTCCATACGCCCAATTTCTCAAACTGCTGAAGTTCTTCTTGCATTGCTTCCACCCAGGAATCATCCTTCAATGCCTCTTTCGAAGATTTTGGTTCTTCTTGGCTAACGTAGCAGGCAAAGGACCACTGATTCTGTTGTCCCGATTCTCGTATCTCAGCATACAAGCCAGCATTTTCGTTGTTTCTGATTTGATTTCTTGTCCTTACACCACTGAGAACATCACCTATTATATTCTGCTGAGGATGAATGTTATGAATTCGGGTTTCAGTAACTTGAGGAACTTCAACATTTGACCTCAAGTTAGTGATATTTAAATTCCCGATATCATTCTGAAGCTGGTGAGTTGTAGAAGATGATGCATTTTCTTCTTGGATAATTGGCGCAGACACTGGATCCGTTGCTTCTGAAGTACCTTGAACCGGACGCAGTGCTTCACCATCATTTGCATCAACATACTCCTCATATTCCGATGACAAATTGTAATCGACAGCATCATTAAACACCTCATTTGAAACGAGATTGTTGACAGAAGAAGATGCTTGTGAGTCAACAATGATTGGACGAGCTAACTGAGAGCCAGTCGCATTCTCGCTTTCAGACAACATTTGAGCAATTGCATTATCATCATCAAATGTAGGCAGATTGAATGAGTCGAAAAGACCATCATAGTCGAACATCCATGGTTCACCAGAAGGCTTCGGAGGATTAGAAAATCTTTGGACTCTTACTTCACCCCATTCTTCAATCCTTTTGGTAGTCAGGTTCCATACTCGCAGATTAGGAGTAGCATACCCAAGGAAATAACCTTCGATAGCTTTGGCACCAAACTTCCCGTCAGGCTCAATCATGGTACATGGTGCACCAAAAGGTTCTAGATATTCCAAGTCAGGAGTCTTCTTGTGTAGGAGTTCGAAGCACGTTTTTCCATATCTTTTCACTGTGAGAACCCTGTTTAACGTGTAGCAAGCCGAGGCAACAGCTTCAGTCCAGAATCGAACTGGAAGCTGAGACTCAACTAACATGGTTCTTGCAGTCTCTATTAAGGTTCTGTTCTTTCTTTCAGCGACTCCATTTTGTTGTGGAGTGTACCGAGAGCTGTATTCATGAAGGATTCCTTTTGCAGTGCAAAACTCATCCATAACCCTGTTTTTGAACTCGGTACCGTTGTCGCTTCGAATTCGCCTCACCTTTAGAATATACAGATTTTCCAACAGGGTGATCAAATTCTTCAGAATTTCTGGAGTCTCGCTCTTGTGGACCATGAAGTCAACCCATGAAAATCTTGAGTAGTCATCAGTAACTACCAAGCAGAAAACTTCTCCGTGCACACTCTTGTGTTTGACTGGGCCAAAAAGATCCATATGCAAACGCTCGAGTGGCATGTTGACAGTGTTAACCTTCTTCAGTGGATGAGATTTCTTGGTCTGCTTTCCCTTTTGACACGGCACACAGACATCTTGAAGTTGAAAGTGTTTCACATTGACACCTCTCACCAAATTGTTTTTGACAAGGTGATTCATTTTTCTGAGGTGAATATGACCCATTCGTCTGTGCCAAGAGATTGTCTCCTTTTCAGTGGCCTTTGAAACAAAGCAAGTAACTTGTTTGGAATTTGTTACTGCTTGGCTCATGTCAAGGACATACAAATCATTCACCCTTGGTGCTGATAAGAGAATCCATTCAGCGGGAATCTTGAATCCTGGCTTCAGCACATAACAACCGGCATCATCAAAATGCACGGTGAACTTCTTGTCGCAGATTTGAGAAACACTCAAAAGATTGTGATCCAATTGCTTCACATAATTGATCTTGTCGAAACTCACAATCCCATTAGAGATCATTCCCTCGCCGGTGATATAACCTCCCTTGTCGCCAGCAAATGCAACATATCCTCCTCTGATACTTCGCACATCGAACAGAAGACGATAGTCGCCAGTCATGTGCCTGGAAGCCCCACTATCAACAATCCAGAGACTATTAATAGTTCCTCCTGGAGCCGCCTGCACATGCAATTAACACATCAGATTGAGAGGGGGACCCAAGCCTTTGTTGACTTGGGTCGTCCTTGATCATCAAGGAAAGTGATCTCTATCACTTGATGATTAGGAAATAAAACCTCTGGTGCTCCCCCTGAATTCAATACCTGTTTTTGTTTCCAAGCTTGTTGACCTCTACCAGTATTTGTATTAATTGTTTTTGAATTTACTGGTTTTACGTTTGCAGATTTAGCTTGTACAGGTTTCTCATCTTTGACCTCAGATTTCAAGGCCTTCTCAATTACCTTTTTGTTCTTTTGTTTCTCCTTCTTTTCCCTTTCTTTCAAGACACGTGGGTCTTGTTTCGGGGAAACCGGTTGTTTTTGGTAATTGGTTTCTTGGGGAGCACTTGTTTTTCCTTTCAACTTTTTCAAGTATGGGCAGTATCTTACGATGTGCCCAATTGTTCCACATTCAAAACACATTCTCCGCTCTACAAACCTGGGAGAAGCGTGTTGATGACTCGACTGAGAACCAGAGACTGAACTTTGTGGTTTAGATGTACTTGGACCTAAGTCACATCCATTTGTGTGTTGGGTATAATTGTTCTCATCATTTCTCTTTAAAATTCTAACTTGTTTTATGAATTCAATGTTAGATTTATTTTGAAATGTTTCCAGTTTGTCCGTACCCTTTGATTCAACAAAGTTCATTTTCTGTTCTCCTTTCTTGACAGGAGCTCTCTTGTTTTGCACCCTAGGAACCTTAGGTTGCTCAACCCTAGATTGTAGAATTTTGGGTTGTGCAGCCTTAGGTTGAGGAGCTTTAGGCTGTTTAACCTTAGGTCGTTGAACCCTTGGTTGTTCAGTTTTAAGCTGCTGAACCTTTGGTGCTTGAGCATTCTTGCTTTGAGCTCTCTTTTCCTGTACCTGCCCCTTACCCTTTCCAGAATTCACTTGTTGTTTTCGCTCAGTTGACAGTTTTTGATTTCCGTATTGTTTTCTAATTACTTCACACGGAACTGGTTCACATTGAGTGACAGTGATTTTGTTACCTTTGTTTCCCAAAAACTTGTCAGTTCTTCCTTCAAAAATTTTCTCAATTAACTCTTGATTTACGTTTTTGATTGGAAAATCTTTGTCAGAATAGATTTTACTGTCTCCCTTGAGCGTATACAACAAGTTATTCTTTTCAATGCTAGGAACATTTGGCTTCATTGCCTTTGGTGTTTCAATCTTACTTGGTTTCACCGGGGGATCACACAAGATGTGATTCTCAATTGGAATTTCGGGTGCAACCAAGTTAGACTGTGGTTTCTCATTTTCTTCAGATTCATCGTCTGAAGAATCAACATCCTCAATGATCGGAGGACTCTGTTCCTTAACAAACGATGAAGTTTCCACCTTTTCAGACTCAGATTGCCCTGAGGATGATGTACCTGTTTTGAACCCGAGACCTACTGCAAAATCATCGAGATTGAGTGGCACTGTAGGTTCAAAACGGGGCATCTCCTCGTGATCAGGCAACTTGGAGTAGTTATGATTCATTGGAGGAGGACATGATTTGAATCCTACCCCAGTGAATTTCTCATCCTTCTTTTTCTTTTGCACATCAATAATGTGATCCAAAACATAGCGGGAATTGGAATAACTTTCCAATTTCTGCTTGATTGTTTCACATTCACACTTTGCTGTGGCTAACTCAACCATCTGTTGCTCAATTGTGTCAATTAAATTGTTATTAGCATATTGTTTTCTTAAAACAGCCCTTTGAAGTTCAGAAACATCATGTTTAAGTGACGCAATTGTAGCTTTAAACTCTTTTTCATTTCTTGTCAAAAACAAGTTAGCCTCTGTTGCCTTTGAAAGATCCACAATCAATTCTTGATTGTGTTTGTGTGTTATTTCAAAAAGACTTTCTTTTTCTGCATATTCTTGACATTTAGCACATTCAACATTAGCAGAAATAGGTTCAGGCTTAGAATCACATACCTGAGAGGTTTGTCCTTCAACATGAGCCATAAAGGCTGTACGAAAAGAGAAAGATCCGTCTTCAGAGAAAAATTGAGAAAGCTTCTCAGAAGTTCCAGCAGCTTTCTGACAAAGAATAGATCTTCTCTTGCATAAGGCTTCAGCATCAGCCAATAACTCATCAACCTCCAGATCCAAAGCATCACTTGATATATCACTAGCATCAAGTGATTCCCCATCTGAACTTCCACTGTAACCCGAGCTATCTTCATCCTCAGAAGATTCACCAGCATGCACGGGTTCTTCAACTTTTTCAACTACCTTGGCATAACAAGCTGTGCCACCATTACCTCCTTCACCAAGCTGAAGATTCCAGTTGCAAATCTCGTCAGCTTGAACAACTAATCCTCTGTGGGGATTAGAGTTTGCAGATCCAGAAGAATTTCCTCCCACGGGAACTATTTGTCTGTCAGAATTGTTCTGTTGTTGCTGAGGCTGTCTTTGATTCCTAAAAGGATTCTGATTGCCTTGCTTGGCTGGTTTCTGACATTCCCGTTTGAAATGACCTTTTTCACCGCAGTTGAAGCAGGTGACAGCATTTTTATCAAAACCATACTTGGTGTTGTTGTTGCTTTCCAAGTTGGTTCTTCCTGTTCTCTCCATAAACTCTTTAGCTCTACGAATAGCACTCGCAAGAGCCCACTTTATATCCATCATCTCGAACTATTCTTTATCAACCTGTTGATAATCTTCGTTGGTCAGGTTGATATTTCCAATTTGACCGGCAACCAACCCACAATAAGCGCTGACCAAGGTATTCAACATCTCCATATGTTCCTTGGCTATCTCAACACTGACTTTTGAGAAATTGGAAGTATCCAATCTGACAGTGTTAGGGTTGGAAGTAGCTTGAAAGCTTGAAGAACTTCCATAAAACCCTTGTTGTTGTGGTTGTTGCTGTTGAGCTCTGTTTGGATCCAGGAAAGGTGGTGGAGTGAACTGAGGAGCTGTCTGTTGCACATACTGTTGTTGTTGAGAAGAAGAAGAATCTGGTCTTGAGAGCATAGTATATGCTGAAGGATCAAACTGATTTGCTGTTGACGGTCCGGAGTTAGAAAGAAAAGCTGTTTGAAGCTTAGCATGTTGAGGAGCTGGCTTATCTCCTTGAATACCACCTGCAATCCCAAAATACACTTCTGGATTTTGAGGAGTGATTGTTCTTTTCGCCTTGAGCCTTTCTTCAACATCTTTATTTTCTAACTTCTGAATTAGCTCATAAATGGAGATTGTATCTAGAACACCATTTTCTTTGAGAATCTCGAGATAACTGCTCCACTTTGCTGGTAAACTATCAGCAAATCTCTTAACCATTTCTTGTGGAGTGGCGGCAACTTTGAAAGCAAACATTTCACTCAACAGATGGTGAAATCTTGTAGACAACTCTGTTAGACCCTCATTCTCCATGCAAGTAAAACCTTCAAACTCTTTCTTAAGCAGTTCCTGCTTGATCTTCCTTGATTGAGCATTTCCTTCACATCTCATAGTAAGCATATCCCACAATTGTTTTGTAGTTGTGCAGTAGACAAACTGATGGTATATGTCTCTGTGAAGCGCTTGCGTGAGAATCATAAATGCTTTCTTCTCCAACTCGAACTTCTTTTTATCATCATCGGACAGGCTGCTGTAAGTCTGAGGATTAGATCCTGCGACTTCTAACTCATTCTCAAATTTATTGAAGAAACACATCCATAAGTCTTGGCCTTGTCCTTGAACATACGTTTTCAATCTTTCTTTCCACCAACCCCAATCATTTATGTGATTAAGCTTTGGCGGCTTTGTATTTGTACCCGTTTCATTATCATTTTGCATCATCGCTTGAATACTGCTGCTTTGATTTGTAACTAAGGCCCACTGATGTGCAGATATCATGGCAGCTGAAGGTGGGGTAATAGCCTGCATCCAAGCATTCTTGAAATCTTGATCAGATTGAGAAGTAGATGATTGCGTATTAGATGATTGCGAAGCCAAAGATGTCATAGTCCACGCGGATGGATCCCATTGACCGTTTGTTCCCATTTTATATTTAATATATTAGGTGAAAATTAATTTTAGAAAAATTGATTTTCACAAACTATGTTAAACAATTTCGAAGGATAACAAAACAGTCGAAGGATGTAGGATCGAAAGACCTGAAATTCACAAACTGTTAAGTCTAAACAAATAAGACTCGAAGGATCCACGAAAGATCACACCTGTTCGAAGGATCAACAGTGTTCGAAAGATCACTGTTGAGATTCGAACAATAACCTCGAAAGATGAACTTGAAAGATTCACCTATACGAAGGATCCTTATCTTTCGAAATGAACAGTAACTCGAAAGATGATCTTTCAAAAAGATTCCTTGACTCGAAGGATAACCTATTGACTTCGAAGGATGTTCGAAGGATGGCTATCTTTCGAATCTCCTTGATCGAAGGATGATCTTTCGAGATCGAAAGTTATCTTTCGATGGTTCTGACACAAGGACAGAAAGTACGACAGGTTGGTGAAAAGTTGATGTGGTAGGTGACCAACTTTCGGCAAAAGAGTATGATCTGACAACAACTTTTCCCAAGCAGATTTGACTTTCAAAATAATACCCAAATAGGAAGGTTCTTATCCACACCAAGGCAACCGGATTTTTGACCGGAATAATGGCCGGAAAAACACAAACCTTTTCAAATATGATTTTTAAGTTACCCAAACCTTCCCGTAACACACCCGGTTAGTTTAGAACACGTTTTTATGGTTAAAACTGCAGAAAACACACTAAAAACGGGTGCTAAACCAAGAAACTTTTTGTCCAAACACAACCAAGTCTTGCACAAAAACCCGGTTTTAACAAGGAAAAGAGCCACGGCTCTGATACCACTTGTAGGTCCCTCAGAGGTTGAGGTTTAACCTATTCCTTGTTATGTTTAACCCACTAGCAAGTGCGGAATCCAAGCTAGCAAGCAAACCGGAGTTTATATGAAAGCAAAGTGAACAAGAGAAAGAGTAGACAAGCAAGTATCAAAGTTTTCTCTTGTATTTCAGTGGACACGGTTACAGACCTTGACCAAACTGAAAATACACTCTTACAAGACTTGGGTTCACACACACAAAAGCTCTCAACAATGAACACTAACTTGGACAGAACTGCCTTTGAAGTGAACCCTCATGGATATATATATACCCATTTTAGACAGACATGCACGAAGGATAGGTATTCTGGTCGAAGGATCATCTATCGACCAGAAGTACCTTCGAAAGATATCGAAGGATCTCAACATACCTCGAAGGATGGTATATCCTTCGAGGTCCATCAAAATCCATCGAACCATCATCTTTCGAGGTCATCGAAGGATACAATCTATCCTTCGATGACATCCTTCGAAGCATCTAATCTTTCAAACACTAAGTGTTGATGTTTGGCCAAGTCAAACCAGGAGGATGGTTGACTTGGTCAAACACGCATTCCAACACATATACAAACATACAAAGACGTAAACACAACAGACAAAAGACATCGTTTTATACATAACAAAATACAGACAAAGTACAGACACAAAGTGCACCAACAGTTACCTATTTTATTTGTTTGGGTAATGAGATACATAAGAATTAACGAATATAAAAAGTTTAGATAAAATAAATAAATGCTTAAAACCTATGATGAACAACATAAACAAACGAACAAACATGAATGAATGTTCACGAACACATTACCGAACGTTCATGAACGCAATTGAACGGACAAGACATCGGTTCTTGTTCGTTCATTTAACTAACCTAACAGAATTTCTTATTCATGTTTCATTAACTAAACGAACGAACGTAAATGAACTTCTCGCCGAACAATTCACGAACTGTTCGTTGAATGTTCGGTTAGTTTATAGCCCCAGTTTTAACCGTTAATCCATGTCATATGGCTTACTGCTTGGCGTTATCCAGTTTTCGCCAAGAACTTCCCTCGCGCTCTCTCTCTCTCTTCCACCACACTACCTCTCTTTTCACATCATATTTCTCTCTCACTATAAACACCCAAAATCTCCTTGTTGGAGATGACATTATAGTACTTCGATAATTATTCAAAATCTCAAGTTATTTAGTGTACAACAAATAAAGAATAAAAAACTTTCTAGATTAAAAAAGCATTGATAGCATATTAATGAAATATGCCAATCAAGATCTTGGGTACGCTTTAGAGGAATCTAGGCCGTGTGCATTCAACTGGAAGACCATTGGGAAACCGGTTGTAGTCGTTGCAGTAGTTATAGATCATGTACTTATTTTGCACCCACCTGATCCGGTTTCGCCCTGCTGCATCAAGTCCTTGGGTACGCCATGCTTGGTTTTCATTTCTCGAACTTGTTGACTTTGAATCGGGGCTCACTTTGTTGGCATTGGCATTGAATTTCCTATATGAAGCGGTGAAAGGTTCCTTAGTCCAGTCGGTCTTCACACGCCCACCTTGGGTTGCCCAGTCATCGGCATTCCACAAGCTGGAATACACCTTCATTGGTTGGCTCTTAGGAAAGGAGACCCCAATAGCCTCATGGTTATTGAACACCCTTAGTGGGATGTCATCTATATAAAAACTACAGCAAAAAGGATTTATTATAATATCAGTATTCATATTAATATTCAAAAACTTATGAGAAAAAACACTAATATATATGTTGGATTCAATACTAACATGATTCTTTGTGAGTTCCATAGGATAGTGTATGTGTGGAAGGCTGCAGTAGGGTCGAACCAAAGGTGAAACTGCTGTTCTTTATCTCCTTTCCCCTGCGAGTACACATTGGTGTGGATGGTGTAAGGGTTTCCTGTCGAGTTGCCCAAAAATTCAAAGTCTATCTCGTCACGTCCGGTGCTTTGTGATGACAACTGATATGATTCAATACAAAGGCATGCTTTTGGTCAGCCATGGTAAATATATTACTAAAAGTGGACATAATATGAAATAGTACTCACATAGAACGTGGTGACAGTGCCAGCAGAGTTGTCAGGTACTAGTTTGAGTTGCATGTCGAACCTTCCAAATAGATACTCGTTCTTGGACTGAAAACCAGAGCCGGAGTACTGATCAAGTGAAAGATAAAGATCCTGACCACCATTGAGAATTTTAGCACGTTCACCACCAAAAGTGATGTCCATTTCATCACAAAAATTGCCAGCAAATGCGGCTACTATTAAACATGCAATTGTTAGAGCGAAAGCACCATATTTAGAATTTGAATAGTCTGGCTGTGCCATTGTTATTTTCTGAGAGAGGTGGTGATAGAGATGGATAGATGTTATGGGAAAGATTTGTGGGGAAAAGATAGCTTATATAGGTGTGGTTAGATCGACAATTTGCATGAGGAACTAACCAGGTCGTTATAGAAGGAAGCAATTAGTTTAGGAGTATACCAATCTGAAAATGACTAAGATATATAAACTTGAGTTTGCGCGTTCCAGCTCATTAGTGTATTGAAAATATCTTATTTTGGTAAGAAGAGCAGCTGTTGTTTTTCCCTCCATATGCGTGCCAAAAAACAAGTCCCACCGTTGAAAAGTAATAATATATTGACCTATTTTCAAGTAGTTATTTTGAAAAGGTTAATATTATGTTTTTCTTACTTTGTAATCAATTTTTAACTATTTAAAACGTACGTGTAACCAGTGACGGAACTAGAACATTAACTCAGGAGTATCCCAAAAAATTTTTTTTACCGTACAATCATACAGTATTAAAAAAACAACAATACATAAATAAAGTAAAACAAATACCTAATAGATTTGTCCTCTTCTTTTTTTTTCATAGCTTGAAATCGTTCCATCAGATCGTTATCTTTTACTTCACGTAAAAAATCATTTTCGACCGCACAAATCATAGTTAACTCTTCAAGTTAATCAAGTTAAACCTAGCTAATTAGTTAACTCTTCAAGTTAGAGGGTCTTTTGCGCCATTTTTGAAACTTGGAATCTCATTATGTAAATTAAAACAAAAGAATTGGAAAGTAAAAATAAATAGTAGACGGCGGGATTCGAAGCCGGGTCTAACTGTAGGAACTGAATCTTAGCCGATAGATATACAAAGAATAGGATTATTATTTATTTGTATTATTATGTATATCTAGTCCTAAAATATAGATAGGGCTCATTGTATTTCTCCCTATTTAAAGGGTATCTCTGATGAATAGAAATCACGAACAATTTCATACCATAAACACTTTTATGGTATCAGAGCTACGGTTCTGATTTTCTTCTCAAACCCTAAAACCCTAGCCGGCGTTTTTTTTCCGATCCCTTCTTTTTTTCCGATCGCTGCCATGACTAAACCTGATCAATCCGAGCCATCCCAGAAACCCGCAGTCACCCTCCATCCGGCGTATTCTGTGACAAATATCCAGACTAAAGTGCGTACTCTTGATGGCACCAAGGTTACGTATTCTGCCTGGATTAAACTGTTCAAGCTGCATGCGGTGGCTTACAAAGTCCTCAACCACATCGATGACACCAAATCGCCTGCTGAAACTGATGAAGACTACGCCTCCTCCTCCTGGAAAGAAATTGATGCGCTGGTTCTCCAGTGGATCTACAGCACAATCTCAGATGACCTGCTAGGTCGTATTCTGGAATCTGACTCTACTGCTCGTGCGGCTTGGCTCAAGATCGAGAAGATATTCCTCAGTAATAAGAAGGCACGGGCGGCTGCCCTTGAATCAAAATTCTGCAATCTCACTCTTGCAGCCTGCTCCTCTCTTGATGATTATTGTCAACGTCTCAAGGAACTAGCGAATCAATTAGGGGACGTTGACCACACTGTAACTGAGTCACGACTCGTCTTACAATTAGTGCGTGGTTTACCAGCTGAGTATGACACTATTGCCTCTCTCATCAATCAGCAAGATGCCGATTGGGATCTGGCACGTAGTATGTTACATGACGAAGTGATTCGTCTTGAAGCTCGTCAAAACACATCCTCTTCGGTACTAGTGGCTCTTGCTGCCCCGACACAACAAACGACTCCTAACCCTAACCAAACCCCGGATCAAACTTCTTCTAGGGGTCGCGGACGTGGTCGAGGTCAAGGCTATCGTGGCTCACGCGGTGGTCGAGGTCGCGGGGGTGGGCGCAACCAACAGCAAGCGAATTGGGCCTTCCAAAACTCGGGCCAAAACCCGGGTTATCCCCAGTGGGCCTGGTGGAATACTCCACCTTGTCCCTATCCTACTCAGCCCTCATGGAGGCCCAACAACAACAATCAGTCGCAGCCCAATGCAGCCCAATTCGCACCTTCTGCAACCCAGTTTCAGCAGCCCAATGACCAAGCCCAGCAGGCACATTACGCTGGTTACCCCCCTACGCCCCAGCACATGCAACCGCAGCCCAACGGATATGACGCTCTAAACCCGTCTGATATTCAAGCAGCTTTTGCAACAATGCAATTACAGCAACCTGAACCGTTCTGGAACATGGATACGGGAGCAGAATCTCATGTCTCCCCTAACCAAGGTATGATTCGACATCCATCTTCATTACCTGTTTACAGTAAACTTTTGGTTGGCAATGGTGAATGTTTACCAATAAAAGGATCAGGAACCGGCTACCACACCGTTAATGACCGTACCTATATTCTACCTAACATACTTTATAGCCCAAAAGTCATTAAAAACCTTATTTCTGTTAGAAGATTTACTCGCGATAATAACCTGTCTATCGAATTTGACCCGTTTGGTTTTTCTTTGAAGGACCTCAAAACTGGACAAATTCTTTCACGCCACAATAGCACCGGGGACCTTTATCCGCTCACCGCTCCGCAACTTCCGCCTCAAGCATGCTCTATCACATCCACTACACTACCCTGGCATGATCGTTTTGGCCATCCCGGGGCTCAAGTTTTAGACATTCTTAGTCGTAATTTTAATTTTCCTTGTAATCAAAACAAGTCTAGTTTTTGTCATTCATGTCAGTTATCGAATAGTAAACGTATGCCTTTTTATGCCTCTAATTCATTCACGTTTTCACCATTTGATATTATCCATTGTGACTTGTGGACTTCTCCTATACCAAGTAAAACAGGATATAAATATTATATGGTCCTAATTGATAATTTTTCACACTTTGTTTGGGTTTATCCCCTTAAATTCAAATCTGAAACTTTTCCTACTTTTGTGAAATTTCATCGACTAATCGCTACACAGTTTAACAGAAATATTAAAAACTTCCAATGCGATTTGGGAGGTGAGTTTGATAACCTTGCATTCAAAAATTTCGCCAATCAAAATGGCTTGGTATTCAGGTTTGCATGTCCTCAAACCTCTTCCCAAAACGGCCGAGCCAAACGGATGATTCGTCGCCTTAACGACATCATTCGATCACTGCTAATACATGCCACTCTCCCACCAATATTCTGGGTAGAGGCTCTTCATACAGCAGTGTATCTTCATAACATTTTACCTACAAAACGGCTGAATTATTTCACGCCTACGTTTGCCCTATACCTGCGACACCCTACTTACGATCACTTACGAGTGTTCGGGTGTGCTTGCTATCCTAATACATCAGCCACCCAACCCCATAAATTTCACACTCGTTCTATACGATGCATTTTTCTTGGATACCCTCCTGATTTTCGTGGCTACCGGTGCTTTGATCCCACTACCGGTAAAGTCCACATCTCCCGACACGTCACTTTTGACGAACGAACCTTCCCCTACACAATACCTTCTCCTGTTAGTCGGTACCAATTCCTTGATGATCCTATTCCCGATGCTTTTACCTTTCAGCATTCACCTTCACCTGACCCTCCACAACCCAAAACACTACCTCCACATCCTAGCATAATCTCCTACCCTTTGACCTATAGTCGTCGAACCCGCCCAACTCATTTACCCCCATCAGCAGCCCAAACTACTACCCATCAGCCTAACCGTATTAACTCAACCCAACCTTTTAATAACCAGCCTAACCCCTCACCCTCATCCTCTCAACCCAACCCGCCACAACCCGCACAACCTGACCCAACTCCACCTAATACTCACCCCATGACCACTAGATCTAAATCTGGCTCCACTAAACCACACACCCAACACACCCTATTCTCTTCACCCATCTCCCCGATCCCTAATTCCTATGCCAAAGCCTTTACTGATCCAAATTGGTTACATGCAATGCAAACCGAATTTACTGCTTTACAGGATAATGATACATGGGAGTTGGTTCCCCGCCCGGTTGACAGGCCGGTTATTAGATGCATGTGGTTGTTTCGCCACAAGTTTAAGTCGGATGGGTCATTGGAAAGGTATAAAGCCCGTCTCGTTGTTAATGGGAAGAGTCAAACAGTGGGGGTCGATTGTGAGGACACGTTCAGTCCTGTTGTTAAGCCAGCTACTATCCGAACCGTGCTTTCTTTGGCTGTTTCACGGTCTTGGCCTATACATCAGCTCGACGTCAAAAATGCTTTCCTACATGGTACATTGAATGAAGTTGTTTTTATGCATCAGCCCCCTGGTTTCGTAGATAAACGAAACCCACATCTGGTTTGTCGCCTAAAGAAATCATTATATGGCCTCAAACAAGCGCCCCGTGCATGGTACACCCGTTTTGCAAACTATATTCTTTCACATGGATTCCGGAGTAGTGCCTGCGACCACTCTCTATTTATTTACAGAAAAGGAAATGAGACTGCCTATTTATTGTTGTACGTTGATGACATTGTTCTTACGGCGTCTTCCACTACACTATTGCATGAGATTATTCGTACTCTCTCACGGGAATTTGCTATGACCGATTTGGGTGTTTTACATCATTTTTTGGGTATCAAGGTCACTCGTCAGTCACATGGCTTATTTTTGTCTCAGGAACAGTATACTAAGGATATTATTGCACGTGCCTCCATGTCGAATTGCAAACCGTGTACCACCCCAGTGGATCTCTCAGCTAAACTTAGTGCCGATGATGGGGCTCCCTTTCATGATCCTACTTTGTATCGTAGCTTGGCCGGGGCATTGCAGTATCTCACTTTCACCCGACCAGATATTTCGTATGCCGTACAACACATCTGCTTATTCATGCATGATCCACGTGATACACACTTTAATTTCATGAAGCGGATTATCATGTATTTACAAGGTACATTGGAGTATGGCATGCGCATTATTCAGTCTGGTACCACTTCACTGGTTGCTTATTCTGATGCTGACTGGGGTGGGTGCCCGGATTCTCGGCGATCTACCAGTGGCTATTGTGTGTTTCTTGGCGATAATTTGATATCGTGGTCCTCTAAACGTCAGCCAACCGTGTCTCGCTCTAGTGCCGAACCATAAACACTTTTACTGAACACCATTAACCGCTCCACCAGTTGCTTGTTTGGCGATCACAACCCGCGTGAAAATCACTTAAGCCGAAAAAGCCGCTGTTTGATTCCTTCCAAATTGCCGCCAAACACGTAAACGCGTAACAGCTCCAAACTTGCCTTCTTTCTTTTCTTCCTGATTTCTTGTAATTGATTTCCTTCCTTATTATACATGCTAAGCACCTAGACCCATTTCATCATCTCATACAATCAATCGCAAATCATTTCCTTAATTCACGAGACTTTCGAACATTATAAAACCGAACCTCTCACCCTCACCACCAAACGCATCCTTTTCAAAGAAGTCGCACACTCGTCGAAGACAACCGGAGTTTACGAAGGAACCCAACTCGTTCTTTCTTTCGTTCCGTTCATCGAGCACGTCGTCGGAAACAAGTCGGAGGAACCAATCGTCGCCGGAGTTACACCGGAGCAACCGAGTTCGCCGGAACGTCTCGAGTCGTCCCCATTGTTTCGGTATAATTTTATCTTGCTTTTGTTTCGGTAATCGTGTGTTCGAGTTCGACAGCAATTCCGCGATGATGAGCCGATGACAATCTGTGATTCTGTTCGAGACTTCGACTGTTCGTGTCTTCGTGATACTGATATGATATCCCTGTGTTCGACTTCGACATCAATTGTCGACAATTGTGATCCCTGCATAATTCAATCTGCCGCCCAAATTCCCAATACGCTGTTGGGTTATTTTTTTGGTTATTTGTGCTAACTAATATTGGGCTATCATTTGGTTATTTGGGCCAATATATTCAGAATTATTTGGGCTTAATATTAGTTTCTAAAATTTTTTTTGAGGGGTGTCCTAGTAGTTGTTGAGGGGTATCCTTAGTATAAAAATCAGAAAAAAAAAATTTTTTTACACTACCAGTTAGAAGTTTAGAAGTTGAGCCGTAGCCCAGGCTACGCCTCCGAGTACACTAGGTCCGCCCCTGCGTGTAACTCTCTCTTGTTCCCAACCATCACTATCACTAGTGCTCTAATGGTGGCTATAGGTATTTAAGTTTCACTTATAATGAACCCGGGTGAGTTTTCCGTGCCAAGTCTCAATTTCAAGTATGGGTGATGGGGGTTTCCTATTGAGGGATTTAAATTGAGGATCTATTGTGCGAGGGAACTTCCTAGCGCGGACCCAGTCAAGACATCGTATAGTGGCGGACCTATCCACAGTCGTGGGTGGGCGACCACACCCCTTGAAAAAAAATTAGTGTATATTTTAGGCAAAAAACCCGACCGCACCCCTTGAAAATATGGTTGAACGTCTCATTCGCACCCCCAGCAAATAATTTCTGAGTCCGCCACTGATCGTATGCTAGACCCCCGACATTCGCGAATAATTCACACCTTTAAAAAAAACTATCTTTTTCCTAACAAAAGTCTCCTACAACTCGTGAGAAGCCACAAAAATATTTAAACAAAAGCCTTATATCACCGAGTGATTCTCGAACTCTCGTACGACACTTAGAATGCTTCTAAGTTCAGCCTTGTGGTTGGGTTTGGTTATTTTTCGCAGCCAAAGTCTTTGTTTGTGTGAACACAAGAACGATTTTATAGTACAAGACTACAAGAAAGATGGTGTTTTGATTACTTGAACAAAGTTACAAGTACAAGTGGTTACAAAAAGTTGGGTGCTTCAAATGAGAACCCTTAACACCTATTGATACTAGTTGGACCTGATCTAGAATGATCCTAATTTAGAGATTTCCATACAAGATATTTTATGGTAGATTCTAGAGTATTCTTGCTAAAATATCCAGCACTTTGGGCACATTCTCAGCTGATCTAGAGTATTCCTTGGCTGCACTTATGATCAACCTTTTCTAGAGGGTTCCTTGATAATATCTTGATATTTACTTGATGATTCAAGGATGATCTAGATCATTTTTGGCTGGAGCCTTTGTGGCTGAATTTACCAGCCATTTCTAGAGTGTTCCGCAACTTTGTAGCTTGATCTTTGAGACCAGAATTTTGTAGCACTTACCGGAGTGTTCAAACAGCCCCTAACGTGTCTTGAATGGCCTGGAAGGTTCCAGAATCGCGGTGATACAATCTAAATTTTAAGCGGGACGTGACATTCTCCCCACCTAAATTCGCAACACCCTTGTTGCGATGCTTGGCTACCTTCGGCTTCTTTTTCGTGAGTCGCAATGCGGATATGGTCTTGGTTTGTTGTTTTTGCTTGGCTACTAGAGTAGTTGTATGTACCTGTTTCCCTTTTACAAGGTACATCGTGTTCAGAAATGGTGATGGCATGGTATTGTTTTGACGGAAGAACTCCATTCCGACGACGATGTCGTAGTCGTCCAGGGGCGTTATGGTGAAATCTATCTTTCCTGACCATGTCCCGACCATTGACTTTACTTTCCACGCGTATCCTCTGATTGGCTCGGGTTCTCCGTTGGCTCCTTTGATCCATCCTTCACGGAATGTGATCGGCATGCCAAGTCTTCTAGCCTCTTCCAAGGTGATGAAATTATGACTTGCCTCGGTATCGACAAGTGCCTTGCCGGTTTTCCCGTTTACCTCGATGCTCACGAATTGAAGTCCTTTGGGTCTTTCATCTAATTTGTTGTCTACTGATGTTGGCGGATAAGATTCATTTGGCTCGCATTCTACCATTTTTAAGTGCCTTCCTACAACTGTGGTTAAGGCATTCAATACTTGTAGTTGTATTGATCCCAAGTGAGCCTCCTCAGTTTCAGCAGGTTGTTCATCAACCTTTTCCATTGCATTAAGGCTATGCTTCTTTGGGCGATAACGCATGTTATGCGGTTTGTCGCATATCAAACAGCCCTTATAAGGTTCGTTAGCTATCTGAAATGGTTTCAGGGTGTCCTCTTTCCGGAATTGGTTGGTGGGTCTGGCTCCCCCACCTTTTGCATTGTTGGTTTCCACTTGCGTGGACTTTGATCGTGTTTCAGTACGATCATGTAAAGACTCAGCATCAATGATGGCTATGATAAGTCTTAAACGTTACGATGTTCGGCTTTGTTTTTCGCCCAATATTGTTGGCCATCAATAAAGTACGCGAGTGAGTCTTTGGGCGAAATATCCGGAATTTCAAGCATAAGTGTTGTAAATTCACATATGTATTCTATGATAGTACCCCGTTGTTTGAGATTACGAAGTCGAATTCTCGCTTCGTACTCAGCATTTTCCGGCTAAAATTGTCTTTTGATTTCTTTAGTGAAATCAGCCCAAGTAGTGATAGTGATGAAGAACGTATCTTGCTCGATCTCTTTTTGTTTTCGTCTCCACCATAATGCAGTAGTGTCCTTTAACTAAAGTTGTGCCGTCTTGATCTTCTTAGCATCATCCGTGATGTCTACGCTTTCAAAGTACTGTTGAATTTCCCAAAGGAAGTCGTCTACCGCTCATGCTTCTCACTTTCCAGTGAATGGAGTTGGTTGCGGGACTTTGACTTTAGTGGGAACAATGTTGCTTGTACTGCCGACTCCTTTTGCAACAGCTTGCTTGAGGATGTTGAAGTCCGTTTACATTTGTTTGAAGCGATCGTGGCATCTTGCAAGCTCCTTCTCTACGTTGGTTTTGAGTTAACCCAACTCGTTCATAAACATTTCTTTTATTTCATTCTACAATATTGCAATAGCGATTTTGAAGGCATCATTCGTCTCGTCGAGATCACTACTCAAAGGTTCTAATTGTTGTAGTGATTAAGTGACGTGTTCCTTGAAGGTGTCGAATTCAGCCCTTAGAGCATCAGCATTGTTGTTGTATTCAGCCATCGATGTTTAACGTCTTCAATTCGTTTATCCAGACTTGCAACCAAGTCTTTGAACATTTCTCGGGTCTTCCTTCCACCTTTTTGAGTGTTGTCATGTCCACGCGTTTCGCCTCCGGCACCCGTTGTGCGTTGCGTCATTTCTATTTCAGTCATCTCCAATGGATCGAACGTTGCTTTGATTGTCACGGAGTGACTCTCGAACTCCCATGCGGCACTTAGAATGTTTCTAAGTTCAGCCTTGTGGTTGGATTTGGTTATATTTCACAGTGGAAGTCTTTGTTTGTGTGAACACAAGAACGATTTTGTAGTGCAATACTACAAGAAAGATGGTGTTTTGATTACTTGAACAAAGTAACAAGTACAAGTGTTTACAAGAAGTTGGGTGCTTTGAATGAGAACCCTTAACACCTATTTATACTAGTTGGATCAGATCTAGAATGATCCTAATCTAGAGATTTCCATACAAGATATTTTATGGTAGATTCTAGAGTATTCTTGATGAAATATCCAACACTTTGGGCACATTCTTGGCTGATCTAGAGTGTTCATTGGCTACACTTATGATCAATTTTTTTTTCTAGAGGGTTCCTTGATAATATCTTGATACTTACTTGATGATTCAAGGATGATCTAGATCCTTCTTGGCTGGATCCTTTGTGGTTGAATTTACCGGCCATTTCTAGAGTGTTCCGCAACTTTGTAGATTAATCTTTGAGACTAGATTTTTGTAGCACTTTCCGGAGTGTTCCAGCAGCCCCTAAATCACGGTGAAACGAACTGAATTTTAAGCGAGATGTGACACTTAGCTAGCTTATATTGCTAATCAATTTATTGAACTTTACATGATTCATATATGTTATTATTAGAAAACTCCCTAAAAGTGTTACATTTTTGTATCAACGGTAAGCACCAACATATCAGTTAGCGGTTCGTCGCGGAAGGCATAATCCGTCGATAATCCATCAGGTCAAGGTCCATGTGTAAAAAGAAAGTTCATAAAGACTTCCATACGGACCACCAACGGCTTTACCGAAGGATCATTGATCGATCGCCAACGAAGTTTTTAATTTCAAAGAAAGGTAGATATAACGATGACGTATTAACTCATAAAGTTCTATATTGATTTGTTCAATATTCATGATGGTGGGTTACATATAAATACAAAGGCATTTCCTGTAATCATGGAGACAATCATGCCTATCCTAAAATACAATATTGACTACGATGAATTTAAAATTCAAATACACTGATACAATATTATTGGCTATTACCCCCTTCAAGCGAGCAGGTGGGGGACCGACACAGAGCATGTTACGAAACCGTTCAAAGAGGGGCCTTGGAAGGCTTTTGGTGAAGATGTCGGCAACCTGGAGCGTGGTTGGAATGAACTTGGTGTAGAGACGACCCGATGACAAAAGCTCTCGAACAAAATGATAATCTATGTCTATGTGTTTTGCACGTTTATGAGATACCGGATTTTGAATTAGAAAGAGTGCACTTTTGTTGTCTAATAGCAATGTCAGACGGTCGTGAGGCATTGCATGAAGCTCACGTAAAAGATGTTTTAACCAAAGAATTTCAGCCATCGTGTTAGCCATCGCCCAGTATTTCGATTCACAGCTAGAATGAGAGACCGTGGGTTGTTTTTTTGGCACTCTAAGAGATAAGATTACCTTGTAAGTAGATTGAATAACCACAAGTAGAATGTCTAGTTTCCAAACATCGAACCCAATCCGCGTCCGAATAACCAACTAATTTGGTGATGGTTGGTTTTTTAAACGTCAGACCAAAAGAAAGTGTGCCTTTAACATACTTTAAAATGTGTTAACAAGCTTAAAATGAGAGGTTGTGGGGTTTTATGGAATTGACTTGCTTGATTAACTGCATAGGATAGATCCGGGCGTGTGATTGTTAAGTATCGTAAAGCACCCACCAATGATATATAGAAAGTAGGGTCATGAAAAGGTGTTCCTTTGGAGCTGAAAATGTCGGTTGTGGTGAGAGGTGTGGCAATGGGTTTGGTATCCAAAAGTCCAGCCCGTGCAAGTATATCATAAGCATATTTTGCTTGGTTCAAGAATAGACCAAAAGAGGTGTGTGTTACTTCAAGACCCAAGAAATAGCTTAATGGACGCAAATCTGTAATGGCAAACTTGGTGTAAAGACGAGAAGTGAATTTGTTATAAAGGACGCATCGTTACCGGTCAAGATAATGTCGTCCACATAAATGTGAAGGTAGAGAACAAACGAATCTTTTTTGAAGACAAAAGCGAAGTGTCGGCTCTACTACATTGAAAGCCAAGTTTTGTCAAAAAGGAGTGAAGTCGTTGAAACCATGCTCTAGGGGCTTGTTTAAGGCCATATAGAGCTTTCTTGAGATAGCAAACATGGTTCGGATATTTTTGATCTATAAATACCGGTGGTTGTTCCATATAGACTATTTCGGTGAGAGTGACATTTAGAAAAGCGCTTTTAACGTCTAATTGGTGAAGACGCCAATTATAAATGGTAGCAAGTACAAGAACAACTCAAACAGTTGATGCTTTTACAACCGGACTGAAGGTTAATGAATAATCAAGACCGGGAATTTGAGTGAAGCCTTGAGCAACTAAACAAGCATTATATTGATCAACGAAACCATCGGCTTTGTACTTCGGCCAATAGACCCATTTGGAACCAACAACATTCGAGTGTAAGGACGTTTAACAAGCTCCAAAGGGCGGTTATTATGAAGGGCCTTTATTTCCGCATTCATTGCATCCACCCACTTAGGATGTTTAGATGTAGGTTTATAACCTTTAGGATCATGAGCCACAAATAACGCATGATGTAGCGGTGTATAGTTAAACAATTGCTAAGTTGGCATAATGTTTGGGCTTGAGGATACTCGATTTTGACCAAGTGGTCATCGGATACGAGGAAATTATAGGTAGTGTTGGTGTAGGATCGGAAGTGGTTGAGTTACATATGGGAGCCGATTAAGCGTAAGATGGCAGAATGGGCTGAACGGTTTCAAATGTGGTCGATGCAAGATGTAACAACCTGCACTTTCATGCGTTGTTACTACTCGCTATACTCGTTACGCCTAGCACCAAAGATTCGGATCATAATATAACTATATCAGATATAGCGCTAAGTCGAAGTATAATCGAATAATTACGCATATCCATCGCTATTACAAACCTATTTTCATGCATTATAACACTCACGATGATGTTGAGTGAGGGCTTAATCTACCCTCCTCGATAACCGTGAGGTGTCAAAACGGAAACAAGCAACGCTAACAAAGACTATCGGGTGAGTACCATGTCTCCAGCCGTCGTGACGATGACGGAAACACGAGCAAGTAGTGCCTCGATAATCATTGTGGCACATCACATCAAAGAACGCACTCGAAGGCACGCGTAACTCGATCATCGCACCGAATATTGGTTATATAGGTATGTATATACGACCCTTTTATGAGTATTTATGATAAGTAATTAAATGGTAATATGAATATATGAAAACATGGCCCAAACAGTCGAAAACGCACAAAAAACGAGGACTAAAGGCTTCCGTACGGACGGGCCAGCCAAACGGCTAGGCCGGTTGATCGGACGGGCCAGCCGATAGGCTGGGCCAGCCGATCGGACATGACAACCAACCGGCTGGGCCACCCAATCGAACGGACCAGCCGATCGGCTGGGCCGCTAGATCGGACAGGCCAGCCGATCGGTTGGGCCGGCCGACCGAACGGGCCAACCGATCCGGCCCACCTTTCCTCCTTTTCCCTCCTTCCTTGCCTATAAATACCCCTCTTCACCCCCCAAACACTTGATGTTGCTGCTGCTACTCGACTAAGACGTTCCAGCCCCTTAGTCTCCCGATTTCTCGCGATTCTCGTAAGTTTTTAACTCGAATCTTGTACTTCTTTGATCTATATGCATTCCTTCATCATTCTACCTTTCAAATCTCAACTTTTCACCGTGAAATCAACGGATTTGAAGTGTTCTAGGGTGATGTCACCATGGAGTTCTTCAAAGGTGATGTCATCCCATGAAGAACAACTCAGATCCGAATGGTTTCCATGCGATTTTATACAAATCTCGTCTAAATCTAGGTTTTCCAAACAAGAAGTTGTGGATTTAAGATGTTCTAGAATGATGTCGTCATGAAGTTCCTATGAACTTCAAGTGTTGGCCTCATTCCACCAAGAACAACTCAGATCTAAGAAATTCCGTAATAATAATCAAGGTTTTTACATCAGATCTATACATAAAAACGGTAGAATCGGAGCTTAGACCGACCTTCTACTCATTCAAAGATCTGATTTCTAGCAATGTTACCACCAAGTACGGGTTAAACAAAGGAAAACCGTCAAGAACGGCAAGTCCTGATGGAACGGGGTGATTCCCGGCCGATAGAACAGGTCGGAAATTGATGGGATTTCAGTTGTTCAACAGGTCACAACAACGTCCTGACCAAACCACCGAAAACACACGAAAATCGTCGAAAAACAGCTGGACAAGCTGGTCGATCGAACGGCCCAGCCGATCGAGCAGCCCAGCCGATCGAGCGGCCCAGCCGATCGAGCGGCCCAGCCGATCGGCCAGGCTAGCCGATCGGACGGGCTGGCCGATCGAGCAGCCCACTCGATCGAGCTGGCCATCCGATTGAACAGCCTATCCGATCGAACGGCCCATCCGAATGGGCCAACTTTCATCCAATTTCGCGTAATCCGATACCAATTAACGCGTAATTTGATACTCATGTAATCAGTCTGAAATCAGGGCATTCTCAGGCATTCTCAGGCATCCTCTCGTCAATCCAACCAAATACGCACTGTGAGTATACTTGACCCCCCCCCTTTTTATCGAATTTTGGGTGTAACATACGTTCCTTATAAATCAAACTTATCAAACGAATGTTTCAAATTGTCAATTTATCACTTGCGAATAACTGTTTGCATAGATATACGTGATGCTAGTTACATGTATGCTAGGACTTATACTCGTGACGTCCCACCACGACTAGTATAGTACTATTGCGCCCGACGGGGTCTAGTTATGCCATCGAAGAGTCGAGCATCGAGGACTTAGCTGGTAGTATCAGTTTTGCGAGTATATATGTCGTGTATTACGTTTATGCATATGGAAATTCGCAGCACTTTTTAATCTATCATACTGTTACATATCAAACCTGTATACTCGCCAATACTTTTGTATTGACATTATTTTAACGTATGTTGCAGGTTTAGTCGAAGTCTACATCAAATCAAGCTAGGAAGTCTAGAAACTCATCTAAAATCTAGGTTGTCGGATTTGAATTGTTCGAGAGGACAAGAAATCTGTGATAACTTATGTGATTGTATTGTTTGTTAGTATGGGATAACAAATGTAATAAATATTATCGCAATATAGTCGTTATGGATTCTCTTGAGCAATCTGATTCGCCTAGTGCCACGCCCCGATGATTCCGCCATCGGTTGGGGTGTGACACAAGCGGAGCAAATTAGGTCTTGGGGCCCGATGAGGATGGTGATGAGCTTGAGTCCGAAGAGGGGTGGTTATGATTGTATAAAATGGGACTCGTAGGAATAACAATTGATATAGGGATGTTGGAGGAGCAGGATCAGTGGCGGATCCAGAAATTTTTTTCAATGGGTTCACTTTTTTAGGACTAAACATAAAAAACTTCGGTCAGTTTGACGGTTCGGGTAAGGTACATCACATGTAAAAATACGATACAATTGTATTCATGATAAAGTAAAATGAACAGAACGTTACTTCTGATCTTGTCAAGCCAAATGTAACTTCTATAATTCGTACTTTATGCATTGACAATTGTACTTTTAATAGAGAAAAACTGAAGAAGTTAAAAAAGGTTATCCTATAATCTATTTTGTGAGCTAGGCTCTCTTAATCAGAATAACCCCTAATTGCTTCTCTTGATGCACAACATTAGTAAGATGGGCTTGAACAGTTAAAAAAAGAGGAAAACAAGAGTTGTTGAAGACTCGAACTCGGTATCTAACACTTAGAAAGGGCAGGTTTTACCACTGGAACACAACACTTATTCTGTTATGGGTTCACTGAAAATTTATTTATGGGTTCCTTCTCTAGTTTCTATATAGATTTTCACTAAAGATTACAAACCGACTGGGTTCCTGGGAACCCGGTATTTAAATGTAAATCCGCCCCTGAGCAGGATTGGTTGTTTGGTGAATGTTGCATGTGGGCCACAGATTGCACATTGTGCTTAGAACAGAATCACGAGTGGGGCAAGAATTTGTGGTATTTGGTTGTGGTGCTAAAGATGGCAGTGGGGTGGTTGATATGGTAGGAGTAATAGAGTCATCAAAATTAGAAAATACAAGTGTATAGAATCATCAATGGGTGGAACAATCCCACTAAATGGAAATGTATCTTTATCAAATTGGGCATGGCGAGTAATGTAAACTCGAGATGACACCAGTTCAAAACATCGATAACATTTATAATTCGGGCTATAGCCAATGAAAACACACGAAGCGCTTAACAGAGAAAGTTTGTTTTTAGCATAGTCCCGAAGATACGGAAACACCCGGCAACCGAAAGTTCGAAAGTTTGCATAGGATAGGAAGGGGTTTTATTAAAAAAGGTCTCAAAAGGTGATTTATCGTTTAGAACCGGCATGGGAAGACGATTTATAATATATCTTGCTGATGTAAAGGCATCTACTCATAAGTTTGTCGGTGCATGAGAATTGAATATCATAGCAAGACCCATTTCGGTTATATGTCGGTGTTAATGCTCGGCAAGTCCGTTTTGTTGGGGAGTATGAGGACATGACAAGCGATGTTGAATACCACTTTGTTGTAAGAGTTTTTGAACTTGATTGTTTATGAATTCGGTACCACCATCACTTTAAAAAACTTTAACTCACATGAAAATTGGTTTTGAACAAATGATAAGCAAACCGTCAAAATATCATAAATATTCGATTTTGCTTTTAGAGGGTACAACCACGTAAACCGAGAGAAATCATCAACAAATATTACGTAATATAAATAACCATCTGAAGAAGGAATAGGTTCGGGTCCCCAAAGATCACAATGTATTAAATCTAAAGCATGCAAAGAGCGTTTATTATTTAAAGCAAATGGCAAACGTCGTGCTTTCGACAAATGAAGATCAACATATTTCCGGTTTGGTTAATAAAGAAGTAACACACAAATGACCAAGTTTATGCAATGCAGAAATAACATCGAATGAGACGTGACCTAAGCAACTATGCCATTTTTCAAAGGAAGCATGAAGATGATGAGAGGAAGGAGCAGCAACAAGAGTTTTTTGTGCTTGCGAAAAAATGTATAGACCATTCTCACATGTTCCTCTTGCTAGAACCGCTTTCGTGTTTCGATCATGAATGTGAAAATCGTTAGAAAAAAGAACATCAACAGGACAATCATGTGTAAGTTTACTAAAAGATAGAAGGCTTTTAGTAAGGTGTGGAACGACTAGAACATTTTTAATTGGTAAGCAAGAGTTTAAAGAGGTATGACCAATTTTTGTGATCGGTAACGAAAGGCCATTACCAAAAACAACAGATTCATTACTAATATAAGTATGTGATACATCAAGGGAGTCCGGGGAAGGCGTCCTGTGGGTTGTGGCGCTGGTGTCCGTGCACCAGCCGGGAGAGTTTTTCGTCACATCGCATTGAGCGTGAAAGGCTTGAGCAAGATTAGCGTCAATCGGAGAAGCACGTTGGGCAAAAGTGGCTAAGTTAGGGCAAGCACTTCATAGTGGCCTTGTTTTCGGCACAATTGGCAGTGAGGCATGCGACATGATCCGGGTGAATGACCTCGTCCCGAACCAGATCCTCGGTAACGACCACGATGCCCTGAAAAGGACCCTCGTTCGGACCCACGTTGAGGTTGAGCAAGGTAAGCGGCCTAAGGTGGTTGTGAACTATGAATGACCCGTAGGAAAATTTCATGGTTCTCGGCTTGAGAAAGCAGATCGCGGAAGACGGGTGATGGCCTAACAGTACGTTGGGCAGTAGAAAATGTCTCAAATTGAGACCCTAGACCGCACAAAAACCAATGAGTTTTGTCGGTTTCGGCAACTGGATGTCCAATAGCCGCTAATTGATCACACAAAGATTTGAACTTACGCTAGTATTCTGCAATAGTAGATAACCCTTTTTGCAATTGACGAAGGGTATCACGAAGAGTGTGAGTTCGTTCCACGGAGTGATGACTATAGGTTGTCTCTAGGGCGAGCCAAATATGACGAGTAGTGGTAAAACCAATGGCCTCTGCCATGGCTTCTTCAGTAAGACCAATGGGTATGGGATTCGGCACCGGGCCGTCCCCCCCCCCCCCCTTAGGCACGTCGCACACCGGCCCCCTTAGGGGCGTCGCAGCACTTCCGTCGGAATAGAGCCGGAGGAGACGGGGCACATGTGGGTTTTTTTTTATTATTTTTTATTAAAATGTGGTGGGCCCCCTTCATTGTTTCTCTCTCTCTCTTTGAATATATATTATTTTTTTATTAAAGTGGGTAGTTTCCCACACCCTTGGGTAGTCCCCAAGATGATGCTTCTCCTCCCGTGGTTACGTGGCGCCTACGTAGCGGGTAGTCTGCAAAAAGACTATCCTCCCCATACCCACCGGTCTAAGAGTGGATTGTAGCAAGAGAATAACTTTCTGATCATCTTTCTAGGTTTGAAAATAAGCATTAGGAGAGTTTTCCGTCAACTGTAATGTTTTATGCCGGTGGCGAGGAGGTCCCATCAACATGGTCATTAAGTTGCAGGTAGGTTAGGAGGGGAAGGACTTGATTTCTCCAAACAAGATAATTGGTTAAAGAAAGTTTAATGGTAAGAAGGTGGAAAAGAGTATGTAGTGGGACCTCAGAAGATGTGGCAGAAGTTCCCGCCTTTATAGGAATTAGAACTTTTGAGAGGAGGTGAAAATTGGATATTTGGAGAGAGAGATGATGGATCGCTAATTGGTTGATACAATGATAAAGTTCTGTATTGATTTGTTCAATATTCACGATGGTGGGTTACATATAAATACAAAGGCATCCCTCATGGATACAATCATGCCTATCCTAAAATACAATAATGGCTATGATAAATTTAAAATTGAAATACACTGATACAATATTATTGGCTATTACTCACCTATGGAACAACGATGACATCTTCACCGACAAATTAGCGGTATATATATAAAAGTCAACAATGAAGTCAACTAAAAATGTGAGGTAAGGCTTCTCATACATCCCACTCTCCCAGGACCCCACCTATAGACGTGGCTATGAGTAGGGATGGCAATTGAACCTTAACACGATGGGTAAACACGAAACCCAAAACATTTGTGAGAGTTATGGGATCCAATAGTCGGGCAATGGACCGGGTATTGGATTATTTTTTATTTGTTTGGTGAGTATATGATACCAGATAATGTATATCCATTTATTGGATTATATATTTGAAATAATTTCTTTGAGTAAAATACCAAAATGGTCCCTTGGTTTAGAATTTGCCACTTTAGTATAAAAATGAAACTTTTTGTATCTTGGTACCCGAGATTTCATTTTTGTTGTCATTTTCATTCAATTGACAATCTGGGTTAGAAATTTCTATTAAATTCTCCATTTTTTGTCGTTTTCCCCGTTTAATTAAAATATATTTTGTTATAAAATGACGATTACACCCTTCATTTAAATAAGGAAAACAACAAAAGAGGAGAATTTAATAAAAAATTCTAACCTGGTTTGCCAATTAGATGAAAATGACAACAAAAATGACAGGGATGCAGATACAAAAGGTTTCATTTGTGGACTGATGTGGCAAAAGTAGTCTAAACTCAGGGATCATTTTGTCATTTTACTTCAATTTCCTTTATTTATTTTACTTGTGTTTGTATATATATACACACCCAAATATACATATAAAGGGCAGTGATGAAACACTGGTTAACACTAGGTTATCCCAGCTGACTGTCTCGTAGATTAAGGGTTCAATCTCTTCCTCCATTCGCCTTTAGCTGATATCCTACAAAACAGAACACCGGTGACTCGCCACAAGGAGGGGAATAGGGGGGTTCTTCTTGTGACCACTCTCCGACGTGAGAATAAGTACTGTTCTGAGGAGAATAGTGTGTGTTGAGAGTAAATAGTGAGAGAGCAGAATCCTTAAACCTGAAGGTGGAATCCTCTATTTATAGCAGAAGGATGAAGGAGGAGGGGGAGACCTGCCAGCTAGCCAGTGGGTGCCAGCTGTCTGACCAAGGGGAATATCCTCTTTGCCCCCTCTGTTATTGCTAGTGTAGTGGATGACATGGCATGCGCTCATTCGTCCAGCTAGGCGCTCAATGGTACTGGCTATCAGCCTGCCCTCTAGAAATCTTGCAATGCATGCTGGCATCCATCGATCTATAGGTGCCACGTGTCGTCCTTTTTGTCTGACGGAGCATCTTTCTTGTCACCTGCGACTTCTTCCAAAAGTTTCTAGAATCTTTTGGATGCACTCGGATGATGTTGACGTCATGCTTGAAAAATAGTGTAGTTCCTATGCCATGTGTGCACTGATTTAAGACCATACCTCTTCAGGTAGTGATCCTAAGAGAACAGGTTGCTTTTTGAAAACTTAGAGAAGCAATATATACGATTGATTCTAATTTAAACTTAATACACATACAAATATGCATATATAAAGTAGCGATCCTAAGAAAACTAGTGACTTTTTTAAAACTTAGAGAACCAAAATATACTGATTGATTCTAATTTGAACTTAAAATGGTAATCTATTAAGTTGTTCATTATCCAAATAAATAATTAAGTACTTCCTCTCTTCTTTTTGCTCTCCGGTCAAATAATTAATTGATTTCTTTAGCAAGGTAATATATGTAGACTCGTAATATAGATATATGTATATACATAATCATATAATTAAACAGTTATATATATAGAGTAAGGTTAACATACAAAAAGCCTTATCATACATCACGTAGGAGACAATGGTAACCGTTGGATCAGGGGTATAATCACGCATGGGACCACATAATCACGCATGGGACCACATAATCACGCATGGGACTATAATAACGCACGTTCTATGATAATAACGCACGTTATATTTTTTTGTCATGTATGTTAATGTAGGTTAAGCCTTGAAGTACATTATACTTTCTCTACAGATATATGTATAACATAAAATGTATATAAACTAGCTAAATTCCTTCGCGCTTCGCGGCGAATATTCGGTTCATATAGATTCGCTTCTTTACAGGATCAAAACTTGTTATAGCAATCGAAAAAAAAACCTATAAACTATAGCTATAATATTTTTGGATCAAAAGAAAACCTTTGTTGAAATGAAATTAGATTTGATAATAATTTATTTAAGTATAAATGTAAATTCATAATCTTAATCCTTGTTATATTATAAATAACTTATATATATATATATAGGGGATGGATCATGAGAAAACTAGTTTAAATGAGAAAACCAAAAAACTAACTAAAAAAACCTAAAAAAATAGCAATTTTTTTTTTACAATTTTTTAATAAAAAATCGCTACTTTATATGTATGGAAAAAAATTTTCAAAAAAAAAAAAAAAAAAATTTGTTGTACTGCACATGTGCACTAATACGGAAAGCCTAAACCACTTAACCCACCCCCACCGACACCCCCCAAAAACCTAAATCCCCCCCCCCCCAAAACCTAAATTCACCCTCCCACCAAAAGCCTAACCCCCCCCACCCCCACCCCCCAAAAACCTAAACCCCCCCACCCCCCAAAAACCTAAAACTAAACCTTAAACATAAACCCGAAAAAAACCTAAACCCCCCACCCCCCCCCCCCCAAAAAAAAACCTAAACCCCCCCACCCCCCAAAAACCTAAACCCCCCACCCCCCAAAAACCTAAAACTAAACCCTAAACATAAACCCGAAAAAAACCTAAACCCCCACCCCCCCCCCCCAAAAAAAAAAAAAAAAAAAACTAAACCCCCCCTCCCCCACACCCAAAAACCTAATCCTAATCCTAAACCTCCAAAAAAAACTAACCCTAAAAGCTAAACTAGACTCAAAAAGCTAATTTTAAGCATGTAATGCAATTGTAGTACATGTTACATTGCACATGTGCACTACTATAATAATAGTGTAGAAAACAAGACGACACCAAAAATCTTTTTTTATGTCATAAAAAATATGCTCGAATATACTTGAATGAAAGATAAGAAAATTTATGATCTTATGGTGCCATTTTTGTTTTAAAATGATAACGTATGGAGAAATGGGAAATGTTTGAAAAGTTATATATTTTTTGTTCCAATTTTACCCCTCCTTCATTAAAAGTCCCCCGTCCTTCATTAAAAGTCTCCCTCCCCCTCCTTTTTAGTGGATTTTAGTTAGTTTTCTAGTTTTCTCATTTATATCTAGTTTTCTCATGATCCTCTCCCTATATATATATATATATATATATATATATATATATATATATATATATATATATATATATATATATATATTCAAGAGTTAAGACTATAAATATTATTCTTGGTTTATTATTAGTATTATTAATACTATACTATTAATACAAATAAATAATAAAATGCAGATAAAAAACCAAATATGTAAATACAAATACCGGTTTTGATAACAATACCGATGTTCAGGCGGTTTTGGTTCCCTTGTTTTGTTATTTATAGGGTACCGACATCCGATATATCTTACAATGTAAAAAACAAAATATTATGAATACAAGTCAATTCGTTTCATTATTGGTACCCAATATTATTTATGATACATTTTTTTTTGATGGGTTTATTTCATGAAAGTCGTCTAATAATAAAAAATTATAAAAGCAAACACCGTGGTAACATTCTTGATGATATCGATAACAATAAGGATGTTTTGGGTTACATGAGGTATCTAGGAAAAAAGTATGTCTAAGACTAGACAACTCTACCCTTCATGTGTAGTCTCGTTTTGTCTTTAACCCTTTTTTACTTTTTATTACTCAATTTTTTTATTATTATGTAATAACTAGAACCTATTAGCAATGTATAGAAAAAATGGGAGAATGAGAGATAGATTTCTTATTAATGTATCTCATACAAAATACATAAACCACTATATATAGGCTTTAACATTAATACAAACATAAATGTGACATGTGAGTTAGAAATGTGGATAGTCACTAATAATGGATGCATTCATAACACTCCCCCTTGACTATCCACATGATGATATACTATTCTTTAATACGCTTGGTGATGCTGACTCGTTAAAAATCTTGCTAGGAAAACCCAGTGGGACAAAACCTCAGCTAAGGGGAAAAAGAGTGCAGCGCGTATTATCTCCCCCTAATACTTCTGGATTAAGTATGTTGCCACATTAAACACCTTACTAAGAAAACCCAATGGGACAAAACTTAGTCAAGGGAAAAAGAGTGCAACTTGAATAAGTCTCCCGCTCATTTTAACATGTATCCTTTAAGTGACGTCTGTCCATCTTCCTTGAAAGTCGAATAAAGCTTTTGTAGCGAATGATTTGTCATTTGATCCCTTAATGTGCAATCCTTTATGTTGTCCAATGTTGTATAATCTTCTAACGAGACTTTAGGTGCCTCCTTCCAAAAATTATCATATGTCCATGATTGTGTTTCGTTACATTCCTGCATCTACAAGACTAACCAAACTTGTTTTGATGGGTTAGTAAAATATAATCAAATATCGTTTATACCTGAAATATTTCTTTGAACTTATTCCAATGTCTCTTCGCTTAACAAAGGTTATATCATGACAATAAGCTCAAGTGAAAGATATTATAACCTTACATAGCTAGCAAAACATATTAATGCACTTATGCATTTAACGATGATACTTTTAGAATGAGAATCTCTACTTTGGTAGGAGATGATAATAGGCATTTCTTATAACAAATGACTTAACAACCTTTAACATACTTTAAGATTCAACTATATCCATACTAAAATATCCAAACATCATCTTCTAGATGTACTTGACGGATTAGCAAAATATAATTACATATATACTCGAACTGCAGTTCGAGTAATAATTAGACCGTGCCAAGGTCATTCAAAAATTCTCACTCTAAAAGCTCGACAATTTCTCTCAATGATGCCTAGACATCATTACTGTAAATTGCGATTATAGTAAACTTTTAAAAGTAGAATGTTCATAGAACATGGCTAGTTTAATCAAACTTATATCCCTCTTTATGCGAATATTTCGAGTTGTACAACACTCGTTTCAGCTATTTAGTCCATACGTATTTTGTCAACTTCATATAATATGTTCTTGAGGTTTTGACATCATTAATGCTTCTAGCATTATCAATCCATGAGGGAATTTATTCCATCTTATCCAAAATGCACGTGCTTTCACTTTTTAGAAGTTTTGCTATATAAATTTGCTCATTTAACACATAGATATCTATATCATATGCAAAAATGTCATGAACCCTTGCTTTTATCTCCAAAATCCATATTGTACCATGCGTGTACACTATTTATTGAGATATCTCAATCACCAGGTACAAGTTTTCTATGTATGTTTCTTGGTGCACAAGTATTAGATCGTTAAGATGTGTCAATTAACCTTTTAAGCACTCAATTGCTTTAGAAACTCATCAGGATTTCCAATTATATCCAACATGTAAAATAATCATAACCTATTCAAATCAGAATATGTATAGAATGATCACATTGTTCTCGAGAACTTACTTTACATGACCTACATAATTTAATCCTTTGGGACTTTCATGTAAACTCTCAGTATCAAGTGATACATAACATTCATAAGACGAATATCAATTCTCTCTTTATATTACCAGACTAACAAAATATTGGAAAGTCAATGCATCCACCACTGGAGAATACGTCTCCTCATAATCAATCATAGGTATTTGCGAAAATTATCGTGCCACCCATTTTTCCTTATATCACTCAATTTGATTTTCACATAATTTGCATAAAAGACCCGTTTATATCCAACATATTTTTGTATGTACTGTTGTAACACCCTGTGTTTCGAAAGTCAAAGTCAAACTCAAGATTGAAGTCAAAGGAAGAAAAGATTGCTAATTGCAATCTGTCTCTCCTTGCTCAATTCAAGTTTTGACTCCTTTGACTCTTAGATAGTCTATTTTATGTTTTATGTTAGTTGTGTTATGTGGAGTAATTAAGTATAATCGCAGAAATCAAAGTATGTTTATCACTACGAATCGCTTTATGACTGTGAATAATAGGAAGTAACAATGCGATAAAGTCAACTAAACGCTAATCAATCTAATCTAATCAACATCGCGCTTGCAACTCGAATTACGCATTTTGGTGATTATTATACGTGTGTGTGTGTGTGCCTTATGTGTTACTTGTGCATGTTTATTTATGTTATGTGTGGTAATCAATCGAAACGCAATCGAACTCATCGCAATCGAATCGCAATCGCAAAACGAATACGAACTAAGGATGATTGTATGTAGATATAGTATGATAATTAGTGGAGTAGTTGGGATTAAAAGTAATTTGACTAGTAAACTCTATCGCATCGCAACACTCGCAATCGAAACAGCAAAACTCGTCGCACCGAACACTCGAACCAGACGACCGATCGATCAGGCGATCAGCCAATCGACCAGCCATCCGTTCGGACTACCGTCCGATCGGACAGGCTGTCAGATCAAGCTGCCTGGCCGATCGGCCAGCCCTTTCCCCTTTTGGATCTCTATAAATACCCCTATCACTTTCACACTTTCTACTTTTGGAAACTCTCTGACCGACCAGTTCGTGCTCCTCACCTTTTCACAGATTTCTCTCGATTCCGGTAAGATCTCGTCCTAAATCTTGTACTTTCTTGATCTACACGCACTCCTACACCTTTCTATCTTTTGAATGTAAACTTTTAACCGTGAAATCACCAAGATTCAAGGTGTTCTAGGATGATGTCATCATGTGTTCTTGAAGAACTTCATGTTTTGGCCTCAATCCACCAAGAACAACTTAGATCCAACCGATTTCTACATAAACAACAAAGATCTTTCATAGATCTAAACATATTCACGGTGAAAAGGATTGATAGAATGTTTTCCAACCTACTTTCAACTCTTTTAAACTCAATGCACTCAAAACCGATAGAATCAGAACTTGTGCCGACTTACTACTCATTCTTGTGGTTGTGTTGGTTCAAGATCTGGGTTCTACCTACGAGGCTATCGATTTCAGGTTAAACATGGAACCTCATCTCAAACCGTTAACTGATCAGCTTGGGTTATTCCTGTCATATCAGGGGTACCAAGTGGTGACAAGGTTTCTATTGCTTAACACGTTATCAAAATGTCTCGATGAAACGACAAACAATCAAAACAAACAAGTGTGAGACGAACAGGATGACCAGGACGAGGTGCCGTCTGATCGAACTGCTGTCCGAATGAACAGTCACCCGATCGACTGGCCAACAGAACGACTTGCACTTTAGGACCCACACTTAACCGTTTTGTCAATCTAAGAAGTCTGAGTGTTGAACGAGTTGATGTCAGATCGGACTACCATCCGATCGAACTGCCAACCGTATCATGAGACATTTGAACTTCCACACTTAAACAATTTTCAACGTGTTCAATGCACTAGGAATGCCACCCGATCGAACTGTTGTCCGATCGAGTGACAACCTTCTGTGAACTTGTTCTCACTGAGGTGCCCAGCCGAACGGGTTGCCGGCCGATCGAATGACCATCCGATCGACCGACCTGAAAGGTACAGACACTTCAATGTTTTCAAATGCTACAATGTTGGTGCATATGTCTGTCGACTTCGTCTTGTATCGAGTCTTGCATTAGAATAGATAGACCAGGGCTCGAAAAACGAGAAAACATGTTAAAAGGTTCATTTCGCATGAAATGGATAAGCTATTTCGCACGATATGACTTTGTTATTTCGTATGAAATGAGCTTGACCATTTCGCACGAACCATTTCGTGCGAAATACCCTTGCCTATAAATATGCGTCTTGCGTTGTCATTTGTAACTTTCCGGTTTCAGTGCCGAACAGCTTCCGAAGTGTATACTCGCTGTAAAACGTTGTTATATTAATCAAAAGACAGTTTAAAGTGAATTGCAAGCTGACTCAACTTGATACGTTTGTTTCCGCCTCTCGTATTGAGCAAAAACTCTTCTGAACGACTCGTTTGGTCGTGCAAACGATCCTACAAGTGGTATCAGAGCTCAGGAGGAAGAGTTCTTACAATTTCAGCTGCAAATTCTGATTTCTACACCTTCTTTTCAAAATTAAACAAGTTTTCACGGTTAAAATGGCTTGAATCTCTCACATTATATGCGAAACTGTGTTTTAACATCAGCTTAAAACTTGATCAATTTTGGCAAAAACAGTTCGACATGATCACATCAGCAGCATTTTGCACGAAATGAGCTTCTCATTTCGCACAAAATAGTCTCAACCATTGTTCTTTCGTACGAAATCAGTTTTAGACATCTATTTCGCTCGAAATAGCTCTATTTCGCTCCAGACTGTCATTTCGTTTGAAAAAGTGCTTCATTTCGTACGAAATCACCTATTTCGTACGAAATCACTTCATTTCGCTTGGAAGTTTTGCTATTTCGCACGAGATCATCTATTTCGCACGAAACCAGTTATTTCGCACCAAACAGGATCTCATTTCCTACGAATCAACCTTTTAATTTGAAATTGCATTTCGCTTGGGTTGCTATTTCGTTTGATAGATTAAGTTTGTGAAAGTTTGATACCGAATCATGGAAGAAGAATTTTACAACGCGGTTGCTACTCCGATTACTATTGCACAACACACAATGTTGGAAAATGAAACGGGTACCATGCAAAAACCGCCAAAGCTCATGAACATCGAGGAATATAAAGGATGAGTGAAGCGATTCGAAAATTGGGTTCAAGCAAATTATTTGGATGCTTGGGAATGTGTTGAAACAAAATATGTTAGATCGGTGAATGACGATGAAGAGGTTATTGCTATTAAAAATCTAAGTGCTGAAGAGAAAAAGAAATACAAAGATGAAAAAATGATGACCAGTCTTTTGCATCAAGGTGTTAAGGAAGATACCTTGGTTTTATTGCAACACAATGGAACTGCATATTCAATTTGGAAAGCATTAAAATCAAAGTTTGTTGGAAGTAAAGAAATGATCAAGAACAAAAAATCACTTTTGAAGAAAGAATTTGATTTATTTCGTGGTCTAAGAACTTAAAGCACTAAGTAGATCATAGAAAGATATTGCAATTTGTTAGTCAACATGAAGAGAGTGAGCATCACAAAGGATAATGAGGAATTGATTGAGAAGTTGGCTGATGCGTTGCCACATGAAACTTGGGGCACGTATCTTATGATGTTGAGAAATAAGAAAGATTTTGGGAATCTAACACTGGGAAAGTTCATTGAAAAACTTGAAGCTCAGGAGATGGAACAACGAAAGATTTCAAGAATGAAAGACTTTGATGGTGAACAAGATATTGGTCTTTATTACAAAGGAGGTATCGGTGATAAGACTAACATGTCACCAAAGATCGAAACTGCATTCAACGCTAAAAGTTCTTCTGGAGGGTCTTCTCAAGGATCTAGTAGCAAAATTGGATTTTCTTCATATCCATCATTTGATCCAAATCTTTCAACGACAAAGAGTGGCAAAGTTCTTCATTGCAACATTGCATTAAACCTTGAAAATGATCAGAATTACTCAGAAGAAGTTGCAAAAAAGTCACATGTCTTTGTTGGTGACTGTATTAGAGTCATATGGGAGTTTAGTTGCAGGAAGGATCGGGAATCCAATGTTGACAAAAGAGGATTACGATCAGATTGATGCTGAGGAGATGGAGTTAATGGATATAAAATGGTGTATGGCGAGTGTGTTGAGGAGTGCTGAGAAGTTTAAACAGATCACAGGAAGAGATGACTTCCATGATGCTAATGTTTCTACTTTAGGATTTGATAAATCTAAAGTTACTTGTTTTTGTTGTAGGGAAAAAGGACACTTCAAGAGAGAGCGCACGAACCGCGAAGCAAGTGGAGCTCAAAATCCGTTCAACAACAATGACTACTATCGAACAGCGATTTATCATCAAGTTGCTCAACAATCACATCAACAAGAACCACAAACTGCACATGCTAAGAAGGCAATTGAAGAGTCATCAAAGAGAGCTCTTTATGGTATAATAGATCAAGATGATGAAAAATTACCAGAAGGTTTCAGTTGGGAAAATTTTAGCTGGGACAATTATTGTCCGGATAAAGAGATTTTAAAAGCCAAAGCTTTCGTTGCTCGAGTTGTTGAAGATACTGATAATGATGATGATTATTATGCAAACAGAATGAAAGAGCACTTGAAAATGCTAGAAGAGAGTGATAGTGATGATGGAAAAATTCGAAGGAAAAAGAAGAAAGTTAAAAAAACAAGTTAGAAGTGATGATAAAGAAGTTCCTGTGATAAAGAAAAAGGTAAGAGAAGTTCCAGCTTTCACAGTTGAAGCAGAAGCTAATGCACGAAAGATTGCTGTGAAATGTGAAAACTGTGAAGCAGTGAAAAAGCAAAACAGTACTTTGATTCATAACATGAACAGATTGAAAGAATCCTATGATGTTCTTAACAAAGCAATGAATCAGTACAACCAATCAAGCAGTGAATAAGCAACAACTATGAAAACACTTCAAGGAGCTTTCATGACAAAGCAGAAAGTCGTTAACAATTATATTGAAAAGTGTGCTGTTCTGGAACAGAAACTGGAAACCCAGAGGATTAAAATAGAAAGGGTAAACATGTTGTTAAAAAGTTACTCATGTACTTCTTATGTTATTGACAGGATTTATCCAACCGTTGAAGGCATGAAGGCGTTTGAAGAAGTTACATCTGAAGAAAAGATTTCTGAAACAAAAGAAGAAACTGAAGTGAAAGATTCTGGTAAGAAACAAAGTATAAGTTACAACAAGTGTCCGCCCCCGCTTGAAAATGGATATTCTCCACGAAATCCAAATTCTGAAAGAGTCAAAAAGGCAACCAACTTAGTGTGGGAGTCTGAACCATCAATTAATTTTCCAGAAACCATTGATGTTACTTTCACTGCATTTGACACTGATCAACAATCTCAATTGATGAAGAAAGTGGTGGATCATGTGTTAGATAAAGATGATATGGAGGAGTCTAAGTCAGAGTCAATGTCTGAGTCCAGCACTTCAAGTCCAACAGTAAAAAAGGGCAAACGGGTTTACAATAAGGAATTTCTTTTATCAAAATCTAATTTGAATGATGAAACATTCAAAGTTGCATATACTTTGAATGATTCTGACAAATTATTTTCCGATGAAGAATTTCCAATAAGAGGTGTTAAAACTGAAATGATCAAAAAGGTTTTCAAACTAACAAAAATTAATATTTCTGAAATAATAGATGTAAATCTTTCTGAAAAACCTAAAAAATGCACCTCAAGAGTTCAACAAAGATTAAACAAGAAAAAGGATTACAGTTCTGGTTCAGGTTATCGAAAGAAACCAAACCATAACGGTAATTTCAAAAAGAAAGGTTTGGGTTTTATTTCACCTGAAAATCATAAAAATGATAAAACTTATAAACCAAAAACTGTTTTTGTTTCAGGGTCAAGCTCGAAAGAAGAGGAGAAAAGTTCATTTTGGAAGCAGATAAACAGAGAATTCCTTGCGAAGAAGCAAGAAAAAATTGAAAATGAAGTTGTTCAGAAAAAGAAAGAGACGAGAACCTATTTTCAATGTAAAACAGTTGGTCATATTGCCAAGAATTATTCCAAGGCAATTCAATCAAAACAGGGAGTGTCTCTTAAAATGAAAGAAAAGATAGTTAAAAATGAACCACCAACCAAACAATCTATTGTTTCCAAAAACTCGAAATTTGAGGTTGGTGAATGTTCAAAAAGGTTTTACAAGAGAAAAGCAAATCTTGACAATCAAAAGTGGGTTGTTAAGAGATCTGATGATAGTCCTAGCGATGATTCTGATTCGACAAAATCAGAGGAGCTATCTTCAGGCGATGAATCTGATTCCACAAAGTCAGAGGAGCCACAAGTTGAACCAAAAGTTGAAAAATCAGTACCTCCAATGGATGATGCAAATTTTCCACCATTAAGGGCTGAAAATTTTAAACAAAGAGTTGGCAAAGTTGAGGTTTCAAATCAATTCTTTTCTGAAAAGAAAGAATTTGATGTTGAAAAAACCTTTAACCCCAAAGTGAAACATATTTTTGGAAAAATGATTAATGGGAAGGTAAAAGGGGTAAAGGAATTTTATGAGAAGAAGATAAAAGGAAAGAAACCGAGTGTTGATAACTCAGAATCTCCCAAGGACTGTCAGGCTTGGGAGAATGTCTTTAACTGAAAAAAAACCTGACTTGCCGGAGTTCCCAAGTTGGTAATCGTGGAGCAGGAATCGGCATCTTTCTTGAGAAATTCACATTTGTGAAATTTCGATCTACATGTGGTATTTTCTTGATATTGTCATATCTTAGCTTTACAAGTGGTATAGTGGTTAACAAACCTATAAGTGGTTGACAAAAGGTTTGTTTCTTAAAGTGGTTAATCAAGGTCATTAAGTTGAACTTGATTTAACTATCATTCAAAATAGTTGATTAAACAAAGCGATGAGTTTATCCCCATTCCCTACAAGTGGTAAAATCAACAAAACTTATTTTCCAGAAAAACCATTTTGATTAAAACAAACTTAAGTGTTTTGAAATCATAATGGGAAAATAGTTTGTTGAAAGGGGGAGTTCTGATTGTTTATGCCAGATGGATGGCGAATTGAAGCAATTCACATCAGGTTGTCATTTTATTTGTACAGTTTATCAAAATTTTCTTTAAATAGTACAAAATTTTAGGGGGAGTAAGAATTTTCAGAAAATCCAAAAACATTAGAAAATTTAGAAAAGCCAAAAACATGATAAAATCAAAATGAGTTTTGTTGTGAAAAGAGGAAATGATAGTACATCAGTGGACTATCACAGCACGCTAAAGAATTGAATAATCAAATGTGATAAACGATCTCACTAAGGATGTGCCAGTAGGGTTTTATACATTTAGTAGATTGTTATCGAGATATAAACCTAAAAATCAAACTTACTTATCTCGTGGGGAACATCTCTCAGATATATAGGTAACCCCCGAAATCTTTTTTGAAGGGCTTTCTATTTCTAACATACTAGGTCTTTGTACGTGATGATATCTGGGTATTATACCAGGACTTTTGATTTTGCGGAAGCAATAGCCTAGTCCTCGTATAATACTTTGCATAAGCTTTAAATCTTAAAGCGTACCCCCAGTACAAAAAATGATGAAACATTGAAAAATGCTAATCATGTACTGTTGAAGAAAAGATCCCCAAACGGGACACACCTAAAGACGAGCCATCATCTCTTTGTCTGAACGGAAGTTCTAACCTGAGCTCTCATGGTCTCGTATTACCCGTTTACAGATATCATTAGTGTACATTCACTTGTAAGACTGAATATAGAAGTCTGGATACGGGAGTATATTCTGAGGTGGTACACACGATTAAGTTTAAGACTTTAAAACACTAATCTCGTATTACGAAACAGTTGAACTTTGTGTGAAAATTTAAGTGGATCAGTATACTGACAATCTAAGTGAATTGTTTAGAACTTAAAATGTTTAAAGCTTAATGGTGTTAGTGATTTGTCTCAAAAGCTGATATGATCCTCTTACACAAACGCACAAAAACAAAAACATGGTCTGTAAATATATTTTTACTGCTTTTCATTAAAAACAAAAATCCAAAAAGATTGTGTTTTAGCATAAAATTTTGAAAAAGACAAAAAGATTTTATTTCATCTTATTTTTGACAACTGATGTTGAAAAGCTGATTTTCAAAATTCCAAGTGCTAAACATGAAGAACAAAAGAGTTGGGAGAGTTTGTTTTGAGATGAAAAATTGTTTGAAAAGAAAAATGTTATTTCTACAAGTGATTCATCAGAGATTAACATTGTAATACAATTTTATTGATTGATATCTGCAGGTGGTATATAAATTTGTCAAATGTTAAATTTGTGAAATTTATTGTCAGGTAAAGAATGTGCAGGTTATCCAGGTTTCGATTCCTGAGGATTCTATATTTACAGAGAGCCAGGTTTCTGATCCTAAGCAGAATGTGAGCCAGGTTACAATCTTGGTATTGTTGATACTTATGAACATAAGGAATCAAGAGACCTAATCAAGAGAATTAGGAAGCTTAAGAGCCAGGTTGCGATTCTGAACCTATGAAGATCAACATCCAAGGGGGAGATTAATTGATAAAGAGAAGAGAGAGATTGAGGATGCTTTACATTGTCAGATACTTCGGGGGAGAACAAGAAGACTGATAAAGACTGAAGATTGAAGACTCGACACTGAAGACTTCGTCAACATCCAAAGGGGAGTCTGTTGGTGCATATGTCTGTCGACTTCGTCTTGTATCGAGTCTTGTATTAGAATAGATAGATCAGGGCTCGAAAAACGAGAAAACATGTTAAAAGGTTCATTTCGCACGAAATGGATATTTCGTACGAAATGAGCTTGACCATTTCACACGAACCATTTCATGCGAAATACCCTTGCCTATAAATATGTGTCTTGCGTTGTCACTTGTAACTTTCCGGTTTCAGTGCCGAACTGCTGCCGAAGTGTCTACTCATTCTAAAACATTGTTATATTAATCGAGAGACAGTTTAAAGTGAATTGCAAGCTGAATCAACTTGATACGTTTGTTTCCGCCTCTCGTATTGAGCAAAAACTCTTCTGAACGACTCGTTTGGTCGTGCAAACGATCCTACATACAACAAAAACCTCAAAAGTCAAAACCATCATACACAAACACATCCTTCCCGAAGGAAGAAGTAATCCACTCGAACGGTCGTCCGACCGGACAGTCGTCTGAATGGACAGTCACTCGCACGATCAGCTGCCTGATCGGACTACCAACCGATCGACCAGCTGTTCGACCCACCAACACTTGTTTACGTTTTACGCGTCACTTATCGTTATACTATCGAACTATTCAGGCTAACCTTACTCTCAAGCGCTCCCTTGAATCCATCAACCGCTGTGAGTATACTCGATCCATTTTTGCTTTATGCACTTTTGGGTGTTACATACGTTACTTATACGAAATCACATCAAACACACTACGCAATAATTTTAATGCTAACCGTTACCATATGTATTACGTGACTTAATGAATGCTTGTTTGTTATGTTTACACATGGAATGCTGTCTACCTGCCTTAGCAACGATAGTACTATTAGTTTGGACTCAGCACCCGTTCACTCGGGGGTTGTTAAGGACAATTATTTGCATGGATTACGGTGGTGATCATGTATTACGAACTGCCTTGGGCAGTCAACCCGCGGTCATTGGTATTTATAGGTTCATGTCGATAACTAACATGCTTCATTTTCCTCTGTGTACGTGCTGGTTATGCGTAAACTATTTCGAACTCTGTATGCTATTATCAAACTTGTATACTCGCCTTTACACTATGTGTATTGACTTTATTTTAACGTATGTGACAGGTATTTAGGATGCTTATCTGCTAGAAAAGCGAGGCTAGAATAAGGTCCTAGAGGCCAACAAATAGTTGTCTGGACAAATGAAATCTGAGTTGTCCAAACAGAACTATTTGCCTAGATTTTGTATGTAATAATTGTACTATCTTTTATGACATGGTATGGGACATGTTGTTTTAAGTAATTGATAATTATTATTGTTATGGAAACTTTTGGACAATCTGTTTCGCTCAGTGCCATGCCCCGATGTTTCCTCCATCGGTTGGGGTGTGACAGATTGGTATCAGAGCCATAACTATAGGGAATTAGGCAAGACGCGACCTAGTCCGGGTCGAAGTCTCAGAGACCTAGACTATAGTTAGGAACCAACAGACCGACTTGTGCATATCCAATAGGGATCATGTACGAGCCTATTTCTCGCTATTCTCGCCTATCCTACACTATCACTGCACTCGAATTTTCAAATGAAGACAAGCGAATAAGTCGAGATTAGGTGTGAAAACCACAAACTCTCGACTAAAATTTGCTTGATCAACCCGCATTTTATTTACCAACGGGGAGAATTATACCAAATCAGGAGTGAAATCCATATTTTGATGAATAATCTCCTCTATTTTATTAAAAATAGGAATGAAGTTGTTAAGCCAGGGGTGAAACCCTAACCTTGACGACTTGTTCCGACCTTTACTAGGTTTTACAAAACTCTCACCAAAGTCTCGACGGACTCCGACGACCTGAAGTCACGATATGACTAACGGGATGCGTGCCAAATGCCCAAGAATCGAGGCAGGAGCACAAGTCCTGAAGGTCGAAGAGTGTACGACATGTCCTTGAGAAAAGTCGAATCACTTTGGATAGTCAATGTCTAATAGCCGCAGACGATCTATTTGTCGATTTTTCGTGTTTCAATTGTAACATTCCCATTTTTATCATATAAGAATCATAGATTGTTTAATTTTATTAACCACTAGTAACTAGTTTTATTTTTATAATTATTCAACCCAAATAGTTTTAGAAACTATTCTATATATAGTTGATTGAAATATTATACTAATTAATTGGCTTGTATATGGGTGACCTTTCTATTAAAATAAAAGTATATAAAAACTTATATTATTAGACGGGTAGGCTACGGTTAAGTTGACTGTTAGAATTATGAAGTACCTAGACGGGCCTAGAAACCGTTTAATAATTAAATACATCATAATTGAACCTACTCCGTTTTTAATGAAACTTGGTTCAAAATATAGACAAAAATATTTTCGTTCTGATGACATATTTATTGTTTTGTAAAACGTCATATTTTAGAAGTTATACGCGCCAAATAAGTGAAGCAGGTAAATCAATTATAAGAATAAAATAATAAAATAATAATAACTAAAATAAATTTGAGAAGGGTGTACGTGTCCATGGATTTCGAAGTGCATGCATGCCATTTTCTACGTGTACATGTTATATGATGAAAAAACATTTTTGCATTAAATTGCAAGTGACACGTGTAAACATCAAAAATCAAAGGAACTTGCTATAAATAGCACCATACAATCTTTTCTTTCTTCTGTGGCTTTCGATATCACATACTCTCTCTCTCTTTCTCTCTCTCTCTCTCTCTATATATATATATATATATATATATATTATAATAATAAAATCCTGCCTCGTTTTAAGTGTTTTAACTCCCGATCACTGCTACCCTTTCCGGTTGAGCTGGAGCCCATAATGCATGTCAAGGCTCTGCCCGACTAAGTTCGTTGGGGTTCTGTCTCGTGACATAGGGATAAAGTTGAATTAGAATTACTATACTTAATACGAGTACAGTATATATATATATATATATATATATATATATATATATATATATATATATATATATATATATATATATAGGGTAAGGTTCATGCGAGAACCACCCTTATTGCGAGAACCGCGAGAACCAATGTGAACACAAAATAAAATCTAAAAAAAATCAAAAAAGCACTCAAAAATTTTTTTTTATTTTTTTTAATATTTTTTAACAAAAAATCGCTATATTTCGTTCCATAAAAAAAAAAAAAAACTTTTTTTTTCGAGTAACAGTTATCCATGCACATGTGCATATGTATCATTACTTCAACAAATTCGGTAATACATTATCAGGAATAGACAATTGCACTTTAATTTACAATACCATTAGTAATACACTACCCTTTACATTACCAATATTCAAAATGCACATGTGCATAATTAGGTATAACCATGATATAACGTGTTTTGGTACAAAAAGTTTGTGATTTTGAATGGAGAAGTAGACCCATATACATGTTTTTTGGTTAGTTATATCTAGTGGTTGATGGTTTGGTTATAGTTGTCAATTTTTTATGTAATATGTTGATTGAATGGTATAAATGGTGTTTACATACATGTAATAAAGTGAAAATATTGTTAATGGTATTGTATTATGGATGGTAGGAGGTAATGGTATTGTATTATGGATGGTAGGAGGTAATGGTAGTGTATTATAGATGGTATGATAGATGAAAGGGAAAGTGTATTCAAAGTGGTGTACCAAAACACCTTATTTCATATTGATACATATAATGCACATGTGCATTTCTAATATTGGTAATGTAAAAAGTAGTGTATTACATATGGTAGTGTAAATGAAAGTGCAATTGTCTAATATATGTAATGAATTACGGAATTTGTCAAAGAAATGACAGAAATGCACATGTGCATGCTTGTGTATTATGGATGGAATGATAGATGAAAGAGAAAGTAGTGTACCAAAACACCTTATTTCCTGTTGATACATATAGATGCACATGTGCATTTCTAACATTGGTAATGTAAAAGATAGTGTATTACACGTAGTAGTGTAAATGAAAGTGCAATTGACTATTATTTGTAATGAATTACGGAATTTGACAAAGAAACGACACATATGCACATGTGCATGGATAACTGTTACTCGACATTTTTTTTTTGAATTTTTTTTTATTTTTTTTATTAACAAAATATAGCGATTTTTTCAAAAAAAAAAAATAGTAAAAAAATAAAAAAAAAAATTTTTTGGGTGTTTTTTAGATTTTTTTAGGAATTACTGTTTGTGTTCACACTGGTTCTCGCGGTTCTCGCAATAAGGGGTGGTTCCTAACGGATCTTTGTCCTATATATATATATATATATATATATATATATATATATATATATATATATATATATATATTTAAAATAGCTCGGGAGTTATACCCAAGATTTATACCAGGAGGCTTTCTAGTTGAACCCTAAAGTTACAAAGTGAGTCCATTCTTTTTTCTCACCGTTTTATTCCCTTTTTGTGATATAATTATATTCAAAAATGTCCCAAACCGACCCATAAGTAAAAACCCGGACCCCTAAAAACCCAATCCATATCAAAAATCAAGAAATCAAGATTTGTGGTCTTCAGACGGGCCGCGTAAAGATTCAGCATAGTCTTACGCGGGCCGCGTCAATGTGGAGTTGACCGGATAAGCGTTCAGATCCACGTGTCACCCACGTGGCACACCTACTCGTGACAAAGCAAGCCTATACGTAGACTAGGTGGCCACGCGGGCCGCGTAAGGGTCGAGCAATGGTTCACGCGGGCCGCGTGAGACCCATTTTTCAGCTATAAATAGCTTGGATCAGGAGCAGTTCAGTGGTGTCGAAATATTTTCACAAAAACGAATATACACTGCATAAAATCATAAATTTCATTCGGGAGGCGCTGCTACGATACAGGGTATTAACTCGATCGCTGCTACGATTCGATATCCGATCGATTGAAACTATCCGAGGAATGTTTAAGTGCTGCTCAAACCCGGGTTATACTTTGTCATTCGTCGTGATTCCGACAGGATGTTTGAGTACCGCCCGAACTCGGGCTATACTCTATCATTCGTTGCGAATCCGCTGGATGTTTAAGTATCGCACTTTGTCATTCGTCGTGAAGGTTTTAATCTCGTGAGCTTATCGTAAAAGTTGTATTCAGTTACTAACCTAGTTTTCGTATGCGTTATTACTTGAATTAGGTTACAAGGCTAATCAGTAGGCTAAACTCTGCCCGTTTAAACCTGCAATGTGAGTTATTCTCTTTTTATCAACAATGTTTTACAATACTCCAAATTATTTTCAAAAGTTATAATTACAGGGATTAAGTCGTGGTTATCTTGAATCACTGGCTAGTCGGGTATTGTGCACATTACTAATTTCTCACGGTTAGGCTAATAAATCCTAACAGTGATAACCGTCACTACTTGGGGAAAGACCCAATAGTGATATGACCATCGTCACCAGGTGACACGGCGCCAGATAAAAATAAGATAAAAGCCATTGTAATCGCTCTTATGCTGTAATCTATAACAAAGTTATAATTACAGGGATTAAGTCGTGGTTATCTTAAATAAGATAAAAACCATTGTAATCGCTCTTATGCTGTAATCTATAACAAAGTTATAATTACAGGATTAAGTCATGGGTATCTTGAATAAGATAAAAGCCATTGTAATCGCTCTAATGCTGTAATTTATAACTAAGGGTCATTTTATAAAACCTGAATGAACTCACCAGTATTTCCTGTTGACAAATCCTTTTTAAAACGCGTTTCAGGTAATTGCAGTAGATCGGAATAAGAGTTCATACGGCACCAAAAGGCTTACAGAAGTGGCTTAATTTAGCAATTAAATTAAATTAAGAAAAGTTGTTTTATGTATTCGGGTTTATCCCATATTAAAGCTACCTTTATAAAACTTGGGTTTTATCCCATCTATTTAATAAATAAAATCTGGTGTTTTCTAAAACTCTGATATTTTCCTAACTCACGGTCCTGATGAAATTTTCGCTGCAATGTTTTCAAAATAACCACCGGTACCACTTGGCTGCTCATGGCTCTCGATTCCGCCCAGGGTGGGGTCGGGGACCGTGACATCAATTCTGAGCCCGCAGCTGCTGACTCTGATGATTCGCTGATTTTGTGTGTTTTATGTGAAATTGCCTGTTTAAGTGTTTGAATTTTGGAGACTTATTCGATTTTTGCTCTCACTACGATCGACACACACGACCCGCATTGCTCTTCTATCTCAAAATGCTAACAAATCGTTACTACTATAAGGAACCATTGTACGAAGCTCACTACACCATACGCTTATACTATACTACTCGCTATGTTAAACGTGATCGCTATATTCGAACGCTCGCGGACTTTGAATGATAGGTTTCTGTATTCTGACTGCTTCTGGTGACTATGTGCTTACGTGCTCCTGTGCCTCTGTGCTCTACGTGCTTATGTGCTTATGTGCTTATGTGCGTTATATGCTTACATGTATATGTGCTTCTCTGCTTATATGGATCTGCGATTATGTGACAATATGATTATGCGACTGTGTTCCTGAGCTTTAGTAAGTAATAAACGTGTGAGGTGAGATCCGATTATGATGTGTCTGAGACCTATGACGATATCTGTTGCAGACGATGTCAACTGGACCGTCATCAGGATCCCGTCACCCACCACTTTCTTGCCAAGAAAAGAGAGACAAACGTCTTGCTGCTATCATCGCAAAACAAGTAGCAAAAGCTGTGAGTGATGTCTACGAGAACGTCAGCAAATCATCTAAGGAGTCGAGAACCAAAGCTCCTAAAGCTACCCCCAAAGCTGCCTTCAGTTTCAAGCAGTTCAAGGCTTGTGGGCCAAAGGAGTTCACTGGCGAGGAAGGCCCTACATCGTTGTTCCAATGGTTTGATTCCATTGAGGTCACTCTACGACAGAGCGGTTGCCCTGACGATCTCCGCACTCTCAATGCTACTGGCGTCTTCCAGTCCCGCGCACTAGACTGGTGGACGGCTGAGAGAAACAAACGAGGGAACGATGAAGCCTACGGTCTGTCGTGGGACGAACTCAAGGAGGTCATGCTGGAAGAATTCTGCCCTCCTCATGAACGCCAGAAGTTAGAAGATGAATTCTGGCACATAAAGCAGAAGGATGGCGAAAACGCGGCTCTAACTGCTCGATTCAAGCAGCTCAGTATCATCTGCCCTGATCAAGTGAAGACTTCTGACATGGCAATCAAGGAGTATATCCGAGCCCTGCCTGACTGTGTTGCATATTTCATGCAAGCGGCTAAGACTAAGACGATCGAAGAGACCTACTTACTGGCCGCTGAAATCAACGACAAGCAGGTCAAGGCTGGTGTCTGGGATAAAACTTCGAAGCACCTGCATCAAGCTACCATTGCCGCTCCAACTGCCAAAACCGCTGCCGCTCAACCGTCAAAGTCCTCACGCTGAAAGAAGAAGAACAACAATAACTCCAGCAACAAGAACTGTGCTGTCACTACCACTGCTGTTCCACTTCAGGCCATACCGGCACAGCAGCAGCATCATCACCGACCAGCATCAGCTACTTATGCACCACCAGCAAAGCGTGCATACACAGGCCCCCACCCGGCTTTCCCGACATGCTCTTATCATCACCCGGTGGGTCTCGCCTGTCGTTTCTACGCTCACTGCAATATGTACGGCCACTTCACCGCTAACTGCCTTACTGGTCCCCGCAACACCGCAGCTCCTGCCACTGCTCATCAAGCACTTCTCCTAGCCCCGTAAGGCCATCACGCGGCTCAGGCATCCGCGATCAACGCCCGAGTCTGTTTCGCATGTGGTGATCCCAACCACTTTGTGAACATGTGCCCGAACAGGGTTGTGAAGCAAGAGCCCCAGCAGCAGCAGCCTCATCAGCAGCAACAGCCACAGCAACAACAGCAAGCAGCACACGCCAGAACCTTCAATATCAATACGCGCCAAGCCCAGGCTGACAACAACGTGGTCAATGGTACGTTCCTTGTGAATGGTATTTATGCATCATGTTTGTTTGATACTGGAGCCGATAATTGCTTTGTATCGCTTGAATTCGAAAAGCTCCTTAGTCGTAAGCGCTCCTATCTCTCCTTGACATTCGACGTTGAAGTCGCCACCGGAAGAACTGTCGCCGTTAATTTTGTTCTCCGTGATTGTACTCTTGAACTCAACGATCACGTTTTCCCAATCGACCTTATTTCAATGCAACTCGGAAGTTTTGACGTCATAGTAGGCATGGACTTTCTTCGCGAAAACCATGCGGAAGTGGTGTGTTTCGATAAGATGATTCGATTTTCCCTCGCGAATGGTGATTTACTGTGTGTTTATGGCGAAACTGCTTTGAAAGGTTCTAAGCTCATGTCATGCGTCCAAGCTAGCAAGTATCTCCGCAAGGAATACAGAGCTTTCTTGGCTAACATTGTAGTAGCGGAGAAGGAAAAGAAAAGGAAGACAGAAGTAAAAGACGTCCCTGTGGTCCGTGAATTTCCTCGGGTGTTCCCGGATGATCTTCCTGGACTATCACTAAGTCGTGATATCGACTTTCGAATCGACCTCATTCCTGGAGCCAACCCTGTTGCCAAAGCTCCTTACCGACTCGCACCGTCCGAAATGCGTGAACTCTCGAATCAGCTTCAGGAATTACTTGAGAAAGGCTTCATTCGCCCGAGCACCTCTCCTTGGGGTGCGCCAGTCCTCTTCGTCAAAAAGAAGGATGGGTCGTTCAGGATGTGCATCAACTATCGGGAATTGAATAAGCTAACCAACAAGAACCGCTATTCCCTACTTCGCATCGACGATTTGTTTGATCAGCTATAGGGTGCTACGTGTTTCTCGAAGATCGATCTTCGTTCAGGCTATCACCAGCTACGCATTCAAGAGGAGGATATACCCAAAACCGCTTTTCGTACACGCTACGGCTACTTGAGTTCGTTGTTATGCCTTTTGGTTTAACCAACGCACCCGCGGTTTTTATGGATCTGATGAATCGCGTGTGTAAACCATATCTCGACCGTTTTGTCATCGTGTTCATCGACGATGTCTTGATCTATTCCAAATCGAAGGCCTAACATGCGCAACATCTACGTTTGGTTCTCAAACTACTCCAGGGGAATCGACTCTATGCTAAGTTCTCCAAGTGTGAATTTTGGCTGGAGGAGGTTCAGTTTCTGGGTCACATCGTAAATAGTCAAGTTGTTCATGTCGATCCCGCAAAGATTGAGGCAATTAAGAGCTGGATTACACCTAAGAACCCGTCTGAAGTCCGTTCTTTTCTCGGATTAGCGGGCTATTATTGACAATTTATCGAAGGATTCTCAAAGATCGCTGTTCCGCTTACCGCTCTCACGCATAAAGACAAGCCTTTTGTTTGGGGAACTGAACAAGAGTCTGCTTTCCAAACCCTCAAGCATATGCTCTGCAATGCTCCTGTTCTCGCATTGCCCGATGGAAACGACGGTTTCATTGTCTATTGTGATGCTTCTAACCTTGGTCTTGGTTATGTCCTCATGCAACGGGACAAGGTTATAGCTTACGCATCTCGACAGCTCAAAATCCACGAGAAGAACTATACAACCCATGATCTCGAGCTAGGCGTGGTTGTTTTTACGTTAAAGATTTGGCGACACTACCTGTATGGTACCAAGCGTACGTTCTTCACCGATCATAGGAGCCTACAACATATCTTTGATCAGAAAGAACTTAATATGCGTCAACGCCAATGGGTAGAACTTCTCAACGATTAGGACTGTGAGATTCGTTATCACCCACGCAAAGCAAATGTCGTTGCCGACGCACTCAGCAGATGGAGTTATTTGCTCAGCATTCGCGATACCCAAGCCCAATACGATCTTGAAACCCTCATTCGCGAAGCCCAGCATGCCTGTTTTAATGAAGGCACTCTGAATAAGGAACGAATCTATCACGACGGAGCTCAACTGGTGAATAAATCAAATGGGATATTCCATTATCTGGACCGAATCTGGATTCCTAAACGGACCGAACTGCGAAAGATTTTGATGGACGAAGCCCACAAATCCCGGTATTCTATTCATCCCGGTGCCGATAAATGTACCAGTATCTTCGCTACAAGTAATGGTAGCCGGGTATGAGAAGGGATATTGCTCTCTACGTTGGGAAGTGCCTGGCTTGTGCAAGGGTCAAGGCTGAACATCAAAGGCCCTCTGGATTACTCGAGCAACCCCCAATGCCCATATGGAAGTGGGAGAGTATAGCTATGGACTTCATAACAAAGCTTCCGCACACGTCATCAGGTCACAACAGCATTTGGGTTGTTGTTGATCGTTTAACTAAATCAGCCCACTTTTTGCCAATATGGGAAGACTACAAGGTAGAACGATTAGCCTGAATCTACACCAACGAGATCATTTTTAATCATGGGACGCCTCGCGACCAGGCGATCAGCCGATCGACCAGCTGTCCGTTCGAACTACCGTCCGATCGGACAGGCTGTCCGATCAAGCTGCCTGGCCGATCGGCCAGCCCTTTCCCCTTTTGGAACTCTATAAATACCACTGTCACTTTCACACTTTCTATTTTTGGAAACTCTCTGACCGACCGGCTCGTGCTCCTCACCTTTTCACAAATTTCTCTCGATTCCGGTAAGATCTCGTCCTAAATCTTGTACTTTCTTGATCTACACACACTCCTACACCATTCTATCTTTTGAATATGAACTTTTAACCGTGAAATCACCAAGATTTAAGGTGTTCTAGGATGATGTCATCATGTGTTCTTGAAGAACTTCATGTTTTGGCCTCAATCCACCAAGAACAACTTAGATCCAACCGATTTCCACATAAACAACAAAGATCTTTCATAGATCTAAATATATTCATAGTGAAAAGGATTGAGAGAATGTTTTCCAACCTTCTTTCAACTCTTTTACACTCAATGCACTCAAAACCGATAGAATCAGAACTTGTGCCGACTTACTACTCATTCTTGTGGTTGTGTTGGTTCAATATCTGGGTTCTACCTACGAGGCTATCGATTTCGGGTTAAACATGGAACCCCGTCTCAAACCGTTAACTGATCGGCTTGGGTGATTCCTGTCCGATCAGGGGTACCAAGTGGTGACAAGGTTTCTATTGCTTAACATGTTATCAAAATGTCTCGATAAAATGACAAACAATCAAAACAACCAAGTGTGAGATGAACAGGATGACCAGGACGAGGTGCCGTCTGATCGGACTGCTGTCCGAACGAACAGTCACCCGATCGACCGGCCAACCGAACGACTTGCACTTTGGGACCCACACTTAACCATTTTTTCAATCTAAGAAGTCTGAGTGTTGAACGAGTTGCTGTCCAATCGGACTACCATCCGATCGAAAAACAAATCCTCCTACATCTCTACTGCCAACCGTATCATGAGACATTTGAACTTCCACACTTAAACAATTTTCAACATGTTCAATGCACTAGGAATGCCACCCGATCGAACTGCTGTCTGATCGAGTGACAACCTGCTGTGAACTTGTTCTCACTGAGGTGCCCAGCCGAACGGGTTGCCGGCCGATCGAACGACCTGAAAGGTAGAGACACTTCAATGTTTTCAAATGCTACAACAAAAACTCAAAAGTCAAAACCATCATACACAAACACATCCTTCCCGAAGGAAGAAGCAATCCACTCGAACGACCGTCTGACCGGACAGTCGTCCGAACGGACCGTTACTCGCATGATCAGCTGCCTGATCGGACTCCCAACCGATCGACCAGCTGTTTGACCCACCAACACTTGTTTACGTTTTACGCGTCACTTATCGTTATACTATCGAACTATTCAGGCTAACCTTACTCTCAAGTGCTCCCTTCAATCCATCAACCGCTGTGAGTATACTCGATCCCTTTTTGCTTATGCACTTCTGGGTGTTACATACGTTACTTATACGAAATCACATCAAACACACTACGCAATACTTTTAACGATAACCGTTACCGCATGTATTACGTGACTTAATGAATGCTTGTTTGTTATGTTTACACATGGAATGTTGTCTACCTGCCTTAGCAACGATAGTACTATTAGTTTGGACTCATCACCCGTTCACTCAGGGGTTGTTAAGGACAATTATTTGCATGGATTACGGTGGTGATCATGTATTACGAACTGCCTTGAGCTGTCAACCCGCAGTCATTGGTATCGATAGGTTCATGTCGACAACTAACATGCTTCGTTTTCCTCTGTGTACGTGCTGGTTATGCGTAAACTATTTCGAACTCTATATGCTATTATCAAACTTGTATACTCGCCTTTACACTATGTGTATTGACTTTATTTTAACGTATGTGACAGGTATTTACGATGCTTATCTACTAGAAAGGCGAGGCTAGAATAAGGTCCTAGAGGCCAACAATTAGTTGTTTGTACAAATGAAATCTGAGTTGTCGGAACAGAACTATTTGCCTAGATTTTGTCTGTAATAATTGTACTATCTTTTATGATATGGTATGGGACATGTTGTTTTAAGTAATTGATAATTATAATTGTTATGGAAACTTCTGGACAATCTGTTTCGCTCAGTGCCATGCCCCGATGTTTCCGCCATCGGTTGGGGTGTGACAACTGTTGGTCCAGATACTTTCCATGTCATTAGAGAATTCAGCTTTGCCTTATTTGAGTCTTTCCATTTTGGCCAATCATTTCTTAATATTCATTCATAGGAAGATCTTAAATCTTGATCTTCATTATTTAATCTTTTTATGCGCTACATTATATACAAAAGTATAACGACGTCGATTTTTATTTCAATTCCATACATATCTTAGACATAATACAACTTATCGAGATCTCTTTATTTTCAGGTACGTGAGGTTCTTCTTGAACCATCATGTTTATTGTCTCTTCTAGAGATCTTATTACTATAACTTTGCCTTGACCATCTAAATTACTTGCTCCAATTTTCGAGGAATTTTATTATTGGAATCAACTAATCTACCACAGTAACAACCCAACATTTCGAAAGTCAAAGTCAAGTCAAAGTCAAAGTCAAAGTCAAGTCAAGGTCTTATTTAGATCTGTTATTTCTTGCTTAATTGACTTGTACTCTCGGGATTCAAAAATAGTTTAACCCTTGCGGTAATCAATATATTGACTATTTTTAAAAGATATTTTAAACTATGTTTTACAACGCATTCACAACGCTTAATCAAAACGCAGTTATCGCATTTAAACGTACTTTACATCGCAAGTTTATACTAAACATCATCACATCGCTATCGCAACACAATCTCAACGCAACTCAAAACACAGGTTTACTTTTATGCATTTTATGTGTTATGTGTGATTATTTGTTTAAATGTTATGTGTGGTTATCTCAACGCAACGCTCACTCGCAACTCGCCTAAATGCAACGCAACACTGAATGCACGAAACGAAAGTTGGAAAACCAACTCGCATAAGCCATCTGATCGAATGACTATTCGATTGAATGGCCATCCGTCCAGATGACCATCCGATTGACTGACTATCCGACCCACTACTCCACCGCATTTCTCCCTCGCTCACACTATAAATACCCATCTGTCACATCACTGTTCATTGATGTGACAGCTCTATCTGACCAACTCGCTCCAGCTCATTCTCAAGCACTTTTTTCTCGATTCAAGGCTATTTTCGTAAGTTTTATTCCTAAATCTTGTACTTCCATCATCACTACACACTTTCTCATCATCTTCTCCATCAAAATCTTACTTTTTCTCTATGAAATCACCTGATTTGGACTGCTTGAAGATGGTGTTCACTTGGTGATGTCATCCCATCAAGCTTGGTTCGGATCTAAAGGATTTCCACACAATATTACATAAATCTCAACAAGATTCAACATTTTCCAACAGTTTCCATACTATTTTCAAACTTTTCTTCAACATTCTAAATAACACCAAAGGAATCTAGACTTATTCAGGTTCTCTACTCATTCTCTAGTTGAGAACCTGTCTGAAAACGGATTTCCACTTGAGAGATGACCGATTCACGGGTTAAACATGAAGTTCCATCAAGAACGGTTATTCTGATCAAATGGGTGATTCCCATCCGATCGAATGGGCTGGATTTGGTATGGATTTCCGTAGTTTGATGCGTCGTCACGTCGTCTCCATTAAACTTCAGAACTTTTTAACTTAGAAAATTATACAAGCTTTCGACACATCAGATCTTCCAATCGAATAGCCATCCGATCGGATGACCATCCGGTCGAATGACTAGTCAGCCAAGTGACTTGTTCTTTACAACTTTCAACACTTAAACGAATTGATCAAAACTTCAAAGAATATCACACTTCAAATCGAATAGCCATCCGATCAAATGGCCATCCGTCCGGATGACCATCCGATCGAATGACTTGAATTATACTACAATGGAAACTTCAAAAGTTTGGAACGATTTACAAACATACTCAGTCATTCGAATGATCAACCGTTCGAATGGTCATCCGTCCGGATGACCATCCGTCCGACTCACCATTCGACACTTGTCTCATCCGACACGATGTTTTACACGTTGTTCAATGCTTACGCTATCGTTCTATGCTCAGGCTAATCTCCACGCGTTCCCTTCAATCCAAGTACTGTGTTTACTAGCTAAACACGCACTGTGAGTATACTCGAACCCATTTTCTTTAACGCACTTTGGGTGTTACATATATTCTATATCAAATCACATCGAACACACAATGCAAACACTTTTAACGCTAACCGCTCTCGCATGTTATACGTGACTCGATGAATGCTTGTATGTTATGTTTACACAGTGATTGTTTGCCTGACACCTTAGCAACGATAGTACTATAGTTTGGACTCAGCACCTGTCGTGGACATGGGTTGTTAAGGGTTTTACTTCACATGGTCACAGTGGTGATAATGTGTTGCACATTCTACAACTCGCAGTCATGTCGGTTGCATACAACATTGTCGATAGCTTACTTGCTTCACATTTCTACGTGTTACATGCTGGTTATGCGTAAACGCTTTCGCTATACTATATTGTTAGGACCTGAGTTTGGATTGATTGTGTTTTACGTTTGAATTAAGATGAAAGATGAATGGGAAATGCAGCGGAATATAAATGATAACAAACTTTGCACACAATCAAACAGGAGAATTGCTTTCAATACACAAGTTTAACATTGAACCGAATGCTTGAATTTATTACAAGATTCAATTACAATTGCAAGTATGTAACAAACTCCCCCTCAGCTTGAGCTCACAGTGATTTGTTCGTACAGGAGAGAAGATGGTAAAGAGCTAATGGAACAGTACAGGGTACTGTCCTATTTATAGGCACGGACAAACCACTGAAGCATCTAAGCTGACGTCACCATGAGAGTGACATCTAACCTCCTAACAAACTATAACATCTGACCTATACAACTACTATTGTGCTAACAACTGTTATACATTACATTTCATAAAGACAAACTAAACTACTGCTGAATCTACTGATGTAAACCCAACAGTACTTGATATAACTCAGCAGTGCTTGACTTCAAGGCAGCAGATTGAACAGTAGGGCTTTAGTCTTCATTAGTCTTTGACTATGATCAGCAGTTGTAGGTCAGCAGTTTGTAAAGATCAGTAGATTGGAGGTTAGCAGATGTTAAAACCACTTGCTAGGGGAGAGACTTGAGTACATAACATCTGCTTATTCTGGATCCACTGCTCTGATCCAGTTTTGGCTTTAATTATCTGTTTCTTTGATAGGGTTCAAATCCAACAATCTCCCCCTGGAACAGATAATGCCAAAACTCTTCATTATTGGTAGATCTTTATTGCCTCATCAACAGTTCCCTTATTTGCCCTTTGAGTTGTAGCTCAAAGGCTAAGGCATCTATGTCATCTTCATCCCTGCTAAGTGGAAGATCAAGGAGATCCTGCAAATCTTCAAAACTTAGGCCAAGTGCTTGTTCCCTTGTTATTTTCTTCACTTCTCCACTAGACTTGATCACTGTCAGTACATGGTTCTGTTTGTCAGTTTTCCACTTTAGTACTTTTGAGTCTGGTGGGTTTCTTAGGAGATTTTTATTAGATGAGGTGTTTGGTGATGCTGGCCTATTAATGACTGACTGAGCAGTACTTGCAGGTTGATTCAATCCAAGAATTTCTTCAATCATCTTCTTAATGCCCTCTTTTATAAGGTCATCACCTGCCATTAACTCTTGTATTGTTTCAGCATCCAACTGTTTTTGTTGCCTTCTTTTAAGACTGCACCAGCTGGAGTAGTGGCTCTCCTGATTTGCAGCTTTGGTGGTCTTGTTGAACCCTCTGCTTCAGGATAGTCAGGTTTTTGTGGAGCATTAGGATCTGTCTTCCTTAATTTCTCCAAGCTTTTGTAGGTAGCCCTGACTTTATCTTCTCTCCATCTTATCACTTGATTTTCAGACCCATAATCAGCAGCAATTAATTCCTCCTTCATTCTCCTCAGCTCTACCTTTTTATTTGGTACATTTTTCTTGTATTTTGCCCAATCAGGAGGAGTGTGCTTGACCTTATTCTTAATCATTTCTTGAATCCTGGCTGCTTCACTTTCCAGCTCAGGTATTGTCCAATCTTTATACATGGGTCTTTCTCCCTTGTATTTCTTGTGAGCCATGATGTTTTCAACATAGTCTTTTCTCAGGGATTCATCTGCCCTTTCTGATATGTGCTGACACACTTTCTTTGCAAATTGTACCAAAGATCTGACTTGTGTGAGCAAAAATTGGTAGTTCTGTTGAATTTCTCTGTCAGAATTCCCTTGTGTATTTCTTTTAGAGATATCCTCTGCTTGTTGAGCCTTGATTTTCAAATATTCTTCAATATTGATAGGCCTGGGATATCCTCCAACTGATGGCAAACTCCTTTTAGCAGGATCATCCTCATAATAGAAGGATTTAATTTCTTCTCTGACTGCTATGAGCTCAAGAGGAAATTGAACACCTGCATGAGCTAATGGCTTTTGAATCTGAGCTGATGAGAAGGGAACAGGTTTTGGTACTGTAACAAGTGATAAAGATTTTGAAGATGTTGGTGGTGGTGGTGGTGAAGTGTCATCATCATTCTGGATTAACCTTCTCCTTTTTGGTTGAGGAGAGGCTGATGATGTTTTGGGTGGATCAGTGGTGGTGATTTGAGTGGAAGTGATTTGTGATTGACTAACAGCTGTTGAAACAACTGGTGTTTCAACCACTGTTACCATTACAACAGATGTTGTAACATCTGATGTCTTCTGCTTTTTGGCAAGAGATGATGGTGGTGAGGCTGTTTTTGGTGGTGAAGTGATTTTTGGTGGTGATGGTTGTAAGGCAGTGGTTGTGGTGTGTGTTGAAGTAGTGTGTGTTGAAGAGATGGTAGGTGTTTGGCTGACAGTTGTTGAAACTACTGAAGTATCAGCAGTTGTTGATACAACAGGTGTTATAACAACTGTTTGGGTGGAAGATTAATGTTGGGGGGCTTTTGGACGGTGGTTTGGGAGTATGCTTTGTGGGTCTGGATGGTATGGATTTGGGTTCCCTCACTTTTCTAGTGGGATTTCTTTTTGGCTCGGGATTTTTAACATCCTTTGGCTCAGAACAACCCTGCGCATTCAGCTCCGTATGAGCTCTTTTCTCCTTATTCCACCTGGACAAGTCCTTTGCCTCTCTCTCCCTTTTTACACTTGCTTTTTCTTCATCAAGTGCATTTGTGGTAACATCAATCTTTTTGCTACCATCTGGCAAGGGAATCTTTTAGTCATAGCATCCTTTTCTGGTTTAATGTAAAGACCATCATCTATTCCCTTCTTCTTCCACTCCTGGATTTCCTCCCCCTTTTTGGCATTATCTGGGGGTAGTTGATCAATGAAGAGAACAGTTGGAAGAGCAGTGCCAGTGGTGTTCAAGATGTGGGCCTTTATAGCCTTGATATCTTCTTGGGTGTTTTTGAACCTGGACTCCATTATGTTTCTCAGCTCTTGTACATGTATTGCATGTTGCTGATCAGCCATTTGTTTTTGTTGTTGGAGAAAAGGTTGAAATAGATTCCATAACTCATCTGCAGCAGGTGCTTGTGGTGGAGCAGGTGGTTGAGGTGGAACAACAGTGGATTGCACCTTTTGAACTTTCAACAACTGTTGCAGCACTTCTTTGATTTTTGCAACAGAGGTATCCATTTTTTCAACTCTATCCGTCAATTCTAGGTACTTTAAACCCTCACCCAACTTAATGGGATCATCTGATTTCCCACTAGCAGTGGTTGTAACAGTGGTTGATGTAGGGAGTGTACTCCAAACATCATCCACTGATGCCCCTTTTTCTTGGTTCTGGGGACTTCTTCCTTCAACACTTGATAACTTTTTGATGTTCCCAGTGGTCAAAACAAACTCACTAGTGGTTATCAGAGGTGCTACAGATGGAATTTCCTCCAAGGAAGTCTTATTGATGTAACCACTGTCCAAATGTAAACCAGTGGGTTCAACACTTGTAGTGGCTGCTTCACTTGGACTACCACCAAGAGTTACTTGTAACTCAAGGGGTGTAACCTCCTCAGGTTGTGTTGGTGGGTTAGCAATGATTGATACATCAGACCCAGTCATTTGTTGTGGTATATTCTCATTGACAGGTGATTGAGAAGGACTGGTTTGTGCCTGGTTCAAATCAAGAGCATCCAACAAGATTTTTGTTTGTGGGGGAATTGTGGAGGTGAGGTTGGGTGTAGAAAGAGAATTGGCCCCGGGCATTGGGCTGTGGATGATGGAAGCAACTGATTCCAGATCATCATATTGTGGTGTCCCTATTTGTACAACCTGTTCTTTTTGAGAAGAAGCAGGAGGAGTTTCAGCCATGGGTTGAGATATTTCTACCAACTGCTGTGAGGAAGTAGCAGCAGCGGTTTCTTGTGACTTTTGTGCTGTCACTAGCAGTTGCTCTGGTATCTTATCCTCTAGAGTTGCCTTTTTGGTAGGTTTGGGGGGCTTTTGAGTTTTCTTTTGTTTTGGCTTTTTGGTAATTGTAGGTGTGGGTTTCAAAGCAGTTGTTTTGCTGCTTTGATCACCTTGAGCAGTAGGCTCAGCAGCAGATACCTGAGGAGAAGTGGTAGCTGCTAAATTCTGCTCAGGCACCTCTGCATGTGTTTTGCAAGGTGTTGACATTCTAGTAAAAGTTTCAGCAGTTAAGCTGTTTATTTGAAAAGATTCACCTTGTTTTATTGCAGAGGCCTCATCCTTACCAAATTTCTTTTCAAATAATAGCTTAGAAATCTTGGAAAAAGTAAGAATGGCTTTTTATCAACATTTTTAACCAAATCATTAAAGATTTCCTGGGAATAATTGAAATTTTCATCTTGAAGAATAGCATACCCTAGGTTTTGAATCTTTAATGGTATTTCATTAAAAGAGGTGGTTTTGTTTGAAACACACATTAACAGGGTATGAAATAAAAATCTTGTTGTAGGAGGGAAGTACCCTTTTTGTAAGGTATCGTTCTTCATCATTGAATCAGCATACCCTCTTTCAAGGAAATCAATTTTTAACTCATTTTTGGGAAAAGAATTTTTACCTTCCTGATCATCGAGTTCAAAGACTTTCGAGATGGATTGTGGTGTGATTTTGACAGCTTTACCCTTTAGAGAAGAATTAATGGCTATAACATTTTCTCCTTGTTTTTCAAGGGTAATATTTTTTCCAAAACTCTCTTTGGGTTTGTAGATAAATTGGAGCATCTGCTATAAGCAAAGTTTTGTACTTTGAGGCAGACATGAGGTCAATGATGGAATTGAAAGCATCGGTGGTGCCGGGTTTTGTAAGAAGACCCAGAATGTTGTGAGAAGCTTTGTGTGGGATTTCAGTGGGTGTTGACGATGATTTGGAAGAGGATTTTGCAGATGACTTCGATTTTGTCATTTTGGAGAAGATGATCGAAGCTGGTTGTGAAGAAATTTGAGAAGATGAGATGAAAACTGCTTTGAGAAAGGAATTTTTAAGAATTCAATTCGACAGTAAAACCCTGTTTGGGGTTTTGAAAGGGGGTTTTATGGAAAAAAAAGTGAATGCTGACGTGGCAGTGGTTAGAAAAGGTCTGACCACTATGTACTGTCCATGTGCCAACCCCTAATAAAATGAAGGACAATACTTTTTATGAAAACCACTGATGAAAGAGGATCAGTGGTTGCAACGGTAACAAATGAAGGCAGTGGGTGATTTTTACTATCAGTAGATAGCACATCAGTGGATAAAACACTGATTTTGAACAACAGTGCTTATCAAGAGAATGAGAGAACAGGGGATGACTTTCAGCAGTGGACAGACTTTGAAGTAGAACAGACTTTTGAACAAAGCAGTGGTTATGGCAGACTTTTAAGGATTTTAATGAAAACTTTTATTTTTATCTATTTTTAAGGGTGGATTTTTGATTTTCTGAAAACATTTTAATGCTTTTATTCACAGAAAAATAGGATCTTGCCTGTTATTCCATGTTTAGCATGCCAATCCTAGAGATCAAGCTTTCAAAGGTAGATGTGTATAATGCTTTGGTTAGCACATCTGCCAGCTGATCCTTAGTTGGAACATGATGAAGAGAAAGCAATCCCTCACAAAGTGATGTCTGATGTCAATGTGCTTCGTGGTTGAATGAAAAACTGGATTTTTGATGATATTTTCTGCTGTCTGACTATCCAACATGAGTGGTGTTTTTAGGGCAGTGATACCAAAATCCAGCAACTGATTTTGAAGCCAAAGCAGTTGGGTTGTACAGCTTGCAGCAGCTATATACTCTACCTCAGCAGTTGATGTGGAAACAGCTGCTTGCTTTTTGCTTTGCCAAGACACTAAACAACTACCTAGGAATTGGCACCCTCCTGAAGTGGACTTCCTTCTCTTGTCACAGCCAGCAAAGTCACTATCAGGTCCTTGGTGCTTGTTTCAGGCCATACAAGGCTTTATTCAGCTTGTAGACATGATTTGGATTAAATGGATCCTCGAAGCCTGGAGGTTGACAAACATAGACCTCCTCTTGAATTTTACCATAGAGGAATGCACATTTGATATCCATTTGGTACACCTTGATGTTGTGGTTGACAGCAAAGGCCAGGAATAATCTGATAGCTTCAAGTCTTGCTACAGGGGCAAATGTTTCATCATAATCAATGCCCTCTTCTTGTCTGAACCCTTGAACCACAAGCCTGGCTTTATTCTTGACAACAATACCCCTTTCATCAGTTTTATTTTGGAAGACCCATTTTGTGCCAATAGGACTTACACCCTCTTGCAATGGTACAAGCTCCCAAACTTATTGTCTTCTAAACTGTTGGAGCTGCTCTTGCATGGCTTCTACCCAGCTGTTGTCTTTTAGTGCCTCTTGGTACTTGACTGGCTGATGGAGTGATAGAAAACCAGCAAAAAGACAAATGTTTTGGGATTGACTTCTTATGAGCATCCTTTTATTGATGTTGACAATAATTTGGTCTGGTGGATGAGATTTCAAGAAGATGAGCTCTCCTTAGTATGGAATAATGGCATTGAATGGGGATGGCTGCAGATGTGAATCATCTAAGCTAACCACTGCTGGTGACTTTGATGATCCAGCAGTGGCTTCAAAAGGTGGTGGAATAGGAGGTAAAGGTGTGGACACATGCTGACTTTGATCCACTGTTTGAGGACTTTTATCAACAGTGTTTGATGATGTGGAAGCAAGGGTTAATAGGCTACTTTAGTCAACAACTGTTAAGGTAGCAGTGGTCAAGCTTTAACAGCTGTTTTGAACATCTGCTGCTCTTCCCAATGTGACAGACTTTTGTTGAGGAATGATGATCTCATACCCATAGTCTGGTGATTAATCCTCCGATGGACCTGCACTGTTAGTCTTGACAACAGTATTTTCAAAAGTGAATTTATCAAGATCAAACAATTCTGCAGGGTTTGCTGGGATTTTCATTGATGAAAGTTCATTAAACTTTACATTCAAAGTCTCCTCCCCTGTTTTGGTCCTTGTGTTAAACACTTTGTAGGCCTTAGCAGTGGTTGAGTATCCCAGATGATAACCACAATTAATTTTGGCTGCAAACTTTGAGATAGAATCTTTTAAGTTTAAAATGAAGCATGGGCATCCAAGAACTTTGAAATATGAGATCAATGGCTTAATTTTATACAGCAGTTCATAGGCAGTCTTTTGATGCCTGGGGTTGATTAAAACTCTGTTTTGGACATAGCAAGCAGTGTTTACTGCCTCTGCCCAAAAAGTTAATGGCAAACCTGAATTAGCAAGCATGGTTCTGGCTGCCTCAATCAAAGTTCTATTCTTTCCTTCAACAACCCCATTTTGTTCTGGTGTTCTTGGAATGCTGTATTGCCTCACAATTCCTTTTGACACACAGAATTCATCGAACTCCTTGTTCCTGAACTCTGTGCCATTGTCACTTCTGAAGATTTTTACTGGAAGGACAAACTGCTTTTCAACCTGTTTCACAAAGTCTTGCAGAATGCCTGCAGTCTCATCTTTTGAATGTAAAAAGTAAGTCCATGTAAACCTAGAAAAGTCATCAACAATAACCAAACAATATCTCTTTTTCTTCAGACTCATGACTTTAACTGGGCCAAACAAATCCATATGAAGCATTTGCAAACATTTGGTTATTTTGGACTCATCAATGAATTTGTAAGAGCTTTTATGTTGTTTTCCTTTTAGACAGGGAACACAATGCTCAGGACAGGTGAACAGTTTTTGAGGTAAACCTCTTACTAACCCCTGTTTTGAAATGGCAATGATTGTCTTGAGATTTGTGTGCCCCAGTCTCCAGTGCCATAGTTCTGTCTCTTTGTTTGATGCAGTTGAGAACAGACAGGCATCAGTTCTGGGGCACTCTTTTGACATATCCACCACATAAACACTGTCACTTCTTTGAGCAACAAGTTTAGTTTTTCCAGCTTTTATTATTGCTTCAATCTTTTCAACCATTTCTGGTCCAACAATCCTACAACACTCCTTTGTGAAGAATGATCCATACCCCTTATCACTCATTTGTGAAACACTCAGGAGGTTGAACTTTAGATTATCTGTTAGATTGACATTTTCAAATTTTACATTAATTACTAGACTGTACTGTACCAGACCCCAAAACTTTCCCTTTACTATTATTACCAAAGGATATATCACCCCCTCCATGGATTTTGAAATCTTTGAGAAGGGCTTTACATCCTGTCATGTGCCTGGAGCCTCCACTATCTACATACCAAAGGCTATCTAAGCATGCAGAAGCTCCCTGCACATGAAGTAAAAGGATTAGTTCATTAGGGTCTCCAAAGCCAATAAGGCTTTGGATGGGGTCTCAATAGTGTCTGGGATGATTTCAGGTGCATGGGCAGTGGTTAGCTCAGGGGTTTGAACATTTTTGGGAATGTTTTTCTCTAACCACTGTTGGGGGTTTTGACCAATAACCTGTTGATAACCAAAAGGATGCCTGTTCACTCTTGGTTTAGAAGGTCTTTTGTAAGCCTCATAAACATGTGGGATCCTTTGGTAAGATGGTTGTCCCTTACCTCTTCTGAATTGATTGGCAGGGGGTGCATCAGTCACGTGAACATCTCTTTGGACAGATGTTTGGTTCAGCTGTTTTGTAACAGCTGTTTGGACTGGCACAAACAGTGGTTGGTTCTTTGTGAACTTGACAGATGATGTTGATGGACTCAAGGATGTTTTTGCAGTGTACTCATTCTTTTTCACATCAAAGTTCTTGAGATACACACATTCTTGAGTTTTATTGTTTGTTTTGTCACAGATGGTGCAGCTTTCAGCAGGTATAATGACACTTGTTTTGTTTAGATCATATGCTTTTAGATGAAAACAATCTTTTGTTAGATGGTTCCTCTTTTCACAAAAATCACAAAACACGTTTTTAATCTTTTCTCTTTTTTTTTTCCTTTTCTCAAACTCCTTAGCAACTGAGTTTTGTACCACTGTTGGGATGTCTTTGATAGGAATAACCTTTGCTTTTGGAGCTGTGACACCATCAGTGGTTGTGAAATCCATGGGCTTGAAATTTTCAAGAATGTCACACTCATCAGACCATGTGGGTTTAAATTGGTATTTCTCAATTTCCTCAAAGGTTGAGGACCCCACAGATGGTCTTTCCAGAGTGATTTTGTTACCAAGCTTGTCAGTAATCTTAACTTCTTGGCCATTCTTGTTGGTTGGTTTTATTTCAGTTGAACCAGCTTGATTGACAGCAGTGTTTTCAAGTTCATCATATTTTCTAAATCCTATTCCAAATTTGACATTGCTTTCAAGCTGTTTCTCAAGCATGACCTCATAACCTTTGCAAGATTCCACCCATCTTTCACAAGTGATTTGGATGGACTCCAACTCCTTTTTACAAACTTGGTATTTTTCTACCATAGTTTGGAGTTGAGTCTTGGTTATGCTTTGCTCTTCTTTGTGACTGTTGATTTCTTTGTCCTTTTCAGCCAATTTGTTTTTAAGTTCTTTCAATGACTTTTCAAATTTGACTTCATCAGATAAGACTTTATCCCTAAGGTTTTCATTTACCTCTTTAATGTTAGCAAATGCAATAATACAATTGTCTGAACACAGTTTTTCAAGAACTTGAGGTGATACCTTAGTAGCAGCCATCATGGCACAATCACATTGATGATCACCTTCTTCATCAGCTCTCTTCTCTTCCTCTTCTTCTTTTTCTTCTTTGGACCAAGGGTCAGACAGTGGTTCAATCAGGGTTTCTAAATTTTCTCCCAGCAGTAGTTTACCAGCAACTGCAGTAACCACTGCTTCAGCCACTTCATCCGCTGTTTCAGCACTTAGCTGTTCATCTTCAGTTTCTACCCCTTCTGGTGTAGATGCTAATGCCATCAAACAAAATTCATCATTAGAACCATAGAGTGCAAAATTTTCATCACCAAGCTCATCAGGCAAGCTGCTCCAGTCAACAAAGCCTTGGGTGAAAAAGCTTTGCTGATCTGGTTGTACCACTGTTGGAGTAGCTTGTTGAGGTGCAACAGGTTGCACTTGTGCCTGAGGGACAGGGGCTTGAACATACTGAATTTGTGGAACAGTGGTTTGAACATAATGCACAGGCACAGGGGTTACAACATAGTGAGCAGTGTTAACATGTGCTGCAGGGGTATATTGGGTATATTGCACAGTGCTTTGATGTTGTGGTCTAGGGTTTGAGCTTGAATGAGTTATTATTGTTAGGAAACTTTATTTGTAAGTATTGAAGAAAATCTCAATCAACTGGATCTCTGAAGAGATAACAGTCCTGAAGATCACAGCAAGAAGAAGAAAATCAGATAAGACAACTGAAATGCAAAGTATCTACTTCAAAGAATCACAAGTTGATCAAGAGTTAATTTGGATTATCAGAGAAGGTCATTTCTGATGGATCTGATGATATTTCTGATGAAATATCATCAGTTTCTGACGATTATGATCATCAGGCTTTCTGATGATTTGTTCACTAGAATTTCTGATGAAGTGGTTTATCAGAAATTCTGATGAAAGCCCCACTTGTCTAAAAATCACAACTCTATCCTGCCACCAATGACCGAAGCATGACATTATTGGTTATCATGATTACAAATGCAACTTGAACGATGGATTCAATGAATATATCAAATTGCTACTTTATGCAGGACTTATTGCATGAATAAACAATTGTTTATTCATGTACACAGCCGTCTATAAATAGAAGGCTCGAGAGGCAGACGATACTTGAGTTTGAAGCTTAGTATTCATATACAAACACCCAAACTCCACTACTCTTCTCACCCACAGAATTCAAGATTCATTTGTATTAGATAATAATCTTACAATCACCTTGTTAAACTAATTTGTTTCAAAGTGATATAAACTTGATAATTCTGTAGGTCTTGTTTCTTGAAAGTCTGATTTCCATTTCCGCACATCTTTTTCATATATACTGAAATCACTTACCATATTACGTAAAAAGAAGTTGTTAAGGCCATACTGGGTCCAACAACTGGTATCAGAGCAGATTGAATAAATTATTTTCAAACGATCAATCGCTCTTCTTCTTTTTTCTAAATATGGCCAGCTTTCAATCCTGGAATAATGCTTTCAATATTGGTTCTATGTCCAAACCTCCGACTCTTGTCAGAGAGGAATACCCCCAATGGAAAATTAGGATGGTCAATTTCCTTAATGGTCATGACCGAGCTCTGTTTCAATCCATTGAAATGGGTCCACATATACCAATGACTGAAATACCAGCAATTCCAGCAACTGACCAACTACCTGCTATCCCTGCCTCCCGAGCTCCCAAAAGTGAAATACTTTGGAGTGAGGAAGACAAGGAACTGGTAGCTGGGGATAAAAGAGCAAAATCACTCTTAATTATGGCCATCCCCAATGACATATTTTCACAAGTTGATGCTTGTGCATCAGCCAAGGAAATATGGGATCAGTTGGAAAATCTTTGTGAAGGAGGAGAAAGGATGAAAAGAAACAAGAGAACAAACAACGTCTTATCTTATGAAAGGTTTAAAAGTTACCTAATGAAAAATTAAATGACACATATCAAAGGTTCACAAAACTTTTAAACGAGCTAAAGAAATTTGGAATAACTAAATCAAATGATGAAAGAAACATAAAATTTCTTGATGCTTTACCTAGAGAATGGAGGAGTCTAACAATGACTTTGTCATCAACCTTAGAACTAGGGAACATGAGTCTTCATGACTTATATAGCATCTTGATCCCCAGAGAGGAAGAAATATTTGAAGAAACCATTCAAAGAGGGGGATCTTTAGCTTTTATCTCAAACCCACAAAGACAAACAACTTCCAATGATCCACAACCATCAAACAACCAGAGTTTTGAAATTTCTGATACATCATCAGATTTTTCAGCTTTTGCTGAAGCAATAGCACTGCTCACCAAAACATTTGAGCAGAGGTTGAGGGGAGGAGGCCAGAGATACCAGAGGAGTGATAGAGGGAGGATGGATGGTAGATCTAAAGAAGAAGTTAGATCTAAGGATAAAGGAAAGGGTGAGGTGGTGTGTTACAAATGCAAGCAAAAAGGTCATTATGCATCTGAGTGCAAGACCAAGAAGCTGAAAGATGTTGCTTACTATGAAAAGAAGCTTGAGGAAGCTAAGAAGCAACAACAGCAAGTCAGCTTAATTGCTGGGACAGATACATGGCTATCTGATGACTCTTCTGATGAAGAAGAAGAAGAAGAAGAAATGGCTAATTTCTGTCTCATGGCACTTTCTGATGACATATCAGAGACTTCACGACAACAGGTAAGTTAAGACAATCTTGATCTTGAACACAAGCTAAATGAGCTCATGTCAGATTTTTTAAACTTGCAAGTTAAACATCAATCAGATGGTAAAAAATCTAATGAGTTGCAGAGGACCTTGAATAAAATTATTCTTGAAAATCAATTACTTATAGAACAAAGTTTAGATCAAAGAGCTAAAATTGAGTTCTATGAAAATGAAAGAAGAGATCTTTACAAGAAAATCAATGACAAAGAAATTAATGTAAGAGGTTTTCAAGAAGCAAAAGAATTCATAAATTTCATAGAGTCCACTCCAAAGAACAAAGGAGAGGGTTTGGGTTATGTGAGAACAAATAATAACAAACCCACTGTCTTTGTAAAAGCAACTCAACAGATTTCTGATAAATTTTTATCAGAATCTGATTCTGAAACTTGCAAATCAACATGTTCTGAATACTCCATTGATAAGCCAAATTTTGAACCAAAAAGAAGTGAATGCAATCAAGAGTTTGTAAAAACTCCAGAAGCAGTTCACTCATCTTTTCAAAATTATCCCTTCATTCCATCACAAGAAGGAACATCAGAAATTTTTGATGATTCTTGTATGTGTGTTGAAATACTGAAGCTTGTTCAACACTATCTCCAAAAGAAAAAGAAAAATTCTGTTAATGGCTCAGCATATAACAGAAATTCTGATGAAAGGTCATTTAAAAGAAATAATAAGGGGCTGTTTGGTAGCCTCTTAATGACCATTTAGATGCTACCCCTTAATGGTTTAAAACATCTGAATGAATAAGAGGTAACCTCAAGTCTGAATGATTAAGAGGTAACATCTGAATGGTAAATCATCACATGTCATATTCTTCTACCTTCTCATTGGTAAAATTCTTAATGGTTCCATTAAGAGGTAGCCTCTTAATGACCATTCAGAGGCTACCAAACAGCCCCTAAAACCAGAATATCATCAGAAAGAGTACCCAAGCATGCATGGGTACCTAAAACCCTCTAACCATTTCATTTCAGGACCATCATGTGCAGCAGATCTGGTACTGCGACTCAGGAAGCTCCAAGCACATGACTGGGGATAGGAACTTACTCAGCAACTTTGTCTCAAAGCTGGGTAAAATGGTGAACTTTAGAAATGGAGTGAAAGGAAGGATAATGGGATACGGATGTATCAAGTATGGATGTTTGACCATTGAAAGAGTAGCCAATGTTGAAGGCTTAAAATACAACTTGCAAAGTTGTGGTCAATTTTGTGACAAAGGTTTTCAGGTAACATTTTTACCAGAAAAATGCTTGCTAATAGGTATGGATGATAATAAAATATATTTAAGTGGGAAAAGAATAAGACAATCAATATACTACTTTGACTTCAAGGAAGAAAATGAACATCCTAAACTATGTTTATTTTCAAAAATCAACAAAGGAAGTAGTTGGTTGTGGCATAAAAGATTGGCTCACATAAATTTCAAAAACCTAAGCAAATTAGCAAGTAAAGGTCTGGTAAAAGGATTACCTTTCATATCCTCTAAAAAGGATAAAATTTGTGATGCTTGTGAGATGGGAAAATCAAAAAGAAGCTCTCACAAGTCAATTTCTGAATCTTCCATTACACAAAATTTGGAACTTTTACACATGGATTTGTGTGGACCCATAGGTACAGAAAGTTTTTCTGGAAAGAAATATATACTAGTAATAGTTGATGATTTTTCCAGATATACATGGGTTGAATTTTTGAGAAAGAAAAGTGAAACACCTGATTTAATCATTAATTTTATCAAGAAAATTGAAAATCTGTTAAAACTAACAGTAAGAAGGATCAGATCAGACAATGGGACATAATTCAAAAATTCAAAAATTGAGAGCTTTCTTGTAAGCAAAGGAATCTCTCATGATTTTTCAGCTCCCAGAACCCCTCAACAAAATGGGGTTGTTGAAAGAAAAAATAGAACCTTAGTAGAAGCTGCCAGAACAATGCTTGCATATGCCAAAATGCCAACTCACTTTTGGGCAGAAGCAATTGCAAATGCATGTTTTACTCAAAACAGAACCCTTATCAACAAAAGGCTAAACAAAACACCTTACAACATTATAAATGGTAGGATTCCAAATGTAAAATTTTTACACACATTTGGTTGTAGATGTTTTGTTTTCAATGATTTTGAAAGCCTTGAAAAATTTGACAGAAAAGCAGAAAAAGGTATTTTTCTTGGATATTCTTTGTCCTCAAAAGCTTATAGAATTTTTATTCTTAACACAAAGACAATCAGAGAAAGTTTATATGTCTCATTTGATGACTCATCAGAAACTGAAGTTTCTGATGAATACATGAAAGAAATAAATTTTTCTGACAAACAAGAAAATTATGAGCACCTCTTTGAAATAATATCAGAAGATTTTCTAGAACATGATAAATCTTATACATTTAAATCATCAGAAATATCATGTACTAACCCTGAAGAATAAGTAAATAGCACAACAGAAAATCAAAATTCTGGTGCTTTACACCAAACAGAGGTAACTGAACAGGGGGAACTTCAAATCTATCAGAACCAACAGTTGTTCACAACAGGTTAAGATGGATCAAAGGGCATGTTCATTCGGATATCATTGGCAATCCAGCTGATGGTGTGAGAACAAGATCTGCAACTGCACATGAATGTGCATATGTTGGGTTCTTGAGCAAAATAGAACCCAAATCTGCCAAAGAAGCTCTGAATGACCCAGACTGGATACAAGCTATGCAAGAAGAACTGGGATCAATTCGAGAAGAGCAAGGTATGGGATTTGGTACCTAAGCCTAAAGACAGGAATAAATCTGATGAGAATGGCATAATTACAAGGAACAAAGCAAGGTTAGTGGTCAAAGGTTACTGTCAACAAGAAGGTATTGATTATGATGAAACTTTTGCACCAGTAGCTAGATTAGAAGCTGTAAGAATTTTTCTTGCTTATGCTGCATCCAAGGATTTCAAAGTTTATCAAATGGATGTGAAATCATTGTTGGTGCATATTTGTGACAACAACTTAGATTTGGTCTTTGGATATCTTGTAATTAGTTAAACGATTAACGGTTAGCGGGGTTAGCTTTGTATTAGTGAGATAATTGAGTTTGGGCTAAACTAAACCCAGATTGGGTGATGGGGGCGAATTGGGCCTGTCCAATTCGCAGCCCAAGAGTGTTTAACCTAGCCCAGTTGTAACCCTTGTGTTATATAAACAAGGTTAGGCTTTAGGGTTTAGGTTAATCAGTTAATCAGCAAAAACAGTATTTGTGAGAGTGAAATTTCGTGAGAGCTAGTCTTGGACAAAATTAGGGTTGTGTTAGGGTTTTGATTGATTGTAATTCTTGTGATTGATAATCAATAGAAACCTGGTTGAAAGTGAATTGCTGTTCCTACACGTTTTCTGCTATATTCTGACAAGAGGATTCCGCACTCTTGATCGGATTGGCAATTCTGTGAAGATCCATACACATCAAGGGGACTTACAATTGGTATCAGAGCATTAGGCTCTTCAAGAAGCTCGGTTCAGAATTGTGTCAACAGATTTGGGTGGAATTTTCGAAAATTTTAAATCTGAAAACTAGGGTTTTGGAAAATTTTGAAATTTTTGAGTTTTGTTCTTGGTATTTTCGAAATTTTGGGTATTTTGATCTTATTGCGTATTTAATTTTGCTGTTTTTAGTGTTTTGGTTGCAGGAAAGTTGAAGATTTTGAAGAAAAACTTGAAGATTTGAAGAAAAACTTGAAGATTTGAAGATTTGTTCTTCGTGTTCTTCGTGTTCTTCATTGTGTTCTTCATATTTTTATCAAAATTTTACTAATTTTGGTTGTTTGATTTTGCAGGAAATTGTTGAAAGAATCTTGAAAATCTTCAGAAATTTCAAACATATTGAGTTTGCAAAATTTTCTAGCAAAATTAACAATTTCGCTGACAAATCAGAGGAATTATCTGATCTAGCAAATTTAACCTCGGTGACCGGTGAAATTAAATTTCCCAATTATCTGATCCAGCAAATTTAACATCGGTGACCGGCGAAATTAAAATCCAAAGGCGACTTTGGTGACCGTTTTAATTGTCCTTAGCGACATTATTACGGTGATCGGCGAAGTTACTAGACGTCGTGCTAGCGAAATTATTTACTAGCGAATTTGATTAGCTAGCATAATTACCCAGCGAATTTAATTGATCAGAGGAATTACCCAGCGAATTTAAGTGATCAGAGGAATTACCCAGCGAATTTAAGTGATCAGAGGAATTAATCAGCGAATTTGTTCCAGCGAATTTAAAAAGTCAGCATAATTATATCTACTCTACCAGCAAATTTATAATTTCTCTATCAGCATATTTAACTTGGCTTGCCAGCATAATTAGCATAACCCGACGAAATTAACTTGGTTTGCCAGCAAAATTAGCTAGAGGAATTAAAAGGTGGAGTATTTATTTTTGTGGAGGAATTAGATACGCATAGAGGAATTAACGTTTTCGTGAATAGAATTTGATCCGTAGCTCATCTGCCGAAACCGTTTGCACCGTTGAACTCGGTTGATTTTTAAGAAAAAAAAAAACTCTGGAAATTCCCGAATTTGGTTTTCGACATTATATATTATTGGATTCGGTTTTTTTTCCGAGGCGATTCTAACGGTATAATTTGGTAAAAACAGTGTTCGGAAAAATATTGTACGGTTTTATCAGTACGGTTACGGTAAAACGTGTTTAAAGATGGTTAAAGTGGATAAGGTCAGTAAGACTGTTTGGCCAAAGCTGAAAAACGTCAAAGAATATACTATCTGGAAAGAGGAGTTTGAGGCATTTGTGAAAAGTGAAGATACGAGAATGTGGAATTGTATGATCGATGGGTACATTGCTGCCACACGACGAGTTGACGGGAGAGTTAAAGTGATTTCTTATGAGATGATGGATGAATCTGAGAAACTCATGGTAAATGCTGAGAAGAAAGCTTTAGCAGTGATCAAGATGTCCTTGCCTGAGGGAATTAAACATACTATCAAGCACTGTGGGACTTCTTATGATCTGTGGGAAGCTTTAGAAAAACGTTATTAGAGTTCATCTAGACAAAGTATAGAAGAGAAGAAGAAAGCAGATGAGGAGAATGTATGCAGAAGTTTCAAAGGGCTTGAATGGCGTGAATGGACTTACAGCAGAGGTGAAGGTATCATCAGAATCTGTAAGTCATACGTGTTATAATTGCACTGAACTACAAGATAAAGTTAACAGACTATCGGAGCAAAACAAAATTCTGTTAGCTGAATTGGAAAAGTTAAAAGAGTCAAATTTTGTGCGTACTACACCAGCTGTAGTGGATCCGATAGCTGTGGACTTGCCAAGTAGTCCAGAATATTTGAAAGAATCTGTTGAGTCTGACAGTACACCTCATAAATCGGATGAGGATAATGAAAAGGAAAAGAAGAAAACATTTAAAAAGAGATTTCAGAAAAAGAGAAATTATAAGACAAAATCTTGTTTTAAATGTCACACTAAAGGGCACGTGGCAAGTTGTTGTCATTTGAAGAAGAATAAGCAAAAAGCTGATGAAGTTAAGGAAGGGAATAGGGTTGGTTTGAATAATAATGTGCAACCACATTGTCAATATAATCAATCAAGATTTCAATCTAAAACTTCAACATCAAGAAGATTTGATAGACCAAGAAGCAATTCTACACAATTTAGTCATTTAAATGGTAAATCAAATCGGTTTCAAAATCAAAGTAAAAATTTTGGATATCAAAATCGATACCAGACTTTTGGTAATCGAAATTTTCAAAGAAGAAATGAACATAGGGGTTTTAGTAACTCGAATGTTCAACAACTTCCAAAATTTTTCCAAAATTCATGGTTTGGTAATGGAAGAAGAAGGTATCAAGATAATAATTTTCAAAGGTCGGAAAATCCGAGATTTTATTGGAACTCTCGTGATCAAAGACCTAGTGGAAGTTATAAATCTTGTTCAACAACAGGTAAAACATCTAAGACACCAGAAAGGTGTGATGGATACTAGTTAGAAGCATCTTATGTGGATTTACATGGTCGACCCAAAACCGGTCAGGTTTGGGTTGTTAAGTCTAGCTAAGCTGTTGAGTGTGTGCAGGATGACCAAGAAGGACTGTTGATGTGTTCGACAGTGGTTGTTCCTGTAAAGTGTCTGAGGTGAATAGTAGGTTAACATGGGTAACAAACTATTGACTTTGGTGATTGATTGATGATTTATTGGTGAAAAACTTATTGTCAGATTAAAGTGGGAGTCTGTTTGTGTTTTAAATTTGTGTTTTTAAAACTTGCTCCATAAAAACAAAAATTTAGGGGGAGAAATTTCCCTAAGCCAAAAAGAGTTTAGATAGTGCGTGTGTTTAGGGGAGTAAGTTATAAATTTAAAAATAAAAAAATACAAAAACATTAAAAAAATCAAAAACATAAAAAAAATAGAAAATCAAAAATGAGTTATCACTGTGTGAAAAAGAAGAAATGATAGTACATCAGCAAGTTAGACTGTCACACTGAAATTGAACCTAAAATGCTTAAGTGTGATAGCAGCTTCATCATACGATGTACCAGTAGGCAAAAGCATGAAATAATCAACTTACCAATGTGATATAAACCTAAACGAACTGAATATGAGTGGGGAACACATCAGTGGTGTATGGTTTAATGACCTTAAATCTTGCGTTGATAGATTGCCAAAATCTGAGGTTTTGGGTCTTTATACTGTTATTTCATCTGGGGATATCAGGGGTGTCCTTCCGCTGCATCCAGATACATGCTGACCTAGACACACCCAGGATATCTTAAAAGAGCAAAAAATGCCAAATCCCATAAATGAAGAAGCTCTCATAGAGAGTCATTCAAATGTGCAAAAAGCATAAAATCGTACCAAAAAATGGTATTTGTCTTAGCCCTCGATAAGATATTTTGGTCTCTCTGCTGTACGGAAGTACTGACCTGTTCACCAATTATCTATCGTTGAAAAATAAAACGGATGAATTCAGTATACTCACCTACTACGATGAATCTTTGTGCATACCTTGATCGCGGGGGTATATCCTGAAGTGGGACACACTAATATTTCAGTAAATAAAATTACCTTAACGTCTCATACGGTAATGGTACTTGAAATGTTCATGCATTTTTTTAAGTGGACAAACATAATGGTAATCGTCTTGAACTGCTTTTCACGAAAAATTAAATAAAGAATTATATGATTGTGTGAAACAGTTTGATTGTACTGATATGATCTTCTTACCAGTGATTCTCACAAAAATAGAGTGTTTATTGTTTTTGTTATTTACTTGCTTTCAGAAAAAATATAAAAATACAAAATAGTGTCTTTTTCTGTTTAAAATTCTTAATGTACGGAAAACTGCTATTCAAGGAGGAATTGTTACTAATAGGGGGAGACGGTGTTAGAAAGTGAGTTCAAAATTTTTAAATCTTGCAGGTTCTTGTGTGTTGAACAAAAAGTTTTGCGTGTTGATGATAAGTTGAAAGTGCTTAATCTGTCATACAGTTTAACTATCTCTTGAAAAATAATAATTTATTTAGCTTTGTTGAAAAATTCTTATGGTTTCTCGAGATGTTTGTTTTATAGTATACAGATTGAAGCAGTTTGTTGCTGAAATATTGCTGTGAAGTGTGAAGATGAGAGTTTGATTGGATGCATGGTAGAACCTCCTTTCTATATTGCAGACAAAGTTAAAGAGTTTGAAGATTGTTGTGCAAATGCTAAACTGGAGTTTACTCAAGTGCTAACGTTTTGAAGATTTGGTGATTGGATGCATCAGCTTAGGGGGAGTCTGTTGCTGACAGTCTGTTGCTGACAGAAGCTATTGAAGCTGAAGCTATCCAAAGACCAAAGACAGTGCAAGATTACTTGAAGATTGCAAGAAGACCGAAGACAAAGTTTTGACTGAAGACAAAGTTTTTATGAAGCTATTGTCAAGGGGGAGTTTGTTGGTGCATATTTGTGACAACAGCTTAGATTTGGTCTTTGGATATCTTGTAATTAGTTAAACGATTAACGGTTAGCGGGTTTAGCTTTGTATTAGTGAGATAATTGAGTTTGGGCTAAACTAAACCCAGATTGGGTGATGGGGGGCGAATTGGGCCTGTCCAATTCGCAACCCAAGAGTGTTTAACCTAGCCCAGTTGTAACCCTTGTGTTATATAAACAAGGTAGGCTTTAGGGTTTAGGTTAATCAGTTAATCAGCAAAAACAGTATTTGTGAGAGTGAAATTTCGTGAGAGCTAGTCTTGGACAAAATTAGGGTTGTGTTAGGGTTTTGATTGATTGTAATTCTTGTGATTGATAATCAATAGAAACGTGGTTGAAAGTAAATTGCTGTTCCTACACGTTTTCTGCTATATTCTGATCAAGAGGATTCCGCACTCTTGATCGAATTGACAATTCTGTGAAGATCCATACACATCAAGGGGACTTACAATCAGCTTTCCTAAATGGTAAAATTGAAGTAGAAGTTTATGTGCAACAACCAGAAGGCTTTGTTGATCCAAAATTTCAAAATCATGTTTATAGATTAAACAAAGCCTTATATGGATTGAAGCAAGCTCCTAGAGCCTGGTATGAAACATTATCAAACTTCTTAATCAATTCTGGATTTACCAAAGGTACTATAGACACCACACTTTTTCTCAAAACACACAAAGGTCACACCTTGTTGGTTCAGATATATGTTGATGACATTATATTTGGATCAACAAATGAAAAATTTTGCAAAAAGTTTCAAAAGTTAATGACCAGCCACTTTGAAATGAGTATGATGGGTGAATTAACCTTTTTCTTAGGATTACAAGTCAAACAAAGAATTGATGGAATATTTTTGAGTCAATCAAAATATGTGAAAACAATTCTACAAAAATATTCACTTGAAAACTGCTCTGTTTCAAAAACTCCCATGGCAACAGTGAACAAATTAGATTCTGATAAAGATAGAATAAGTGTAGATATTAAAACCTATAGAAGGATGATAGGGTCATTGCTATATTTGACTGCAAGTAGACCAGATATCATGTTTGCTACATGCTTTCTGGCCAGATATCAATGTGATCCTAAAGAATCCCACTTAAAAGCTGTAAAAAGGGTTTTCAAATATCTAAAAGGCACTTCAGAACTTGGTCTCTGGTATCCAAAGGATACAAACCTTGAAGTAATTGCATACAAAGATGCATATTATGTTGGGTGTAAGATTAACAGAAAAACCACATCTAGTGCTTGTCAAATCTTGGGGGAAAAATTGGTATGTTGGGCAAGCAAGAAGCAAAACTGTGTTGCCACATCAATAGCAGAGTCAGAATATGTTGTAGCAGCAAGCTGCTGTTCACAAGTGTTGTGGATGCAAACTCAACTGAAGGATTATGGAGTAAATCTGACAAAAATACCAATTTTATGTGATTCAAAGAGTGCAATTGCAATAACAGAAAATCCAGTTCATCACTCAAGAACCAAACACATAGATGTCAGATATCACTTCATAAAAGATCATGTGGAGAAAGGTAACCTTGAAATGTATTTTGTTCCAACTGAAAACCAAATTGCTGATATCTTTACAAAACCTCTTGATGAAAAGAGACATAACTTTTTGATCAGCAAACTGGGCATGGTTAACTTAAAAGATGAAAATGTTTCAGAAATAAAAGCATCACAAAATGAAAACCAAATTGATGATCACCAAAAGACTGATAATGAAAGGATAATTAAACAAAATTCTGATGGAGAAAATCATCTATCTGATGAAAAATCAGAAGGTCTAATAGATCATAAATGAAAAGTGATGATTTATCAGAAATTCTGAAGAAATATCAGAAAATCTGATGAAAAAAAAATCATCAGAAATTCTGATATTCATCAGGAATTTTTGTTTACAATACATAATGATCATTAATCATCAAGAGTCCATATCTTCATACATATTCCATTTGTATAAATTCATAGTTGTCTTTAATTTAATTTTTGTTAATTTTTTTACTTTTCATTAAAAAAAACAAAAGGGGGAAACATGATGACATGCATGAAGATAAAATTAAATCCAAAGAACTCAATCGTCACAATTTTATTTACTCAAAAGAAAATCATTTTTTTTTTCATGCAACGTCATTCTGTCATAAGGAGTTTAAGAGAAACACGTAAGCACCAATATCATTAGGAGCTATGAAAGTAGTCGCCCAGCTATTGAATGCTTACTCACACAAAGGGCTTAGTAGACTGTCATATTCACTTCAATAGATATCGTCTTAAATGAAGAGATGAAAAAAAAACTTTTTAATGTTAATATGAAACTATCACTTTCATCTATAAATATTAACAACCTGAAAAAGACATTCTTTACAACAAAATCATCTCTTCAAAAGCCTGTCCAGAAAACTTCTTGTTTCAAATGGGTCACCCAAAATCAATGGAATCCAACCAATTCCCTCTCAACCTTTACGAAAATCATAATCTCAGGCTAAGATCTAACTTGGAAGGACCTGCATGGGAGGACTGCAGGTTTGTATACAATATGATCATGCGAAGTCCTTTGGGCTTTGCTATATCAACACATGTCACTATATATCCAGAACTTTTTCAAGAGTTCTAGTGGAATGCTCAAGTCGTTATGAGTGGCACTTCCATGTGGATAAATAGTGAGGTTATGGGGGTAAAAATCACCCTAAAAGAGGAAACGCTCAGACATGTCCTCCAATTGGGTGATGATCAAAAGGTCACCATACTGGATAAGGCAGAGGTGCAACGAACCTTGATAGAAATGGGTTACCATTCAAACAACGTGTCAAGGCAAGTTTGCAAATCTGGGTTTATACCACCTTTCCAGTATCTGGTAACACAGCTAAGTGTTTGCTTTTCTAAAAAGACTCGACACTTTAATGAGCTGTCTCATGAGAGACTTAGAAGCAAATGTCCATGACCGTAATCCTTTTCTGATCTACCCTCGTTTTGTAACCAAGGTAATCACAAGTCAGCTGGACTTTGGAGGTGTGAGAAGTTGTTATACAAGAGCTGAGCTGGCAATTTAAGAAAACTTAAGAGTTGCTTCCCTGGTTCCATCAACCAATCACACAGGAAGGATAACCAGTCTCTGGTTATATGTGAAGTGCATGTATAACGTGTTGGATGAGGAGGATGAGTAGTTAGGTTTATTTGTTTTTGTTTTAGATATGTGTTTGACTATCTTTCGTTTAGTAATATATTAAGTTTGTCTTAAATACATGTTAGTTATATATGTCAATAGGTCTAGGGGAACTAAGAAATCTTGTCTGATAAAAACAAGGAAAATCTGGTAAAAATCAAGTGAAATCTGATAGGATTTAGTAAATCACCATAATCTGATAAAATTTATCAGAAACCTCATTAAACCATCAGAATCTGATTCAAATCACCAGATTAACTGAAAAAATTGATGAAAACATAAAAAGGAAATTTTTCTTGACAAACGGGAAGGTTCGATTGTTCAAACAGAAAAGAAACATGACTTTGATCAGATACAAAGGAACTTACAAAACATCTAGATTATTTTTAGACAAGTTTCTTTCAAATTTATTTTTTTCTGAGGATTGGAACAAGCTATATGACAAAGACTTCCTAATACATCAGAACAAAGGTGTGGAGTTCACAAAATCAAGGTAAGTAAAAATTCTTCAAACTCTACTCATTCCCTCTCATCTTAAAAAAGAAAAAAAAAAGCTCTGATTCAAACCTCTATAAATGAATCAAATGTTTTCTGATGATATATATGAGAAATTCAACTCGCTAAGAATTATTTAGAGACTTTCTAATATATATCATTAAAAGGACAACATGGGAAAGAACATAATCAAAGAAAAGGTTTTTGATTGGACCATGTCTGAAATCAAAAGGGGTCCCACATGAAGAAAAGGTGGAAGTTGGATACTAGTGTTATCCTTTTAAAATCGTTGGAATCTCTAATTATCCTTAAATGAGATATACATTAAATTAGAGATAAACCAAAGGTTTTTCAAAAACGGTTGCTTCTTTAAAAGATTAAAACATCATTAAGGTGTCATAAAACACCTTGAATACAAACAACCCACGAAAAACACTCAAAAATCTCTGTCTCAACTCACTATAAATATCCCATCCAAAAACAGAGACGTCCATCTTCAACCTTCATTCTCAACCCCTAAAAACCCTTTTCAAAGCAAAAACCCAAATCCTAAATGGCTGCTACCAACATCAGTTCACCTCCAACTGAACACGTTGTTCCTTTAATCACTGAAGCTGAATATCTTCCTATGAAGATCAACAATGAAGCAATGAATACTAACATTGAACAATATGATGTGAAGTGTCAAAATCTCATTGAATTTCTGATCAGAAGCCCAATAGCTCATGCTCTTACAAAGACCAGAGAGGTACCAAAAAGATTGCTACAACAAGTTGTAAAAACTCTCGAACCTCACAGCATAATATGGAGCTAACAGCACATGTATGGGAAAATATCTTCATCACAATCTCACCGGAGAAAATAAGGGAATGTTTGGAACTACCCTTAAATCAAGACTATGAAGAAGCACCACAAAAAGAAGACATGTTTGAACAACTTGATACTGTAATGGGATGCAAGGCAAAAATTTCAAAAATCAATGAATTCAAGAGGAACAAGCTACCTGCCTTCTGGCAAGTGTTAATGGAGATACTGAACAAGTGTTTATCATCGAAGATCGGAGGTACAGATCAGATAAATATGAATATTCTAACAATCATGTTCAGCCTCATAACTGGGTTGAATATTGATTTTGGAACAGAAATATTTAGTCTGATCAAAAGATCAATTCTGACCAAAACTGGAAAGATAGATTCACATCTACCATTCCCTAGATTTATGTCCATCATAATTTCTGATACTTTTTCTTAAAGGAATCTACAAATTCCAAAATAAAAAATATGTGGAAAACAGAAATTATGAGACCTTGGAGTGCTGCAGGGTCATGGAAGTCAGATTTTGATGTACCTATTCTGACAGAAAGAATGATGTATCTGATACCAGAAGACTCATCATACAGAGCAGAATATCTGAGGATGTTGAGCAAACAGGCAGAAACCAAAGAAGGGTTTGAAAATGTCTCACCCATGGAGCATGATGCAGAAGAATCAAGCACACCAAGAATAGAGCAGCAGGATGAATCTGATCCTCATCCAGCTGATGAAGATGTGCATACGACTCCTGTAGCAGAAGAACATCATGCTGAAGGCTCACATATGGGAGAAACAGGTGCAGCACAATCTAAACTCAATATATTTTATAATTCTGAGAGTGATTCTGATGAATCAATTCAAGAAAAATATGAAATTTTACAAAGAAGCACTGTTTTTACAAAACAAAATGTGAGTGAAACAAAAGACCCATTTTCTGAATCAGATTCTGAGGAGGAAAATGTGGTGACAACAGGTGGAGATCAGTCTACTGATCAAGGAAACCTGGATGAGAAAAGTAAAAGATTCTCAATAACTCATGGAGAACCTGAAAAGGTTCAAGGATATGAGGAAAACCAAGACTTGAATTTGTTTCAATCTTCTGGTGAGGGAAAAGAGAAGTTGGATACTTCCAATCCTCTTAACCTCAGTACATCAGAAAATGTGTTTTCTGCTGGCGTTAGAAGAGAAACATCTGTTGTTTCTCCTATTTCCCAAAAACGTCAATCTATGTCCCCTAAACAACTTCACAAAGAACTTGAAGACAAAGTTGCTACTGTGAAAACAGCCACGGAGGAAAAACTTGATCTGATACTGGAAGAAATCAGAAATCAAAAATCAGAAATCAAAGTTTTATCAAAAACTGTCAAAACTGTGCAGAAACAAACAAGAGAAAATAATGCAGCTCTCAAAGAAATACAAAAGTCATGAGAAAACAAAGAAAGTTCATCAGAAATGGAGAAGGCTCTTAAAGAACTACATGATATCAAGAAAAAGATGACTGAGGTTGCAACTGCAGCAGAAAGTTCAAGTTCAGGAAAGATTCTTGAAGAAATACAACTTCTCAGAGCCAACAGCAGCAGCATGACTGAGGCTTTTGAGAAATTGTTAATGGAATTGACCGCACAAAGAAATAAGGAAAGTCAGGAGTTTCAGAAGATAAAGAAGCAAGAAGAAACAAATACTCAAGCTCTTACTAACATCCACTTGTTAGTAAAAAGATTGCAGTACAATGTTGCCACACTGGCAAAAGTTGATCTTCATAAACTAAAAGCTCCAATTCCACAAGAAAGACAGGCAACAGGATCAGAAACTCCTCAACATCAACCAGAAACCATTCAACAAGAATAAACCAAGCAAACAGAAACTTCAACAGCTAAAAAACAGAAGCAGACCCTGGGTCCACCACCAGATAAGCAAAAGTTACCCATGGGTCCTCCACCAAGCATACCAAAACTAGACACTTCAAAGATCCAACAGAAAGAACATGTTCCAGCTCAACCATCTTCTACAACCATCATTGGAGAAACATAATTTAGCATAAGGATAGATACAAAAGAGTAGAGAAGAATGGAACATGAAGTGACCTCTTCAAAAAGGCCAAGAAAAATAATGAGAGAAGATTCAGAAGGCAACATCAAAGAATCAGCAGTGCTGGAAGGTGATCTACACACAATCATGTATCCAGAAGAACATCTAAAGCACTACTATTGGAAAAGTCCAGAAGACAACCCACAAGGCCACTCTCACCAATGAGTAAAGGTATTATTGAAGAAAGAAACAATGGCAGTTGGGTAACATTGCACAAACACTTGACCAATCCAATAGTATCTATTGAAAGAATTGATACATTGACCACTGGAGGAGGCATATTAGGGAACGAAAGTCAAAACAAGTATACCATGATCAGAAAAGATAAAGATGTTCAAAAGGTTACTGATGCAGATCTGGCAGATGATGTTCACCCAATGGATATAGTCAAGATGAAGAACATCATTAATGAATGGAAAGGTAGTACAATAGTGATCAGAAGAGCCCTTGACAGTCTTAAGAGTGCAGGAGCAAAATTATACAAAAGAGCAGCACTAGCAGACTTTGATCTACGTATCAATTTCGAGTATAGCACCAAAGTGTTAATACCTCCTCCCAACACATCGATTCCAGCTGAAATTCCTTCAAAGTTAGCAAGAACTGGAGCAATCTTTGACACACCAGAAATATGTGTAGTCTTCAAAGATGCCCATGAAGAGAAATCTCTATTAAAATCAGTGAAATTTGCAGGTATTCAAACCAAACTTTAAAATATATAAGAAACTGCATAAATGATAAACAAGAGCAGCTCAAGAAGAAGGGAAAGAACAATGAACAGCTGAGAAAAACAATTGAAGATTGTATTGAAAACTGGATGGAAGCAAGAGGATGGTACAAGTCAATGTACAAGGCAACTCAAAAGGCAACTGATCACAAGAAAAAGCTGAAACCAGGAGACAAATACAGAGGTAGAGTGAAGATCAATTAAATTAATTGATGAGATATTGCTGTTTTTGGACAATATTTAGAATTTGTTTTTCTGTTTTTGAAAAATGGTTGGTTTGTTTATGTTTTATGTTTATTTTTAACTTAGTTGCTTGATCTTTCTTTTCAAGAAATAGTTAAAAGTTGTTTACATTTGGATATAGAGATAGTTCATTTCCTTACAATACTTAGGGGGGAACTGTTAGGAAACTTTATTTGTAAGTATTGAAGAAAATCTCAATCAACTGGATCTCTGAAGATATAACAGTCCTGAAGATCACAGCAAGAAGAAGAAGATCAGATAAGACAACTGAAATGCAAAGTATCTACTTCAAAGAATCACAAGTTGATCAAGAGTTGATTTGGATTATCAGAGAAGGTCATTTCTGATGGATCTGATGATATTTCTGATGAAATATCATCAGTTTCTGACGATTCTGATCATCAGACTTTCTGATGATTTGTTCACCAGAATTTCTAATGAAGTGGTTTATCCGAAATTCTGATGAAAGCCCCACTTGTCTAAAAATAACAACTCTATCCTGCCGCCAATGACCGAAGCATGACATTATTGGTTATCATGATTACAAATGCAACTTGAACGATGGATTCAATGAATATGTCAAATTGCTACTTTACGCAGGACTTATTGCATGAATAAATAATTGTTTATTCATGTACACAGCCGTCTATAAATAGAAGGCTCGAGAGGCAGAAGATACTTGAGTTTGAAGCTTAGCATTCATATACAAACACCCAAACTCCACTACTCTTCTCACCCACAGAATTCAAGATTCATTTGTATTAGATAATAATCTTACAATCACCTTGTTAAACTAATTTGTTTCAAAGTGATATAAACTTGATAATTCTGTAGGTCTTGTTTCTTGAAAGTCTGATTTCCATTTCCGCGCATCTTTTTCACATATACTGAAATCACTTGCCATATTACGTAAAAAGAAGTTGTTAAGGCCATACTGGGTCCAACAATTATTGGACCAGTGGTTTGACTCTTGCATTCCCTAGCAAAATCACCTAGCCTATTGCACTTGTAGCATTTCAGTTTTGATTTATCCAACCCCACTCTCAAATTCCCATGTAACCCTTGGAATTTTCTCCCTGTTCTTTTATAGAATTTGCTTGTTCTTACACTAAGCAAAGCCAATTGATGCAAAATGTCCATCTCTTCTAAGTCAGTGGGATCAAAGTGTTGCAAATCATTTAGTTCAAAGCACAAGTTATCTGACATCTGATTTTCAAAATTTGCTACTAAAGCATAATTTGCAGAGTGAGAATCAAAGTTGTTGAAATTTCCACCAGCAGTTATATCAATAAAATGGTCAAAACTCTGATCCTTACTACTGCTACCAGATTCTTCCTGACCAAAAAGAGTTGTGCTGCCAAATGAATAATCATCAGCAACTTTGCCAGACTCTTGCAACTTCTTTTTCTGGTTTAACTCCCTTTCATAGGTCAGGAGTCTACCATGAAGTTGGGTCAGGGTCAGATCTTTGAACTCAGCTGAATTTCTAGTTACAAAAGAAATTGTATCCCATTTTTCAGGTAGTGATCTAAGAAACCTGCTATTTTGTGTTGAATTAGGAAATGTAACTTTAACAAGTCTTAGCTCACTAATGAGACAGCTAAATCGCTCAAACTGTTGGGTCAATGATTAACCCTTGATGTGACAAAAGGTTTCATACTGCATACTGCTGATTCAGAATTTCCCTATTATTTTCAATGACTTCTTCAGTTCCCCCAAACTGTTCCTTCAGTGCATCCCGTAGCTCTTTGGCACTGTTACAATGTAACAGTCCAGCATAGATCTCATTGGGTAATGCAGATGCAATGATGCTAAATGCTTTGGCATCGAGTTCGAACTTTTGGAAATCAGTTTCAGTATAATTTTCAAGTTTTTTAGGTTCGGACTTCTTTGTATCCTCAGCACTTGGCACCATGGGAACATGTGGTCCAAAAACAACAGATCTCCAACATCCAGTATTCTGTTGAGCAAGGATGTGACCCATCCTTCTCTCCCAGATGTTGTATTCATTACGTTTAAGCATGGGTGGTTTGAAAAGAGAGCCAATGTTATTCTTATCATCTTGTGATTGTGACGTCATCCTGGTTGTTTTACAGGCACTGATTAATCAACTTTGATGGTGATTAAACCTTACACTGTTTTTCAACAAAACGAACAAACTATCAGTATCAACGATTGTGAGCTGAACTATTTACGTCAAAATGATTGTTAAATCAAATTTGACTGTCCAAGCTCTGATACCAATTGTTAGGATCTGAGTTTGGATTGATTGTGTTTTACGTTTGAATTAAGATGAATGAGAAATGCAGCGGAATATAAATGATAACAAACTTTGCACACAATCAAATAGGAGAATTGCTTTCAACACACAAGTTTAACATTGAACCGAATGCTTGAATTTATTACAAGATTCAATTACAATTGCAAGTATGTAACAAACTCCCCCTCAGCCTGAGCTCACAGTGATTTGTTCGTACATGAGAGAAGATGGTAAAGAGCTAATGGAACAGTACAGGGTATTGTCCTATTTATAGGCACGGACAAACCACTGAAGCATCTAAGATGACGTCACCATGAAAGTGACATCTAACCTCCTAACAAACTCTAACATCTGACCTATACAACTACTGATGTGCTAACAACTGTTATACATTACATTTCATAAAGACAAACTAAACTACTGCTCAATCCACTGATGTAAACCCAGTAGTACTTGATATAACTCAGCAGTGCTTGACTTTAAGGCAGCAGATTGAACAGCAGGGCTTTAGTCTTCATTAGTCTTTGACTATGATCAGTAGTTGTAGGTCAGCAGTTTGTAAAGATCAGTAGATTGGAGGTCAGCAGATGTTGAAACCACTTTCAAGGGGAGAGACTTGAGTACATAACATCTGCTTATTCTGGATCCACTGCTATGTTCCAGTTTTGGCTTTAATTATCTGTTCCTTTGATAGGGTTCAAATCCAACATATATGCTATGCAAACTTGTGTACTCACCTTTACACTATGTGTATTGACTTTACTTTAACGTATGTGACAGGTTGATTAGGATGCTTTGCTTGCTATGCTTTGGTGAATCAAGTAGGAGGTCTAGAAACCCACCAAATAAGAAATGTGAGTTGTCGAAACAGTTTGCTTGTTTTTTAGAAACTCTGTCTGTAATAACTGTTTTTACTTTATATGTTATTGGTATGGGACATTAACGTTAAATATATCGTCATTAATAGTTGTTATGGATTCTCTTGAACAATCTTTTTCGCTCAGTGCCACGCCCCAATGTTTCCACCATCGGTTGGGGTGTGACAACCACGCTTTACGTGTGCAATAGACTCATTACAAAAATATGTGGTTGTCCTCTTGGGATACAAATATAACTGGAGCATAAGCAGTTGATTATGTGACTTACTTAGTCACTTTATTTAGGTCAGTGAACGTGTATGGTAATTAATTCTTTAATATTGGTAAATGAATTATACTTTAAACTTCTAGTTCATAGTTTATAGTCTGAGGATCAAGATGACATAATAATTCATTTCACTTTTCACTTTCCAACTGCTTGTTATCTCCCCCTAATGTTGGGAACATTCATTCACTAAAGTGAAAACCAATTAGCCATAAACAAATTTCTCACTAATGGCTTTAAGTATTTAATCATAGATAATTATTTATACCCAACATTTTCTCAAGCTTTTTAGAAATCCCGTCTTTGTGCGGTATGGTGGATGAGTTTCAATATATCTAGCACAACCAAAATCTTTGATGAGACATCCTTGGTTCCTGACCAAAAACCAACTGTATGGGGAGAATTATAACTTATTGGCTTGATGTGAATTGATAGTACTATATATAAAATTACATGTACCTAAATGAACTTTTGCTCCTCTCATGATCATTGTCTTTGTAACTAATAGTAGACGTTTAGTGATCATCTCAACAATAACACTTATTCCAATGATCGTTAATAACTTAGGAATCAAATTCACTATTATCAAATAAATATACCAATATGGATTAATGTGCTTGCTATCACATTAGCTAAGCCACAATTACACAAGCTTCAGGTTGTGGATTTGATAACCATTTAGACGATGCATCGATTTAGAAAAAAAAAACTAAATGGTATCATGTTGGGATATGCATATCCTTTGATCGCTTCTAGAATATTTAGGTATACACACCCTCGTTTATTTTTGCAAATATATAATTTCCCTTGAGAGTAAACATTACATGCTAATTATTATCTTGAAGAATCTTCTAGTTCTTCATTATGTTTCACATCATCATTGACTTAGTGTTGTCTAACCAGTCATGCCAATTAAGTAAATAATCATGATACATAAACTTCTTGTTTACGATCGTATGTGTAGTAGTTGCAATATGCGAGAGAACTACGTGTTATCATTGCAAACTATTGTGTTATATAACTTTTATCCTTTTTCACATTTTGTTCTCGTATAATCACTACCATAATTTTCCACTTATAGTGGTCAATCTCCTTATGACCATTATTACAATTCTGAACTTGGCTATCATATCATTATAATATGGTCAATCTCATTATCAACTTGACTATCATAACACTTCTGATGACCGACTCATTATTATTATGATCGTCATTACAAATATCTCAATTATGTCCATGATCACGATATTTTCAATGATCGTTATATAATCACATTCAATTCAGGGAATGAAGTAGAACCAGAATAAGTCTTATAGCTTTTCATTCTATATCGAAGGTTTTATAGATCATACATGTTTTAGCTACACTCGTGTTTGTTTAATACACTACATAAAATATGAGAGAACCGTATCTTGTTATTTCAAACATTCATGTTATACATGTTTCATATATTATATTCTCGTATAATCACTTCCTTAGTGAGTCACTTCTTGTGGTTGATTTCAATATTAACATGGTTGATCTCACTATCAATATAGGATCATTAAAGTTTTCTCTTTTACCATGATGACGACCTTTATAACGATCATTGTATAATCACCACATAATTAACATGGTTCATCTCATTATTCACATGAGCATAATAACAAACTTTCATGGTGGCATCATTTTAATTTCCTTTGGGTCATGATCGTGACCTTTACACTGATCATCATCATATTCACTTTAAGCAATGGGATAGAATCCGAAAACATTCATGTATTCTCATTCTTTGCTCAGTCACATGCTATGAAATCATTTTAAACTCATACTTTGTTAATGGTATCGCTACTTCATGAGCATATCTCAGGTGTGACAAATGAACATCTTTTATCCAGTTTTTCATTAAAGACAATCTTCTTTTCATATATTATAAATTGAGAAATCGTTACATGACCAAGTCATGTAGTATTATCAGTCTATAAATATTATGACCTTTTATAAATTAATAATCAGATTCAAAGAGTATGACACTTCTGATGTCATAGTTAAGCATATTTATACTTTTTTTATGATAGCATATAAAGCACAAATTTGGTTTTGTTGTTTTATTCAACAATATTTACCTGATGCATGATGGCATATAAAATCAAGGTATAATGTAGAATCAATTTACATAATACACTACGTTATAACATATCGCAGTAGAAAATAAGTTATAGAAAAACTTTATAAAATAAGATATATATCTTTTCATCACTTGCAATAAAATGTATGTAATTTTTGCAAAAATGTAACATGATATAGCCAATCACAGGTATATCATATATACACATATTTTTCACTATAGTTTAAAACATAAACAAATGTCACTGTCAACTTTCTTGATCATATAATAACATATGAATCTTTATTACTTGTAAATGAGCTTTCTTATACTAATAAATTTTGTTGCTTAAGAAAATATAACAGGCATCTTGAGAATTTTAGTGTCATGTTAATTTGCAAATAATATCTTTTACCACACAAATATTTCATAGAATCAAATCACACATTTAAATATCTGATAGAAACTAAAAGGCTTATACAAATGCAATAACAATGATATACAACAAAGTTAACTAAGTAGTTGTCATATTATAACATACTATCATATAAACATGTGCATTATTGTAAATTCATTAACAGAATTGCACTAACGATTATCTTCAAATAGAACTATTAGACATCACCTTTTAATACAAATTGTATTTGGTAGTTCATCATAAATTGTAAAAATACTAAGAACAAAAACTAACTAATGGACCAATCAAAACTCATAACCATAATAATAGTTACATCCATTCACCAAATCAAAATTAAATTTATATATTAATATATTGAAAATTTCTCAGTAACCTTGCGGATCATTTATCGGCGATTTCACAAAACATCATCCCAAAATCAACAAAATTTTGTAAATTCAAAGCAAATAATGATTTAGAATTTGTAATGTCTCTTTGAAACCCCAACAACGTAATGCATTGTATAAAATTTAGAACAACAATAAAAGAGTAGTTATGTAAATGTAATGAGGTATACATAAGAATATGTTATTGTAAACGTTGTTGCGCTTAGAGTTTTGGTGTCGTTATATTTTTACAGAAGGTTTGTTGAAAATATGTTTGTGATTAGTGTGTATGCATGTATCATTCTTCATAGTAATGTATCATATTTATGTAAGTGTTGCTTTATGTTTCAAGTAGCATGCATGAATAATAACACCTCAACACTTCATATAGTTCACTTACATCATGCAAATTACATAAATTTACACTAAATAACACAACATATCAACATAACTACAATTAACAATATGAATAACACAGTAGGTGTAAATATAACACAAACGGTATCGTCTCTATCACTTTGTGAAGATTTTTAGATGCGTTATATTAAAAGACTTTCTAGCTTTCTACAATATGATCAACGCAAACATTATGATCCTAGTTAAATAAGGATGATGTCAATATTGATCATGATTATTTTAATCTTAAATCATAACTAATAAAAAAATATCAAGAAAAGCGTAAGTTAATTTTCAGGTTTTATCATATCAACAATCGATGAGAAAAGAGGAAATAAAATTCAAACAATTAAGGGTTTTCATACCAGCTCAACAATTTTGTCTTTTATCTCTTTCGCCAACGTTGATACGACATGGCGTCTTGTGTTGATACAATCCAACTTCAAAAGCAATTCGTGCTGATAATGTGTTATGTAATAACTAGAACCTATTAGCAATGTATAGAAAGAATGGGAGAATGAGAGATAGATTTCTTATTGATGTATCTCATACAAAAAACATAAATCACTATATAGGTTATAACATCAATACAAACATAAATGTGACATGTGAGTAAGAAATGTGGATAGTCACTAATAATGGATTCATTGATAACATTTATGGATTTATTACTCATTTAAAATCCTAAAATAAAGTTTAACTATCGTCACGCAAACAAAAATAGTTTCAAATTAGTTATTAGGGGAAATATGAACAAGGATATAAGGATTATCACAGAGGTTAGAAATTCATTTTTAGTCTAGATTGTCACTAAAATACGGCATCTAACACATGTACCAACCATTGTTCACTAGTTTAACCCACCTGTACCATTGTTCACCAGTTTAATCAGTGGCGGAACTAGAACATTAACTCAGGAGTATCCCAAAAAAACTTTTTTACCGTACAATCATACAGTATTAAAAAAACAACAATACATAAATAAAGTAAAACAAATACCTAATAGATTTGTCCTCTTTTTTTTTTTTTCATAGCTTGAAATTGTTCCATCACATCGTTGTCTTTTACTTCATGTAAAAAATCATTTTCGACCGCACAAATCATAGTTAACTCTTCAAGTTAATCAAGTTAAACCTAGCTAATTAGTTAACTCTTCAAGTTAGAGGGTCTTTTGCGCCATTTTTGAAACTTGGAATCTCATTATGTAAATTAAAACAACAGAATTTGAAAGTAAAAATAAATAGTAGACGGCGGGATTCGAAGCCGGGTCTAACTGTAGGAACTGAACACCATTAACCACTCCACCAGTTGCTTGTTTGGCGATCACAACCCGCGTGAAAATCACTTAAGCCGAAAAAGCCGTTGTTTGATTCCTTCCAAATTGCCGCCAAACGCGTAACAGCTCCAAACTTGCCTTCTTTCCTTTCTTCCTGATTTCTTGTAATTGATTTCCTTCCTTATTATACATGCTAAGCACCTAGACCCATTTCATCATCTCATACAATCAATCGCAAATCATTTCCTTAATTCACGAGACTTTCGAACATTATAAAACCGAACCTCTCACCCTCACCACCAAACGCATCCTTTTCAAAGAAGTCGCACACTCGTCGAAGACAACCGGAGTTTACGAAGGAACCCAACTCGTTCTTTCTTTCGTTCCGTTCATCGAGCACGTCGTCGGAAACAAGTCGGAGGAACCAATCGTCGTCGGAGTTACACCGGAGCAACCGAGTTCCCCGGAACGTCTCGAGTCGTCCCCACTGTTTCGGTATAATTTTATCTTGCTTTTGTTTCGGTAATCGTGTGTTCGAGTTCGACAGCAATTCCACGATGATGAGCCGATGACAATCTGTGATTCTGTTCGAGACTTCGACTGTTCGTGTCTTCGTGATACTGATATGATATCCCTGTGTTCGACTTCGACATCAATTGTCGACAATTGTGATCCCTGCATAATTCAATCTGCCGCCCAAATTCCCAATACGCTGTTGGGTTATTTTTTTGGTTATATGTGCTAACTAATATTGGGCTATCATTTGGTTATTTGGGCCAATATATTCAGAATTATTTGGGCTTAATATCAGTTTCTAAAATTCTTTTTGAGGGGTGTCCTAGTAGTTGTTGAGGGGTATCCTTAGTATAAAAATCGGAAAAAAAAATTTTTTTTACACTACCGGTTAGAAGTTGAGCCGTAGCCCAGGCTACGCCTCCGAGTACACTAGGTCCGCCGCTGAGTTTAACCCGGTCAAATTTTCACCTAAAGCCTCCATAATACCATCAACAGAACCCTCATTCACTGTCGATGCGGTAGAAGCCCTAAGTCGCTAGTAATGTTGTTCCGTCATCGGATCTGCTTATCGATTCCCCATCAACTATGTGCATCCAAGGAAGAAACTGATGTCCCCTGTTTTTACCTTGCCGGAACCCTAATAGGTCCATGGCGCTTTAGTCATTGCTTGTTGCGGTAACCGGAATAGTGGCTCACTGGCTCGGCTCCAAACACCTAGAAGTTGCGCCCCTGTTACCAACCAACCTTTGACACCACCATGGCTGAATCCGCTTCTGCCGCCGTTTCAACAACTCGTTTCTTCTACCACACCCTACTCTTACTCTCTCTTACTCTCTCTATCTCTCTACGCACACTCAAGTAATCGTTGTAGTAAAGATGATGACGGAAAAGTTTAGACTGCTAGTGAGTGATAACCGGTTGGAAGTGGTGGAGGTGATTACAGAAGAATTTAGACCGTCAATCTCTGTGGTTTCCTAATAGTATGAGGAGAAGCTATTAAAGAGAGCTTGGGAGACGACAGAATGGAGCTCTGGTGGGATGACGACGTAAAGTACGGTTTGCCAGAAAGTTAAAATTGTAGGATCAGTTTTGACCTCTCGAGTGAGTCAATCAGAGCTAGTGCTTACTGAAAATGTGGCGGAAACACATTTTCAGCATGATACAAAGAAAACCGTAAAAGAATGGAGTAGAAACAGAGAATTCACACTTAAAATACTTTTTCTTCACTTGATAATGCTTGCCGTACGGACAGCAGTTCGACGTGGGATCTCAGACAATGTTACAAGTGAAATGACAACAGGGGGTATTTATAGACTGCGTGGTCCGCTCATGTGACATGTCCACAAGAGCGAACCTGATAACTTGGCTGGTTCGCTTTTGTGGACACTTGACACAAAAGCGGACCTACAAACTAAACATCATAAAATTACACTTTAACCCCCTAAACTTATACAAAATGACCTATCTGGACCCTATACATTAAACTAGCATTACAAAGACGCAGGCTTTAGACATTGTGCACCAACAAACTCCCCCTTGGATGAAGCCGCAGTCTTTGTCTTGAAAGTTGGTCTTCAGATAGCTTTGAATTTCTCTTCCTTCGGTTTTGGCTTTCTTCCCAGCGCAACTCTGATCTTTTCATTCTCTTTCTTCCTCGCTTTCTCTTCCTTTTCTTGTTGCTTCATAAACTTTCCTCTATTTTCTTCCATCTTTTGATTCTCACGTTCACGCTCACGCTTCGCTTTCTTTTTCATCTTCTCTTCTAAAGACCACCACGAAGACTTCCACTTGTTTTCAGAGTTGATTCCTTTCTGAACACACAGTGATACAACACGTTGAAACTGAAGAGCTTGCTCTTTATCTGCTGGCGAGTAGCGAATCTTGTGAATGAATAGACATTCGATGTCTTTTGCTGAGCAATTAACTAACCACATCGGGTCGTAAACATGAATATCCCTCAGCTCTCCACCAGCTCTGTACGTGATTATTGCTTCGGTTGTCCTGCAACTGTAAACCCAATCAATAAAGCCTTTATAAAATTCCTGCTCCATTTCTGGCATCGGAATTGTCTTCATTGTACGCGGAGGCTTCACATTCAGAATAATTTCTACAGCCCCAGTTTCTGGATCAACTCTCTGAACACGCCTTGGACGATGAGGCTTCCACTTTCGAAATGCCTTCAATTGTTCATACTTGATGTAGCCCCACATCGCGGTATCATTCTTTCTCACCTTGTAATCCAAGACTCTCACCTTTGCTAATTCATCAATGTCCCACACGGTAATGACATTATGTCATATAAACGTGCAAAATACTGGACGCCATATTCTCTTCGAATAGCATAAGCGTTAACTTGCGGAAGAAAACCCCAACTAATAATATCGCCAAGCGAAACATTTCGATCTCATTGGAAGAACTTCAGCGGCCTCTTGAATTTTCTTTCATGAGAATCTTTAAACCATTTAGAACGATCAATTTCTTCAACCTTCCATTGACCTTCTTTATCAACATTAGATTGGCCTTCCTGCTCAGCTTCTTTCCTCAAACATTCAAATACATTATCATTCACCGCTTCAGTCACTTTCTGACGTAATTCATCTCTATTCTCAGCAGCAAAGAACTCCATTAACGTTGGAAGTTTCGAAGTATCTTCAGGAACCTCTTCATTATCTGAACATTCTTCAACCTCAACTCTATCGTAGATATCAGCATCTTCAACATAATCATACTTATAATCTTGCTGTTTATTGATATCAAACGATTCTAAGTCCTCTTCGAAGGCGAAGGGAATTTCAGGGTTTACATTTTTAAGCATTTCTTTATATTCCTCTAGACGCACGAACAACGGCTCATGATGCTCAACAATCTGCATCTTACTCGACTCCCCCTTACCTTCAGCTTCACCACTTTCTTCATTGATTGTGTCGTTCAACAGATCTTCAACGACTTTTTCATTTGAGGCTTCAGTCACTCTAACACCTGAACCTCCTGCAGCGTCATCATCATCATCACCTTTAGAACTGTGACTGCTCGCAGAATATACAAACTCATCCTCATCATCATCTTCATCATCCTCTTCATCTTCGCCACCAATTAATTTAGGCGTTGGAGTTTCTTCTTTGAATACGCCAGGAACTGCAGATATAGGCTCAGGATTATCGATTACCATCGAAGGTACAATAGACATTTCAGGCACAGCTGAGCTTCCCGCAGCCCCTTTACCCTTATCTTTCATCTGCCTTTCCATTTCTGCTTGACGTTCAGCACGCAGATCTTCTACCTTTAACTCTTCATATTTATGTTCCACTGACGTCTCTAACATGCTTTCCACAACTCTATTCAGCATGTAAAACTTATGTTCATGTAGCGCTTTAGCAGCCGTAAGTTCTTTATTTTTCAACTTATAGTATTCATTTTCACTTTCTCGAAGATTCTTCTCTTCTTCTAATTCAGACACTCGAACTTTCAAAATATCGATTTCCGTCTGATCAGCTTCAACTTTCTGTGTTAACACTTTGTTTTCACCTTCCAACTTCTGCACCCTACCAACAAGAGTCTTTTCTCTATCAGTAATCCTTTTGTTTTCATTCGCCAACCTTTTATTTTCTGCTATTACATTCTCCAATCTCGTTTCCAATTTCAACACTTGTGAATTACTTGCAAAGTCGAAATCACCAACTTCTAGCAGACTATCTTGTGGTGTATGCAGACCTTTACTTGAAGAACCAGGTTGTACTTGGGTGAATGGAGGTGTGCCGAAGATATCTTGTGAAGCGAAAAATGATTGTTGTGGTGGTGGTGTTGATTGAGGAATAGGTGATGGATGTCGTTGAGGTGTAGGTTGTCTGGGTGGTGTTGAGTGTGATGGAGGAGTAGGTTGTCTTGGTGATTGTTGTGGTGTTGGTTGTCTGAGAGGAGATTGATGTATTGGAGATTGTGGAGGTGTTGGTTGACGTGGAGGTGTAGGATGTGTTTGCATGATCTTCTGAGGGCGCTTCGACACTTTAATCTTTGGTGTAGTTCTCTTTCGACCAGCAACTTTCTTTTTACCTCTCGGAGTAGATTGTGACGCTGAAATATGCTCCGGAGAAGGTTCATAAGGTGCATCTTCTTTCTCTTCCCTCTTCCTCTTTCTAATCAACTTCTCCTGTTCTACCTCCTCTCTCATTCGTCTTTCACGTTCTTTTGCATCAATCACTTCATATTCAGACGAACTAGAAGAACTAGTAGTGTCTTTATCAACGCCGTCACCTTCAACATCATCTAACAACTTCTCTTTTTCTTTTTGAACATCAGAAGTAACTGTCTGCACAACATTATCAACAAAATATGCTTCTGTCGTAAACAAATCTGTATCAATTACTATGTTTTCAGCACCAGTCATCTCTTGTTCCTTTTCAACATTCATCTCAGGAACATCTTCATCAGACTCATCAACTAACATTGTTTGCGCTTTCTTCTTTTGTTTCTTCTTCGGCTTTGAAGAAGAACCTTCACCTTCAGCTACAGGAGTTGCAAATCTACGTCTGCGTCCTGACTCCTTTACATACCACTCATTCTTGGTTGCTTTGAAATTCTGAAGTATTTTCAATTCTACAGCATACAACGCCTCTTTCATTTCCTCTTGATTTCTCCAATTCTGATGATTTTCCGGATCAGGATCCACATAGTTCGCATCTCTAAGCAATCCGAAGTTTTCAATCACTAAATCAGGCTCTGGATGATTAGGATGATACTTGACCAGGTTCTTCAAAGTGTTATTAGACATGTGAGCTTGGACAAGAAGATCATCTTTAATATTTCTATCAATCCCAGGGTGTGCGTGATCAATTAACATTTGTACAAAACGCGGATACTTCCAAGTTCTAACGTTCGTCGTGATGTTCTCCGCCATATAGTGAAATACTATATGTGAGAAATTATATTTCTTATTCAACACCAATGCCGTTAGCATGTTCATCTGGTAATCCCTCATCTGGTCATAACTGCCCTTTGTGTGGCTCAGTGTAATCAAAATACAATGAATTAAAAACTTGAATGATTTCTGAAATTTCGACTTCAAGTAGTTCCCGGTGTTCAAAGTATTTCTGTATCCCAATCGTAGCATACAACCCTTCACCATACGTTCCGGAAATCTTGTGGGGTAGTTGGCCTCATCAGGAAAGTTCATAACTTCTTGAACTAATGCTTCAGTCACCAGAATAGTCTCCAACTTTCCATCCACTTCCACCACTGACGATATCACCTTGCTTGCCTCGTCATACTTTGCATTTATCCAAAATCGACTAATATGTGATCTGTACAACGGCCTCTGGACAGTCATCGCTTTCTTCACTGGAATACGATTCATGTAGTCCAAAATACTGCTAAATTCTGACAATAACGGACACTTCTCCACATCTAAATCAATGCAACTGTTGTGTACTGGATCGAATAACACGTTTGGTGATGCCTGCACAACAACAACAGAAACCAAGACTTAGAAAAATTTCATATTTTGAACAATACATTGACAAAAGAGCGAACCACATAAGCGGACCAAATAATGATCAAATAGGCGAACCATCTTATGTAAGTAAAAGCGAACCATGAAGTGTACAATCCATAAAAGCGAACCAAACACTATGCTTCCCTATAAGCGGATCAATAAGATGACTAAAAAGCGGACCTACTTAGAAAATCACACAAAAAGCGAACCGTCCCTAGACATATAAGCGAATCAACCCTTTTACTGCCTTAAAAGCGAACCAACTATGGTACATATGAGCGGACCTGAGAATGTTCCTAAAGGCGGACCTAAAATGGTAACTATGAGCGGTCCTACAAAGTGACATATGAGCGGTCCAGAATTACATGGCTGTAAAAGCGGTCCAAATCTAAAACCTATCAAAACTGCATAAACCCTAAAATTGATTACAGAATCAGACTCTACACATCATTCCAAGACTAGGGGTGTCTTTTGATTTTGTCAAACTTGCCTAAATCACCCTAGATCTGAAACTGAAAGCACTCATTATCGACAACACACATCAAACACTCAAATTTCAGCAATTAAAACATAACATCACACTATATGACATCAGACGACACTCAAACAACGTTTAATTCAAACAAATATGACACTTAAAGGCTTAAAACGCGATCCGTTCATACAAACATACCGACAGACACAAAATAACATGAAATAGATGAAATTGAAAGCATACTTACCTTGCCCATGATGTAACGAATAAGGATCTATCAAGAAACTATGAAAACAAGGATCAAACAATGAGAAATCTTGATGAACAGGTAAGATCGCTCGAAATCGCACAGAGAAGACGACGTATAAGCGGACCAGGAAATGACAACAAAAGCGGACCCCTGTACCTTTTATATGGGGTCTGGTCCGCTTTTTCGACACCAACCATACGAGCGGACCACAATGCTACTTTGACAGAAAAGCGGACCACGATGTGTCATAAAAGCGAACCTGTCTCCAATTTTTCAAAAGTCCATTTTTTAATCATTTTTTTCAACTTTTTCGATTTCACACGCTAGCACCCAGTTGACCAAGTCCAAGTTAATGACCCTGGACAACTGTTCGACCTACCAAGTCCAAGTTAATGGCCCTGGATGATCAGTTTTATGAAGGACTTTGTCGTTTTGTTTCAAAAACAGTTCAAATTAATGAACTTTTCAACGTTTCAAACATTTGCACATTTTATCTTTCAAACATCATACCAGATCTTTGTTTGCAATCACAGCTTACCCAACCCTCATCAGACACTAACATGATCTGCACACAGGCTTTGAACTTCCAATCCCCAGTATCAGTTGTCGAAAATAAAATGAGAAAAGAAAATCTTTTTGGGTTTTAAGCTGTACAAACTGAAATATATACACACAATATTTTTGTGAGCGTGTTAGAGGATCATATCAGCTGCCGACAGAACACAAACACCGTTAAGCTTATTTCATTTTAAGCATTAAGCAATTCGCGTTGATTGTCGGTATATTGATCCATTTTAAATTCTCGCAAAACTTTCAATCTGTTCGGGATACGTGATTAGTGTTTTAGAGACTTAAACGTTAACGTGTGTTCCCACCTCAGTATATACTCCCGTATCCGATCCCAGTATTCAGTCTTACAGGTGAATATACCACGGCTGATATCTGTTGGGGGTAGATGCGAAACCGTGAGAGCTCAGGTCAGAACTTCCGTTCAGCAGAGAGATGACGGCTCGACTTTTCGGTGGGTCCCCTTTAGAGGATCTTTTATATTTCAACAGCAGCGACAATCAATTTTATTGTTTCATCAGCATGCTGAGGGTGAAGCTTATGTTTCAAAGCTTTTTGCGTAAAGTATTATCCGGGGACTAGGTTAGTATTTCCATACAGCAGAAGTCCCGGGATAATACCCCAGATATCACCGAGCATAAAGACCTAGTATCTCAGAATACGGGACCTTTCAAACAGGATTTCAGGGGTTACCTATATATCCTGGAGGTGTTCCCCACGAAAAACGCAAGTTAAATTTAGTTTATATCCCAAACTGATCTACTAATTCTGTAAGAACCTACCGGCACATCTTTAGCGAGACTGCTTAATTGCATTTTTACATTACAATTCTTTAGCGTACTGTGCCCGTCTAGCTGATGTACTATCATTTCCCCTATACTACACAGCTCTTTTTGCATTTTTTAATGTTTTTGGATTTTTTATGGTTTTATCATGTTTTTTGTATTTTTCTGCGAATATCTCCCCCTAAAACTAAAACATAATTTTGTGTTTTTGTTTTTAACGAAAAGCAGAAAAAAAATACAACTGTACAAACGAAAGTTGACAACATGATACGGTTCATGTCAGATCGCCGCCCAGCTCGGCTTCACATTCGATTACCCTCCCAGATTGCAGATTTTTCATCCCATTTAACCTTAAAAGATAATAAAATCTCTTTTTATCAAACGGTTTTGTGTAAAAATCAGCTTTCTGATCATCGGTGCCCACATGTTCAATCCGTATTAATTTCTTTTCGTGACAATCTCGAATAAAATGGTGTCGGATTTCAATGTGTTTTGTTTTCGAATGGTGAACCGGATTTTTAGTAACAATTATGGCCGCTTCATTGTCCACAAATATCGGAGTATCCAAGAATTGCAGACCGAAGTCACGCATCTGCTGTTGGATCCAGAGGATCTGTGAGCAACAGCTAGAGGCTGAGACGTACTCAGCCTCACATGTGGAGAGCGCAACTGCAGTTTGCTTCTTGCACTGCCAGGTAATGAGCCGAGTTCCGAAGAACTGGAACCCAGCAGTGGTGGACTTTGCGTTCTGCTTACAGCTACCAAAATCTGAATCAGCGAAACCGGATAAGGTAAAATCACCCGAACGAGGGTACCACAAGCCGATGCTTGGGCAACCCTTCAAATACCGTAAGATGCGTTTGACGATCGTCAGGTGTGACTGCTTCGGGTTCGACTGATATCGTGCACACAAACATGTCGGGTACATGATGTCGGGACGGGAAGCTGTGAGATACATTAAAGAACCAATGATCGATCGGTATAACGTTTCATCCATCTTCACTCCCTGTTCATCCGGACAAATACCATGGTTCTGTGCGAGGGGGGTTGATGCAGGACTGCAATCTGTCATATCAAACTTGTCTAGCACGTCCTTTACATACTTTGACTGGTGAATGAAGATTCCGTCGGGCATTTGTTCTACCTGCAGCCCAAGGAAGAACTTCATCTCCCCCATCGAACTCATTTCGAACTTCTTCTTCATTACTCTCTCAAACTCTTTACACAAATCGTCGTTGGTGGAACCGAAAATTATATCATCAACGTAGATCTGCACGATCAGCAAGTGGCCTCCTTCTTCTTTTGTGAACAAGGTGCTGTCTACTGTTCCTCTTGTGAACCCGTTGTCCAGCAAGTAGGTCGAGAGAGTCTCGTACCAGGCTCTCGGGGCCTGGTGTAAACCGTATAATGCTTTATCCAGTAGGTACACCTTGTCTCTGTTTAGTGGATCTGCAAACCCCGGTGGTTGCCCCACGTAAACTTCTTCTCGAATCTTGCCATACAGGAATGCGGATTTAACGTCGAGTTGATAGACTTTGAAATCTTTCCATGATGCAAAGGCTAGAAATATGCGAATTGCTTCAAGCCTTGCAACCGGCGCGTAGACCTCATCAAAATCTATTCCCTCCTGCTGGCTGAAGCCTTGGACCACTAGACGTGCTTTGTTCCTCACCACGACTCCTCTATCGTCACGTTTACATTTAAACACCCATTTCGTCTTTATCAACTTCTGATTCTTTGGCAGATCAACAAGTCTCCAGACGCCCAATTTCTCAAACTGTTGTAGTTCCTCCTGTATAGCATTCACCCAACTGTCTTCGGTCAATGCTTCTTTGTAGGTCCTGGGCTCTATCTGCGAAATAAAACATTTAAGTGAGACTTCTTTCTGCATATCAACAATAGATGAATAAAAACATGTAAAAGCACGGTCTATCTGATGTCTCGTCTTGACACCACTCTGTAGATCGCCGATAATTTGTTCTGAAGGGTGGTAAGACAAAGTCCGTGGCATCACAGTATCAGGCACCACAACTTCCGACTCCAGATTCGATATGTCAAGATCAACGGCTTGATCAACAGCATCCTCTGATATCTCATTTGGTTCCTCGTCAAAGGTAGGAGCGGGTTCCTCCTCTGAGTCATCAGAAACGTCAAACGACGGAGCTGGTTCCTCTGGTTCCTCTGGTGGTATATGAATGGTTCCACTTGGTCCAGCTTAATCATCGTGAGTACCCACGGTGGGCGTAGGAACATCTAGCGGTCTAGATTCCGGCTCTTGCAACTGACTTTGCTGATATAAGTACATGAGAGCAAGTTCCTCCTCACTCGGCTCGGACGGCAGATGAAACGATTCCCAGAGTTTGTCGTAGTCGAATAGGAATCTTTGTCCGGGAAGTTGTTGCGACGGCGTGTGCTTCTGACAATCCACATGATGGACCTGAATCACTTTCCCCAGACACGGTACAAACACCCTTTTTAACGGGCTGGCGTAACCTACGAAAAATCCTTCATTCGCTTTCGCTCCGAATTTACCATCAGCATCTATGAAAGTACACGGAGAGCCAAAAGGTTCTAAGAACTCAAGATTTGGCTTATAGCGATGCAGCAGCTCGAAACAAGCCTTTTTATATTTCTTCACTGTCAGAACTCTATTCAATGTATAGCAAGCCGCTGACACTGCTTCATTCCAGAAGAAAATCGGAAGCTTTGAATCGGCCAACATAGTACGTGCGGTCTCGATCAGGGTTCTATTCTTTCGTTCAGCCACACCGTTCTGTTGTGGTGTGTACGGCGCACTGAATTCATGTAGTATCCCCTTCTCGTTGCAGAACTCGTACATTTTGTTATTCTTGAACTCCGTTCCGTTATCACTCCGAATTCTTCTGATCGGCAGCTTGTACACCGTTTCCATCTTTTTGAATAAAACCATCAAAGCATCGAATGTTTCGTCCTTCTTCTCCAAACAACCAACCCATGAAAACCTTGTATAATCATCCGTAACCACCAAACAGTAAGAATCTCCACTGATGCTTTTGACGTTGACCGGCCCGAAGAGATCCATATGTAATCTCTCGAGAGGTAACCGGATGGTGTTGAGCATCTTTGGCGGATGAGACTTCCGTACCTGTTTACCTTTCTTACACGCAACACAATCGTCAGGTAAATGAAAATTCTTAACATTCACACCTTCTACCAAATCGTTGTGCACAAGAAAATTCATTTTACGAACGTGTATATGACCCATTTTTCTGTGCCACATAATTGACTCTTTCTTAGTTGCTTTTGACTTTGTTACAAAACATTGTTTTTGAGGAGTTGTTGGTGTTGCAGTGCTCATGTCTAAAATGTAAAGATCATTAACCCTAGGAGCACGCAACAGCACCAACTCATCAGGGACTTTAAACCCTGGCTTTAAAACCAAACACTCTGTTTTTGTAAAATGTACGCTAAAGTCATTGTCGCTAATTTGTGAAATACTTAACAAATTGTTCGTCAATTCAACAATATAATTCACTTTGTCAAAAGATATGATGCCGTTTGTGAGCTTTCCCTGACCAACAATCCTGCCACCTTGGTTACCAGCAAATCCAACGTAGCTTCCATTGATTGCTTTAACATCATACAATAGTGCTAAGGATCCCGTCATATGTCTCGACACTCCGCTGTCCATTATCCACCTGGATAGCACAGACTTGGGCAGCTCCTGCAATCAGCACACAAACACATCAGTTAAACAATGATGCCCACGACTTTTTAACTTCCGATACTGAACCAAAAACTACATTGCATTTCTCAGTTGTTTTCGGAAAGTTAAATGTGACATTTGACTCAATTTCCTTTTTATCTTGTTTCACTTTGTTATGAAGTTTGGGAAATTCCGACAAAAACTGATCAATTTCAGACTCAAACACAGCAACATCATCTTTCACAAACTGTGACTCATTTTTCAACACACTTTCCATCTTTTTGATCTCACCAGATGGTTTAGATTTTGCGACCCATGACTGATTTTCAAAAGTTTTTGCTTTAGGGTAAAATTTCGAACTCTTGGGAGACTTAGAAGACTCGCCAATCTCGAAAGTCGATTTTGGCTTATCCTCCGACTTCAACTTTTCACCCCGTTTAAGAATTCGGATCGGCGAAACCAACACTTGTTTATCTTTTGCAACGACCGGTGATTTTGGTCGAGGTTTTTGAATGATTTGTTTTGAAACATTTTTGTTTTCAACCATAGGTTTTTCAACCTTCGGTTTCTCAACCATTTGTTTATTAACAGCTTTTACCACAACCGGTTTTTCAATCACTTTCTGACATTGTTTAGCCATATGTCCGATTTCATTGCAGCGATAGCACACACGTTTATCATACTCTACAAAAGTGGTAGTAACAGTTTCCACTTTCAGCTTTTGTGCTGCATTGAAATCGTCAACAGCTTTTTGACTAAAGATATATTCTTTTTCATTTTCAGTGCTAGGACCAGCGACAAACACATCATCAATCCTGTCTTTTGGCTTGACCACCTGCTTAGCCATTTTCTTCTCAAAAACAATACCTTTTTTCTTTAACTGATTTTTCTTGTTTTGGCTTTTACCCACCCCATCTATCTTTTCTGAACTAGTGGGACGTGAAGAACCAACTGATTTTTTTCAGTTTCGAAAAGAAATCATTTTTCTTGATTCCGTTAACACTCAGTTCGACCAATTTAAAAACTTTCTCAACATTCTCAAATTTGACGTTCTGAAGCGGAAACTCAATGTCAGAATAAAGTTTGTCAGTTCCAATCATAGTGTAAACCACCATGATTGGATCATCATTCGCACTTTTATCCGTTTTCGACAAGTAACCATCCAAGAAATTCCCATCCTCCTCAGAATCACAGACAGACTTCACCGAGTTAGCCTTCTCAGAATTTTCACTTTCATCATCCAACACCTGATCAATGACAGTTTTGATAACCTGGGATTCGTTATCAGTGTCAGATGTAGTGAAAGTGATGTCAATATTATCTGGCAAATCACTTTCAATAGTTTTCAATTTAAGCTTTAATGCAGCTTCCACCCCATCTGGATACTTCTGTGTGTAGTGATTCCACATTGGGGGTGGAACGCTGTTGAAGGCTGGTGAAGCGTGTGGCTGTTGAGGTACAATTTGTTCTAACACATAAGATGAGGCCACGTAACTCATCAATTTTTGATCAATTCGGTCATTTTCAATTTTAACCAACACAAGTTCTTTTCTTAAAGATGCGATCGTGTCAAGATGAAAATTAACTTCTCTTTGTTTATCAAACAATGTGGATTGAGCCAACTTTGTTGCTTTATCATTTTCAAGACTCTCTTTTTGGATCATTTTTATTGACCTAGACAAAGTGTCGTATGCCTCTTTTACTTGCTCTAAGTCAAACTTCACCAAATCTGCATGTTGTTTCAATTCCTGATACTTGGTGTCTTTTTCAAGACACCCCGTGCATGGTTGTGAACAACTTAGACACGGTGCATCGGGGATTGAAACCTTTTCAACTATAATCTCATCCTCACAAACAATTTTACCAACAAGATTTGACTCCGACTCAAACGACTTGACCACGTTCACCTCTATGACTCCAGTTTACTCTCCTAGACCTGACACTTTATCAACTGACTCCTGGATGTCTGAATCTACCTCTTTTAACCTGCTCATCAGCGCTTTATCTGCAATCTCCTTTAGAGCTTCTTCAGTCATCTCTTTGGAAACGTCGATCACCTCCTCGACTGCTTCTTTCTCTGCTTCAAATCTCGGACACGTTCCAGTTCTTGGCTCTTCAAAATAATCTGCAAAAGAATCAAAGACGTTAGGAGGCAAAATAGATTTCATTGTATAAACAAATTCCTCCTGCCGTGATTGAAAGTTGAGAACTTCAGTCACTGATTCCTCAGCTTTTGCAGAACTATCTGTAGAAACCTTTTTAACAACCTCCGGAACCACCTGATCAGCAACTTCCATAACCTCTTCGATCACAATTTCAGTAACAGAATCAACCATCTTAGTAACTACTTCCTCAACCACCTCAGAATCAGACTCAACAACACTCTCAGAAACTACTTCACCGACATTCTCAGTAACTACCTCATCGATAACCTTCGACTCTACAACTGTCTCAGTAATCTCAACTACCTCAGCCATCATTGCTTGATCATCCTTTCCTGGAATGTACTTGTCCCAACTAAACCCAGACACAACCTTCTCATCATCTTGGTTTACGATAAGTGCCTTCTCTGGTTTGTTCTCAATCTGAGGTCTCTGAACAGCAGATTGTTGATTTGGTCGATGATATATAGCTTGTCTGTAATAATCGTTTGTAAACGGGTTCTGATGATTCTGCCCTTCACGATTCGGACATTCGCGCTTGAAATGACCTCGTTCTTTGCACTTAAAACAGGTCACCTTTGACTTATCGAACCCTAATTTCTGATCAGGACCTGACAGACTGCTTCTAGCCGTGATCTCCATAAAGCGTTGTGCTCTTCTAACCAGACTCGCCATACACCACTTTATATCTATCAGTTCCAGTTCTTCCGGATCGATCTGATCGTAATCCTCTTTAGTCATATCAGGATTACCGATCCTACCAGCGACCAAACCTTCATAAGCTTCCAGAACTGATGCCAGTAACGCGATGTGCTGCTTGGCTGCATTCTCGGTGATTTCATTCCCATTCTTGATGTTAACCGCAATGTTACACTGCACACCGGACACAAACGTCTGTTGATTTGACCCTGTAGAACTTTGAGGAGAATTCTGCTTTGAAACTTTGACATTTGGCTCGTAGTTGGCAAATGGAGTCGACTGACTCGACTGATAGGCATTTGGAGCAGCAGATGAAGTGTTGTCTGCACTGAACCCGGTTTGAATCTTCGGACTCTGAACATTAGTAGCTGCCGGACTATTCTTGTAATACAAAGACACATCCTGTGGCATATTCGCTGAATTCATCTTCTTGATTTTTACCAACTCCAACTCATGAGCTTCAATTTTCTCTATAAACACGCTCAAACTATTATTCACGAAATCTGAACTATTTTTCAACATCATCAAGTACGTTCTCCATTCCTCATAGGGAAGCGCATCACATAACTTGTCTATCCACTCCTCATTCGTCTTTTCGATATTCAACCTTCTCATCTCTACCACCAGGTGACAATACCTCTCGATAAGCTGCTTTGTTGATTCACCTTTAATTCCCGTGAATATATCAAATTCTTTCTTTATCAGTGCTTTCTTACTCTTGATCATCGACGCACTGCCTTTGAATTTCTGTTCCAAAGCTTGCCATATCGACTGTGCACTATCATCGTGCTGTAGCAGAACTAGAATATCCTCTTTTATCGCTTGCTGCAGGATGCTAACCATCTTCTTTTCTGCTTTGAACTCAACCTGTTCCGCATCTGTAAGACTGGCAATGGTCTTCAACATATTCAACCCGTCAACCGGAGGAACATACTTCCTTTCGATTTTATCTAGCACTCTAGATGGTTGTCCTGCACCCAGTTTTTGAATCTCCCGGACCATCCTGAATATTCATCCAAGCTCATCAATTTAGGAGGTTTCTGCATCGTTCCAAGCTCGTTTTCCAGATTTACATTCTGCATGATGCTAGCAGAACTCTGAGTAACTCCACCACTACTCGCAAACATGTTGTAAAAATCTTGGCTTTCCATTTTCAGTCGTAACGAAGAAATTTTCAAACAGTCTGAATAAGCGAACCACACTGGTCTTATGAGCGAACCAAATCAGGTAACAATGAGCGAACCCACCAAATGAACTTTGAGCGAACCAGAAAGTGCACTAAGAGCGGACCAGAATGTTGCACTTGGAGTGGACCAGGCAACTGACTTTTGAGCGAACCAGGAAATGTACACTGGAGCGGACCAGAATTTGCACTTCGAGCGAACCAACAAATGAACACTGGAGCGGACCAGAATTTGCACTTCGAGCGAACCAACAAATGATCTTTGGAGCGGACCTGAAAAACTGCTCTTCAAGCGGACCAGACGAGCGATCCAGCAACCAAAACAGACATTTCGAGCGGACCAGAACAAAAATCCGGAGCGAACCAGCACAACTTGTACGTTGGAGCGGACCAGAAAAGCGAACCAAAAGACTGACAAATACGCGGACCTACTTCACGAGGGTTTTTATGTCACTTTTAGGCCTTATTTTGATCTGAATCTTTCAAGGGTTTGTTATTCGTGTATTTTACACCTGTTGTCCAAATTTCAGTCCATTTCCACCGTTCAAACAGTCCAAATCTACAAAAGTCCGTGTAAAAAGCTTCGTATCTAGCAAACTAACTCGCAACTGGCTCTGATACCAATTGTAGGATCAGTTTTGACCTCTCGAGTGAGTCAATCAGAGCTAGTGCTTACTGAAAATGTGGCAGAAACACATTTTCAGCATGATACAAAGAAAACCGTAAAAGAATGGAGTAGAAACAGAGAATTCACACTTAAAATACTTTTTCTTCACTTGATAACGCTTGCCGTACGGACAACAGTTCGACGTGGGATCTCAGACAACGTTACAAGTGAAATGACAACAGGGGGTATTTATAGACTGCGTGGTCCGCTCATGTGACATGTCCACAAGAGCGAACCTGATAACTTGGCTGGTTCGCTTTTGTGGACACTTGACACAAAAGCGGACCTACAAACTAAACATCATAAAATTACACTTTAACCCCCTGAACTTATACAAAATGACCTATCTGGACCCTATACATTAAACTAGCATTACAAAGACGCAGGCTTTAGACGTTGTGCACCAACAAAAATGATAAGCATGGTTGTGTAGAGAAAGCATAATGTGAGAAACTTTGAGAAAGCATGATGTGAGAAACTATTGTGGTCAAAACCCCAGAAAAGCAAAGTACACTGGCTCAAATGTACGTTGTCAATTGATATATATAATAATAATAAAAGTAGATTCGTATACAATTACAAAAGCAACTAGAATCAAGCTACATATATCTTTATTAGGATTGTTAAATATATGTGGCTTCATCTTGGTCGTCATAATATTCTTCGACTATAATCTCCACCATCACCACCATGGTCGACGCCAATTGCACCAACCACCACCACCCGTGTTGTGTTACACCACTGATTGCAACACCAACAACCACTAGCACTTGCGCCAACGTACACCCCCTCGTTGCGACTAGGGTTACCAACTGCCGCCTCTTTCATTGCATCTGTTCCCCGACACCACAACATATTATGTCACCTTTGGGTCACATCTTCACTTTCATTATCTTGGGTCATGTATGGAACAAGCTTTAATAATCGGATATGGGGTTAGACCCAAACCCACCCCGTTGCCATATCTAGCTTTGAGTGGCATATGATTTTGCTGGGTTATTGTTAACTGTTGTATAAATGTATCAATATATATATAAAAAAAAGGAAAATAGTTAAAAGAGACAAAGATACAATGAATATTCTCTATCTCAGTCAATTTCAAACACCCCTCTAAGTTAAACCTAATTTTTTCTTATATCTCTCTTGAATCTTCTGTATTTTTATTCTTTCTTATATCTCTCTTGAATCTTCTATATTTTTTCTCTATATAAGAAAAATATTTTTCTCCTTTTGCCTCTACTCCATTTTTTCTAACAAATCTTTATCTCTGCACATCAATTTATCTAGAAAAATCAACACGGATCCAATAGAAGGTTTCAATATTGCAGATGTGTTGGATTAAATCATTCAAATTGAAGATGTGTAGGAAGAAATTGGAAATCTATATAAGAAAATTACAAATTGGAGGGAGAAATCCGTTTGTGGATGCGTAGACTAAATTATCCAAATTGAAGATGTGCATTAAGAAATTGCAAATATGTGGGATGATTAATTTAGAGTTAATTGAAAAGATAATAATTAATAAGGAAATTGGCCTATAATAATTCCACCTAAATCTTATTGGCCATTAATAATCCTACATCGGAATATTCCCCCTACCAGTCACACCTTTCACGTATTTTTCCTACAATGGTCCCCCGTTAAAAAAAACTTAACGGAGTTAAGCTTTTTCCAAATTACAAATAGGTTTTTAGGGCTTTTAATTAGAACGACGATACGAGTCCATTGATGTAAAACTTGCCTCGAAACGGTGCTCCAAACAATGAAAACGACGCTTCAATTCGGGTGTTTAAATTTCCAATTAACCAAAATCAAGTCACTTGGAGCACCATTTCGAAGTAAGTTTTACATCAATGGACTCGTATCATCGTTCTGATCAAAAGCCCTAAAAGATTTGTTTGTAATTTGGAAAAAAGCTAACTCCGTTAAGTTTTTTTTTAACCGAGGACCATTGTAAGAAAAGTAGGTGAAAGATGAGACTGGTGAAGGGAATATTCTGATGTGTGATTATTAATGGCCAATAAGAATAGGTAAGATTATTACAAGCTAATTCCCCTTAATTAATATTAGTTTTATACCCTATTAATTTTAAAATAATATTTTATGATATTTCATGTCTATTAATTTGCAGAAGAGTTTTGTGAGTCCTTTTTTAGTCAATTTCTTTTATAAATTTTTGACATCTTATCTTTCATTTCTTACACATTATACCCTTTAAAAATTACAAGATGAACCCTTTTAATTTCACTAATCTTATTATTTAAATTTTAAGCTTTTTATTTTTACTTTTTTACGATAATGTATAACGTTTCGGTCTATATTTTCGCGAGTTAAAACGCTATGTGCGTGTGCGGTTCAACGTTTTTATGTATTATTTTGCGATTTAACAATCCTGTCGCAACGCGTGAGTCCTACATCGACTTAGTTTCTTTTTCTATGTTTTACGTTTTGATCTAATTTTTGTGAGTTAACACGCACTTTTTAATGATAATGTTTTACGTTTCGGTGCAAAAGCAAGTTAACAGGCTACGTGCGTGTGTGGTTCGGCGTGTTTACGTCTTGTTTTGTTGTTTAACGATCCCGTTGCAAAGCGCGGGTCCTAAGTCGATTTGTTTTTTTCTTTGTTTTTACGTGTTGTCTTGCCCTTTTCGAAATCTACCTAACACTTTAGGTTTTTTTTTAATTTTGTAATCCTTTTTTTTAGAATTTTGTAATGTTCAGGAAATTGTAATAAAATTTTAGGCTTTTTTTTAAATGTTGTGTGTATTTTTTAATTTTAGATTTTTTTTATTTTAATACACCTGGCCAAGCCACGCCGGGCTAGCCACGCCCCGCCATACCCCACGGACACGTCACTCACCAGCGGGGGGCTCGAACTCCACGTGTCAACCCATGCCCTAAACCCCCGCCCCACCATACCCCATGGTCTTAGAGAAAAGCCAAAAATTCCTCATGTTTCATTCTGGGTAAGGTTCAAATAGTCTTGTAAAAGTAGAAAGTCATATGAAAGGTATCAAACGAACTCTGACTGAACTCATTCTTAATTCATTCTTGCAGTATTGAAACCGTCTCGTCGAACTTTATGATCTTAGATTTTAGGTTTTCGCTTTTTTAATTTTTAACTTGTAGATTTTAGAATTTTTGTGTAGATCATTGTATCTTTTTATTTAGGATTGTGTTTTTATTCTATTTTCATCATTCCTCGACATTGTGTTATATTTGTCACTATTGTGTTATATTTTGTAATTAGTTGTATCTTTCTATTTTTTTTTTTAATTTAGAAGTTTTTATAGGATAACTTCACCTGTTCTATTCCTCTCAAATTTTATTGGTGAGATGGTTTCATGAAGGCCGCTATTTCCACCATCTACCTTGTATAGCTCATCCCCCTCTACCGCACTACCTTGAGAACTCAAGCTTCCATTTGATTCTCCGTGATCCAGAGTCGATTTATTGAAAACACATACACACACTACTTTGAATTTGTAATTCCCAAATTACATCCTAATGTTGTAAAAAAATCATTATTTATTATAAATAAATCTTTTAAATAATTAATTAGTCGTTGGTCTTGGAGTAACATTGATTTATCTTACTTGAGTAGCAATGTTGTCAAATGTTGTTACTTGAGCATACAGAACCGTGTTGATACCAACCAAGACTAAGATCAACTTACTATTGAGAGAGCAACTAAATTATGGATCATGATAATAGGAGATCAGTTACTCCTAAGCGGAAAAGAAGTAGAAACTGATATCCTTGCATTCTTATGACATTTCCTATCCTTTTTTGGTTTTTATAATCACAATTCACAAACATCTGTCTTTACAAGTCAAAGCATGATTTCAAGCTTAAGGTAAGTGCTGTCATTCTTTATAACATACCTTCCAAGTAAACAATAAAACTCATCTAAACACCCACCATAATTATCATCATATAAGAAATTGATTTCTCATCAGAGCTCGAATTAATTAATTAGATGTTTCATATAGATTTGAAAATTTTCCCCTTCAGCAATGCTCGATTTTCATATTTAATACATGATCTGGGAATCTGATTTTTTGATCTTCTTACCATGTGCTATGGCATACCGATCTTCTATGCTCTTAAGAAGCGAGTAACACGAGGAGACAGGAGGTCAAACGGCAGCGCCATGTGACATTTTGTTGGAAACCATGGAACCTTCGTTGCTAGCAACCACGCTATCATCGGTTTGATTTCGATAAGCTCACTTATGTCAAAACTAATTTACGGGTTTTATATATTCCTTTGCTACCACGAATCTTGAACAAGTTACCCATTCGTTAAATTGAAACATATGTTCTCCATTAACATTAACACAAGCGGCGGCTTCATTAACATATTGTGCTAGCTCACATCTCCCCTTGGCTTCGTTTTGACAACATCCCACCAATCTTTCAAATCCTTTGTCTAAAATGGATGTGTAAAATACACTTGTTATTCTTGTGATCTTACAAACCATAGTTAGTTTTTAGCCTTCAATTGAAACTGATTTCAACCGAACGATGTTTTGATTCAACTATAACCCAATAGCTACAATCAAACTATGTACACCTGAACAGCCCAACAATGCAGCAACCGGCGCCGTAATACTCTTCCTCTAAAACCTCACCAAACAATCCATGATAGTCACACCGAGGCTCATTATAAGAAACCTCTCTCACACGTACTCTGCAATTATGAATACGGAAGCTCTATCAATTTACAAAATATCCATAGCGTGTCCAAATATAACGACCTATGTTCTACGTCCAAGTTCATTGAAAAACATTTCAATGCATATGAATTATAAAGGCATAAACCCAACGACAAATCCAATCGGTTTGTATTATACATTTGTAATTATTTATTATATGAATCTGTTTAGTGTACAATGAATCAAAGAATAAAGAATTTGGATATCAAAAAACATTCACAACATATAAAAGGAATATGCAGTTCAAGATCTCGAGTAGCGAGGCTTTAGAGGAATCTGGACCGTGTGCACTCAACAGGAAGACCATTGGGAAACCGACTGTAGTCATTGCAGTAGTTGTAGATCATGTGCTTGTTTTGCACCCATCTAATCCGGTTTCGTCCTGCTGCATCGAGTCCTTGTGTACTCCATGCTTGGTTTTCATTTTCCGCACTTGTTGACTTTGAATTGGGGCTCACTTTGTTGGCATTGGCGTTGAATTTCCGATATGAAGCAGTGAAAGGTGCCTTAGTCCAGTCGGTCTTCACACGCCCACCCTGGGTTGCCCAGTCATCAGCATTCCACAAACTGGCATACACCCTCATTGGTTGGCTCTTGGGAAAGGGGACCCCAGCAGCCTCATGGTTACTGAACACCCTTACTGGTATGTTATCTATCAAGAAACTGCAACAAATGGATTTGCCATAAGATCAGTATTCCATGCAATTAATATACAAAAAAAGATGAGTAAATACAAGATGTAGTAACATATATATGTTTTATGCGAGACTAACATGATTCTTTGGGCATTCCACACAATGGTGTATGTGTGGAAGGCTGTGGTAGGGTCGAACCATAAGTGGAACTGCTGCTCTTTATCTCCTTTGCCTTGTGAATACACATTGGTGTGGATTGTGTAAGGGTTTCCTGTCGAGTTGCCCAAAAATTCAAAGTCTATCTCGTCATGTCCTGCGCCTTGTGATGACAACTGATGTGATTGAATTAATTAATAAAAGTGGACACAATGATAATTAAGATATGCAAATGTACTCACATAGAATGTGGTGACAGTGCCAGCAGAGTTGCCAGATACGAGTTTGAGTTGCATGTCGAATCTCCCAAAGAGATACTCGTTCTTGGACTGGAAGCCAGAGCCGGAGTACTGATCGAGTGAAAGGGAGAGATCCTGGCCACCATTGAGAATTTTAGCACGTTCACCACCAAAAGTGAGGTCCATTTCATCATAAAAGCTGCCTGCGGATGCGGCTACTATTAGACAAGAAATTGCTAGGACGATTGCAGAAGCTTTAGAGTTTGAATAATAATCTGATTGTGCCATTGTTGTTTCCTGGGGGATAGAGATGGATGGATGTGATGGGAAAGATTTATGGGAAAATGAGAGTTTATATAGGTGTGGGTATATTGGCAATTAATTTGCAAGATGAAGTAACCTGGTTGTTGCCTGTTGGAGAAAGTGCAAATAATTAGGGGGTACACTAAATTGTGTGTGTTTGCGCGTTTCAATTCCAGCTCATGTTATTCTTTTATGGTATGAAGAGCAGCTGTTGGTTTTGTCTTAACACACGTGCCAAAAACATTACTCCACCGCCGTTGCAAAGTAATAAAATAAGGAAAACATCTTATTTTAGAGTTTTAGTTGTCTTGGTTTGTTTCAGTTCACATTTGATTTAGGCTTATTGTCGAATCCCCAAATCCCTGAAGTCGTTCAGAGATCTTGGCGGTACTAACTTTAGATTCGGTGAGCTCCGGTTTAGGTTCGTCATCTTGTCGTCATGGTGATGGTTCCTCTTGCGGGACGTCGGGTCTTGAACTGCAATCACATGAAACTCTAGTTAGAGGGCCCGAGGGGGTTCACCCCGAGGGCACTCCGACGCTCAAGTCAGTATCTTGTATGGTAAAGATAGTTATAAGTGCAAGTAAGGGTGTAGTTTAGAGAGAGAAAGCAGGAGTAATATGAGAGAAGAGGAGGTAAGAGTAACCTTTTTGTGGGGAAGTATGTTCTGTCCCTTCTTGGAGAAGAGAGTCCTCTTCATATAGTGAGACATTTGGGCCATAGCCCTGATGGGCCGATCCAAGAGTGGGCTTATCAGGACACAGCCCACCCAAACCAACTAAACATACCGAGAAAGACACAAGTGGGCTCGAGCCCAGCCACCAATCTAGGGTGATTAGCCCAGACGAGGAGCCCAAGCGGGGATCCTCGTCGTCAAGTCATCCTTAGTCCAAGTCTATTCACTCATGAATGGGCGCAGGACTTGTTCAAGTCCCTGACAATCTGGGCGGGTCGTTATCCGCCCTTCAACCGTTCCCCCTATCCGTCGGGTAAGCATAGTCTACGACACGTCATGCCAAACCAATCTACTTTGTTGTCCTTGGGGTGACCTTGCATTTAGTACTTAAAATAGTCAGGTGACCCCTAAAGTAGGGTAGCACAATACCTTACTTCAATTTATGCCTCCTTGAAGGCATTTTTTTCCAATGCACTTGTTCGATAGTGCTTTCTTATAGCGTTTATGCTATTTAGACCATCTTCGCATATACTTCTTAGATGCATTTCCATCAAAGTACTCGTTCGAGAGAAATGTTTCAAAGGGCATCGACCAGGATGCCTTATTTACCGTGTTGTACTCTTTGTATTGTGTTCCTCTAATGTGGGTTTTTGTATTGCTTGAACTGTTAAAACTTTCTCATGAATTTTCTTTGTACCCTATTTAAGTCGTTAAGACTTTCTATGGGTCGCTTTGTAACTTTTTAAGTTCTTAAAGCCTTGTATAGACCCGTTTTGTGACTCGTTTGAAACTTTGCATAAGTTTGCTTCGTATTTTGCTTGAGTTGTTAAAACCTTCCTATGAGTTTGCCTTGTAATGTGTTTGGGTTGCTAAAGCTTTCTATGCTTTGTCGCTCGTTTAAGTTGTTAAAGCTTTATATAAGTTTGCTTTGTCACTGGTTTAAGTTGTTAAAGCTTTATATAAGTTTGCTTTGTCACTCGTTTAAGTTGTTAAAGCTTTATATAAGTTTGCTTCGTGACTTGCTTGAGTTGTTAAAGTTTTATATAAGTTTGCTTCGTAACTTGCTTGAGTTGTTAAAGCTTTGTACAAGTTTGCTTCGTAACCTGCTTGGGTTGTTAAAGTTTTCTATAGTTTCCTTTGTAACTTGCTGAAGTTGTAAAGGCTTTGCCTAGGCCCGCTTTGTAACTGGTTTTAAGTTGTTAAAGCTTCTGTTGGGCCTGTTGTCCAATGGCGTTTGGGCCAATTTGGACTTTCATGTGCCTACTTCGGCTTTTTTGGACGTAGTCGACTTAGTCCTAGCCCCACGGCCGGGCTTTGCCTTGTTTTGATTAAGGCGGCATGTCTGTATGCCTATGTACATGTTCATTTTATTGTAAGATCGTTCGGCACGTCTGCCTAGATGATCTTGTTTGACCCGTTAGCAAGGTCCTCAAACCGTTTAGGTTTTTGTTCTTCGAGAAGGGGTGGCATCTTCTCCTTTTGGAGTGATTTTATGAGGCCTTTAAAAACACTTGTTATGTAGAAGGAAACTTCCTATGTGAGTCCTTATTAAGGGCTCTTTCCTCCCCTGAGGGATGTTGTAATTCTCTAAAAATGGGTGCCCATGGAATGTGCAACCCTCTACTCTTGGAGGGACTTCTTAAACGTACGCGACCCTGAGATGGGGCTCCTCTTCTTTGGAGAGATACTTTCTAAAACACAGACCTGTGGCGGAGATCTTTTCTTTTCAAGGAAAGGATTCTTTCGATTCGAAGTCCCATGTCAAGGGGGCTCCCCCCCCTTTTTTTGAATAAGTTGTTCAGGTGTGAAATCTCAAGGAGGATTTTCTCATATATCAAATCCCAGGGATGTACTTTCCCGTCCTTAGAAGGAACCTTACCAATACTTGATCCCGTAGCCGGGTGCACTTTTGTTCGTTGAATAGACTTCTGCAATACTTAATCCCATGGGAGGGGATACCCTCTTTTTCTTAGGAGAAACTTGTTCCTGTTCGTTGAAGAGACTTACGAGACCCCTAATCACATAGGGGGGACACCCTCATTTTTTCGGAGGTGGCTCCTCCAAGACTTAATCCGCAAAGATACTAATCCCCATCGTGAAACTCCCACTTTAATTACTTCCCACATTTAAGTTTCAAATAATGACACATTGGATCCCCAACTCATTTACTCCCACTTTAATTACTTCTCACATTCCTCTTGTATTTTCATTCAATTCAACTTTTGGTTAATGGCCGAACGGCCCCTGTACTTCCTCATTTCATATTCTTGGAAGGAATTTCTTCAAGGCTGAATCTCGAGTGAGGGATATGTTCCTTCCTATCCTTGGAAGGAGTTTCTTTAAGGCTGGATCCCGCTGAAGGGATATGTTCCTTCCTATTCCTGGAAGGAGTTTCTTCAGGGCTGGATCCCGCTGAAGGGATATGTTCCTTCCTATTCCTGGAAGGAGTTTCTTCAAGGCTGAATCTCGAGTAAGGGATATGTTCCTTCCTATCCTTGGAAGGAGTTTCTTTAAGGCTGGATCCCGCTGAAAGGATATGTTCCTGTTTACGAAAGGGACTTCTAAAATACTTGATCCCAGATAATGGGATATTCTTCACATTCTTGGAAGGGACTTTTCCTGGACGTAATTCCATGGAAAGCGTACGTTCCTGTGACAACCCGAACTTCTAAGGTTAGTAGAGTCTAATCTAGTGAGTTTACTTTCCCGCTATCTACTATTTCCTTTCATTGTGTTGGTATAATCTCGCTAAGTTTATAGTTGCACGTAAGATAATCTCGTTGGTACTGGACCACTAATTTTGGGCCGCACCTTTAGTGGATCAAACTAGACAAACTAAACAAGTCATACGGCCCTATATGATCAAGTCCGACCCATAGAATGATGTTCATGGCCCAAGCGTAGCATAGATTAACAAGTGTGCAACTGGGCCGCAGCCTATTCACGCCAAATTAGGGTTACATCTCATTTATATTACTATTTATATTACTGACTTGCACCCGACCTATTATTAAAAACCCCAATCATCACATCACAAAACCCCATCTACCCATTGTGCTTGGCGGCGGCAGACCCCCTGTGCGAAGATAATAGTGGCCGGCAATCTCTACTTGTTGACTTTCTTGTTTGTGAGGTAATATTTAATTGTGATGTGAGTGCCACTTATATGAGGAATATATGAATTACCATGATGATAACATTTCATAGCAATACATGTCGGCCATGTTACTATTAATTGCATGGAAAAGATTGTCATATGCATGTGATGTTATATATATATGCAGTCAATTACAGTTCTCGCCTCCCCCCTATGTTCCGAATTGCATACCATGTGTTGCATGATTATTGGACCCCTAGGAGGGATGATAAAATATGTATGTAAATTGGCCATTGGACCAATCGGTTGGGTGGTAGAAATAAATTAATAAAATATTATTAATTCTTGGCTGGAACGATTTCAATATAGGTTATATGATTAATTAGGTAGCCTGGGCGGTGTGTTTTGTCTTACTCGGATGATTAGCATCTTAATTGAGTGGGCCGCCCGTTATTATAAGAGTTACCGAGCTTCCGACTAGTCAGGTTGACTAGTACTTTATTATTATTTATGAGGTTGGGCCGCCCATATCTGTTGTGCACCCTTAGCTAGACGAATTTGATACTACAAAAAGAATTGGCTGCTTGTCACTCATTTATATGCTAACTCCATTAACAGAATAGTATTATATTTTTGGCCGATCCCCATTGGTCACTAGGGAGGTGATATGTGATGACTTATTTGACTTATGTACATGAATTGGGTTTGTGTAGCAGAATAGAGATGATTAAATGTTGTTGTAAATTATGTTGTTGCAAAGTAAATGTGTGGAAATTCTTGATAGTTGGGGTAGACTATTCGTGTTAACCCTAGGCAGCCCAGTTCATTATGTATGGGGATAGGTCATAACAATTTGGATGATTATTGTCATTAAATGAAGTTACTGAGATGCTGTGAAACAAAAGTTAAATCATGATTTGTTATGTCGCGGATTGGGAATCGGGGCAAGTTAACCGATCGGCTCATAACACTTGTGAAATCCGGGCCGCACGGCTACACGAAATTCGGGTAGGGCCAGGGCCGAACCGGGTTAAATGTGATTACCTGATCAATGTGTTATATGTTGATAATATTACAAGGGGTTGGGAATGTAGATTAAACCGAATAGGTATAGGGCTGAATGCACCCTATGGTTATGCGATGTTAGCTTATGTGATTGTATGAATCATACTTGTGATTATTTATTCTATGTGCACGAAAGATGGTGATTTATGTAAACATGAAAACTGATTATCACTGGTGATCATACTAGGAGTTGATTTACCAACTGTGAACGGGCATTTAATCTAACCGAGCAACTCAAAGGTGAGTTCACTACATTCGAGCATGCGTCCCAGTGGTTGGGGACAGTCAGTGGTTCGGGGATAAGTCTTTGGGTAAAAACGGGTATATTGGTTAATAATCTCACCTATCATCTTTTGTAAGTCCCTCATCGGGTATTAGTTAGTAGCGCTACTTAGGTTTGGCACCCTCACACCGCTCCTAGAGAGGACGGATGTGAACTAATGACCCAGTCTGGCCCAGTACTAGATAGGAGTACGTGGGAAGGGCAGTCGTGTATTTCAGGAGCCGTCATTGTTCGGAATTGAGATATTAACAATATTACTTGCATTGGTTATTGAATTGTTTTACATACAACGGGTAACAAACATTTTCTAAAACTGTGAACTCGCCAGCTTTGTCTGATACGTGTGTTACATGCTCGCAGGTCCATAGGTGCTTAGAACGCAGGAGCTTGCTGGCTGGAGGGCGAGAGTGGTCATGGTTACATTAATAAACTTATTTATCAGACTTTTATTCATTGTGGTTGTTTGGATAATATTTACAGCATGATACATTAACGCTTCCGCCGAACTTATGGTTTTTGAACAACTTATGTTTGGGATTTCAGTATTATTAAGTATTGGAATTTTTATTTATACTTGTGATTCAATGTAATTGGTGGCTCATTACTAGTCGTCACACGCCTAACAGGGATACTCCCTAGGTGATAATTTTGGGGGTGTGACAGTTTGGTATCAGAGCCGCTGGTTATAGTGAATTTGGTTTTAAAACTGATTCATAAAACCAGACTATAACTGAACTAATACGACATTGACCATGACACTCAGCTCCAGACAGCAAGGTTCGTCTCTTGTTTACTATTACATAGCATAGTTAGTACATACTTATGATTAGTATCACACTCGAACGCACATTTGATATTGCAAATACGAATTACTATGCTATCTGTTTATACCACGTGTTTTAAGAATGGGACTCTACTTGAACTTACATGCCCCATGTGTGATGTCGTCGGTCGAACTGCATGAATCTGGGGAAACCTTTTTAACATAAGTAGGGAGGAACTGAGATAAGCATGCAAATCGGGTTATTATTATGGGTGCACACATAATAACAACGTGGGGTGCATGTGAGTCCCAGTAAATCTCGACTAGTGCGAAAAGGAATCCCACGTTGTTAGTCAATCTTGTATTAGGACCTCGGAAACTGTGAATACTAAAGTAATATTTGACATCTGCTTGAAATGGTCTGTTAAATCGTTCCTTCTTCCCATATTTGTAGAATCATGAACGGACGTGGTGGAGGCCGTCGTGGTGGACGTAATGGAGGCCGCGGTGGTGGGCGTGGTGAAATCCATATGACCCAAGCTGAGCTAGAAGCATTACTCAACGCTCAGGTGGCTGCAGCCTTGGCAGCCTATCAGGCTGGTCAGCCGGCGCCACAAAACCAGCCTCATCCACCGGTCTGCACTTTTAAAACTTTCATGGATTGCAAGCCACAGACCTTCAGTGGCACTGAAGGGGCTGTGGGACTTATACGCTGGTTCGAAAAGGCGGAGTCAGTGTTTGCGATATGTAACTGCCCGGTTGGGGATAGAGTAAAGTTTGCAGCAGGCACGCTCCAGGATGGTGCCTTGACCTGGTGGAATGCTCAGGTCCAACTGCTAGGTATTGATGCGGCGAACGCCACTACGTGGGAAGATTTTAAAGAACTGATGAGGGAGGAATACTGTCCTCGAGATGAAATAGCAAAGTTAGAAAATGAGTACTACCATCTGACAATGGTGGGGTCTGAAATTGAGGCGTATGTGAAGCGGTCATATGAGTTAGCTGATTTGTGTCCAAACTTGTCCCGACCCATGCCACGAAGAATCGAGTTGTTTATTAAGGGGTTACCTCCACGGGTGAAGGGTTTAGTTACAGCAGCGAACCTCAATAACCTAACCCAGATTGTTAGGTTGGCACATAAAATCGTTGACCAAGAGGTGGAGAGCGACTCGTTGCCACCTCGTATTTCTAGCACTACCACAGCTGCCACTACTTCCACTGCATCTGCTGCTGATAGCAAACGTAAGTGGAACGATACGGACAAGGGATCATACGCAGGGAAGCTACCCTTGTGCAGCAAGTGTAACTATCATCACAAGGGACAGTGTGCTCGTGTTTGTCATCGATGTAATCGACCAGGGCATATGGCTAGGGATTGTAGGGCCACTTTTCCAGCTCAGCAGCAGTCAACACATCAGTCGGGTAGACAGCAGACTCAGCAGAACCAGGGTACTCAGAAGGGATGTTTTCAGTGTGGGGCTGAGGGGCACTTCAAGCGAGACTGCCCTCAGCTGAAGCAGAACACAGGGGGTAGTAACGGGAACAACAATGCGGGTAATGTCGCGCGTGGGCGCGGGTTTGTGTTGGGAGCTGGTGAAGCACGGAACGACGGCAACGTGGTTACTGGTACGTTTTCAGTGAATGGTGTTATTGCTTCTATTTTATTTGATTCTGGTGCCGACTGGAGTTACGTGTCTTTGGGGTTCAGTTCTCAGTTAGGGTTAAGTCCTACACTTCTCGTAATGAAACACATAGTAGAAATCGCTAATGGTAAAACAATCGAAGCTACACATGTTCTACTTGGGTGTAAAATCGATCTTCTGGGTCAAGTATTCGACATTGACTTAATACCTATTACTCTTGGAAGCTTCGACGTGATCGTTGGAATGGACTGGCTGTCCAAGTATCAAGCGGAGATTCTCTGTAAGGAGAAGATCATACGTGTTCCTCTTCCCAGTGGGGAATTTTTATCAGTTCAGGGTCATCGCAGTGGGACCCCAGTTAGTATTGTTTCAGCAATAAAGGCTCAGAAGTATCTGCGTAAGGGCTATCCGGCAATTTTCGCTCTTGTCACTGATTCACGGTCAGATGAAAGGAAGATTGAAGATCTTCCAGTCGTCCGTGAATATCCTGATGTGTTTCCTGAGGAACTCCCTGGTCTACCTCCCCATCGTCAGGTGGAATTCCAGATCGACCTCGCCCCAGCGGCAGCCCCGGTTGCTCGTGCTCCTTATCGTCTTGCGCCAGGGGAGTTACAGGAATTGTCAAACCAACTCCAAGAGCTGTTGGATAGGGGTTTCATCCGACCTAGCTCTTCCCCTTGGGGAGCCCCAGTTCTATTTGTGAAGAAGAAGGATGGGTCCTTCCGGATGTGTGTAGATTATCGTGAGCTCAATAAGGTGACGATTAAAAACCGTTATCCTTTGCCTCGTATTGACGACCTGTTTGACCAGCTGCAAGGGTCAAGTTTCTATTCGAAAATCGACTTAAGGTCGGGATATCATCAGGTACGAGTTAGAGAAGAAGACGTTCCCAAAACAGCGTTTCGGACGCGATATGGTCACTACGAGTTCTTGGTTATGCCATTCGGGTTGACCAACGCACCAGCGGTCTTCATGGATCTCATGAACCGCGTGTGCAAGCCATACCTCGATGACTTCGTTATCGTTTTTATCGACGACATTTTAATTTATTCCAAGAGCAAGGAAGATCATGAGCGGCATCTGCGCCTCATCTTAGAACTCCTGAGGAGGGAGCAACTGTATGCAAAATTTTCGAAGTGTGATTTTTGGATACAGGAGGATGCATTCCAACTTTTGAAACAAAAATTATGCAGCGCGCCGATTCTATCTCTACCAGATGGTACCGAGGATTTTGTGGTTTATTGTGATGCTTCAATTCAGGGCCTCGGTTGCGTGTTGATGCAACGCGAGAAGGTGATAGCTTATGCTTCTCGTCAGTTGAAGGTACACGAGAAAAACTACACGACACATGACTTGGAGCTAGGAGCAGTGGTTTTTGCACTAAAGATTTGGAGGCATTATCTCTACGGCACGAAATGCACCATCTATACTGATCACAAGAGCCTTCAGCATATCTTCGACCAGAAGGAATTGAATATGCGCCAGCGTCGCTGGGTAGAGTTGTTCAATGATTACGAGTGTGCCATCAAGTATCACCCGGGCAAAGCTAACGTTGTAGCAGATGCTCTTAGCCGCAAGGAACCAAAACCGAAGCGTATTCGTGCTCTACAACTTACTATTCACTCTGATCTACCTGCTCGGATCCGTTCAGCTCAGATAGAGGCGTTAAAGGAAGAAAATATTGAGGCTGAAGGATTGCGAGGTCTACACAAGAAGAAGTTCGAGCAACGGTCTGACGGTATCTACTACTTCATGGAACGAATATGGGTTCCTTCATTTGGTGATCTTCGAGAGCTTGTGATGGACGAAGCACACAAATCACGATATTCTATTCACCCAGGGTCCGATAAGATGTATCAGGACCTCAAGGTTTTGTATTGGTGGCCGAATATGAAAGCTCTCATTGCAATATACGTGAGTAAGTGTTTGACTTGTGCTAGGGTCAAAGCAGAGTACCAGAAACCTTCGGGTCTACTTCAGCAGCCGGAGATACCCATGTGGAAATGGGAGCAGATCGCTATGGATTTTGTTACGGGGTTACCGAGAACACAGGCTGGGAACGATACTATATGGGTGATTGTCGACCGTCTCACAAAGTCAGCACACTTCTTAGCAATCAAGGAGACAGATAAGTATTCGCAGCTCGCAGCAGTGTACCTTAAGGAGGTGGTTTCTAGACACGGAGTGCCGACTTCTATTATTTCTGATCGAGATCCTCGTTTTACTTCGGAGTTATGGCAGGCTATGCATAAGTCGTTCGGCTCGCGTCTCGATATGAGCACGGCCTATCACCCACAAACGGATGGTCAGAGTGAACGCACCATTCAGACACTAGAGGATATGTTACGGGCATGCGTTATTGATTTTGGAAAGGGGTGGGAGAAGCATTTGCCGTTGGTCGAGTTTTCCTACAATAACAGCTACCACACCAGTATCAAGGCGGCACCATTCGAGGCACTATACGGGAGGAAGTGTCGTTCACCTCTTTGCTGGGCTGAAGTGGGTGATAGTCAGATTACAGGTCCTGAGATAGTACTCGAAACTTCAGAGAAAATCGTGAAAATCAGAGAGCGTATGGCAGCTGCTCGTGATCGTCAGAAGGCCTATGCAGACAAGCGTGCTAAAGAAGTAGTGTTTGAAGTGAATGACCGGGTCATGTTGAAAGTCTCACCGTGGAAAGGGGTTGTGCGCTTTGGGAAACGTGGCAAGTTGAACCCACGTTATGTCGGGCCGTTTAAGGTTCTGGAACGTATTGGTAAGGTGGCTTATAGATTGGAGTTACCTACTGAACTGGGTAATGTTCACGATGTATTTCATGTGTCGCAGTTGAAGAAGTGTTATGCTGACGACCCATTAACAGTACCTTTTCAAGAGTTAAAGATCGACGACAAGCTGCAGTTTGTAGAAGAACCCATCGAGATTATGGACCGTGAGGTCAAAGTGCGTAAACACAGTCGCATTCCTATTGTGAGGGTTCGCTGGAACTCAAGACGTGGACCGGAGTTCACGTGGGAGCGCGAGGATCAGATGAAACTAAAGTACCCTCATCTCTTTCCCAAAGACAAGGCAGAGTCAAGCAAAGCTAGTGAATCTCGGGACGAGATTCCCCTTCAAGTTGGGGATGATGTAACACCTGAGGAAATTCCGCAACGATCTTGAATTTTCGCTTCACTCTCTTGTACCTATTTGCTAAATTTCGGGACGAAATTTCTTTCAAGTTGGGGATGATGTGACAACCCGAACTTCTAAGGTTAGTAGAGTCTAATCTAGTGAGTTTACTTTCCCGCTATCTACTATTTCCTTTCATTGTGTTGGTATAATCTCGCTAAGTTTATAGTTGCACGTAAGATAATCTCGTTGGTACTGGACCACTAATTTTGGGCCGCACCTTTAGTGGATCAAACTAGACAAACTAAACAAGTCATACGGCCCTATATGATCAAGTCCGACCCATAGAATGATGTTCATGGCCCAAGCGTAGCATAGATTAACAAGTGTGCAACTGGGCCGCAGCCTATTCACGCCAAATTAGGGTTACATCTCATTTATATTACTATTTATATTACTGACTTGCACCCGACCTATTATTAAAAACCCCAATCATCACATCACAAAACCCCATCTACCCATTGTGCTTGGCGGCGGCAGACCCCCTGTGCGAAGATAATAGTGGCCGGCAATCTCTACTTGTTGACTTTCTTGTTTGTGAGGTAATATTTAATTGTGATGTGAGTGCCACTTATATGAGGAATATATGAATTACCATGATGATAACATTTCATAGCAATACATGTCGGCCATGTTACTATTAATTGCATGGAAAAGATTGTCATATGCATGTGATGTTATATATATATGCAGTCAATTACAGTTCTCGCATCCCCCCTATGTTCCGAATTGCATACCATGTGTTGCATGATTATTGGACCCCTAGGAGGGATGATAAAATATGTATGTAAATTGGCCATTGGACCAATCGGTTGGGTGGTAGAAATAAATTAATAAAATATTATTAATTCTTGGTTGGAACGATTTCAATATAGGTTATATGATTAATTAGGTAGCCTGGGCGGTGTGTTTTGTCTTACTCGGATGATTAGCATCTTAATTGAGTGGGCCGCCCGTTATTATAAGAGTTACCGAGCTTCCGACTAGTCAGGTTGACTAGTACTTTATTATTATTTATGAGGTTGGGCCGCCCATATCTGTTGTGCACCCTTAGCTAGACGAATTTGATACTACAAAAAGAATTGGCTGCTTGTCACTCATTTATATGCTAACTCCATTAACAGAATAGTATTATATTTTTGGCCGATCCCCATTGGTCACTAGGGAGGTGATATGTGATGACTTATTTGACTTATGTACATGAATTGGGTTTGTGTAGCAGAATAGAGATGATTAAATGTTGTTGTAAATTATGTTGTTGCAAAGTAAATGTGTGGAAATTCTTGATAGTTGGGGTAGACTATTCGTGTTAACCCTAGGCAGCCCAGTTCATTATGTATGGGGATAGGTCATAACAATTTGGATGATTATTGTCATTAAATGAAGTTACTGAGATGTTGTGAAACAAAAGTTAAATCATGATTTGTTATGTCGCGGATTGGGAATCGGGGCAAGTTAACCGATCGGCTCATAACACTTGTGAAATCCGGGCCGCACGGCTACACGAAATTCGGGTAGGGCCAGGGCCGAACCGGGTTAAATGTGATTACCTGATCAATGTGTTATATGTTGATAATATTACAAGGGGTTGGGAATGTAGATTAAACCGAATAGGTATAGGGCTGAATGCACCCTATGGTTATGCGATGTTAGCTTATGTGATTGTATGAATCATACTTGTGATTATTTATTCTATGTGCACGAAAGATGGTGATTTATGTAAACATGAAAACTGATTATCACTGGTGATCATACTAGGAGTTGATTTACCAACTGTGAACGGGCATTTAATCTAACCGAGCAACTCAAAGGTGAGTTCACTACATTCGAGCATGCGTCCCAGTGGTTGGGGACAGTCAGTGGTTCGGGGATAAGTCTTTGGGTAAAAACGGGTATATTGGTTAATAATCTCACCTATCATCTTTTGTAAGTCCCTCATCGGGTATTAGTTAGTAGCGCTACTTAGGTTTGGCACCCTCACACCGCTCCTAGAGAGGACGGATGTGAACTAATGACCCAGTCTGGCCCAGTACTAGATAGGAGTACGTGGGAAGGGCAGTCGTGTATTTCAGGAGCCGTCATTGTTCGGAATTGAGATATTAACAATATTACTTGCATTGGTTATTGAATTGTTTTACATACAACGGGTAACAAACATTTTCTAAAACTGTGAACTCGCCAGCTTTGTCTGATACGTGTGTTACATGCTCGCAGGTCCATAGGTGCTTAGAACGCAGGAGCTTGCTGGCTGGAGGGCGAGAGTGGTCATGGTTACATTAATAAACTTATTTATCAGACTTTTATTCATTGTGGTTGTTTGGATAATATTTACAGCATGATACATTAACGCTTCCGCCGAACTTATGGTTTTTGAACAACTTATGTTTGGGATTTCAGTATTATTAAGTATTGGAATTTTTATTTATACTTGTGATTCAATGTAATTGGTGGCTCATTACTAGTCGTCACACGCCTAACAGGGATACTCCCTAGGTGGTAATTTTGGGGGTGTGACAGTTCCTGTTCTTGCAAGCGACTGTTGAGGTACCTTATCCACAAGAGAAGGGATTTTCTTGTTGATGGAAGGAACTTCCGAAATGCTTTAGTCTTTAGGAGAGAATAGCGTTTTGTTCAGGGAACCCAGGGTTTCTTGAGCATGAAAGACCGTAGAAGGACTTCACTTTCCCCTTAAAGCGAAGATATTCTTATTAAGGTTTCCCTCTTTTTCTTTTTTTTTTCTGTAGAATCTCTCGTATTGTCCTGCTCAGGTTCTTTCCTTCTTCAAGAGAGGGATTAATGATGCAGTTCAAGGGTTCTTCCTTTTTCAAGGAAGGACCGTCCAGGGTTTCCTCGAGGACTAACAACGTAGTCCTAGGAGTCTTCTGTCTTCAAGGAGAGCGTCTGGACTCTCCTTAAGGACTAATAACATAGTCCGACGATTCTTTCCCCTTCAGGAGGGGAGTCAGCTGCGTAGCCCAGACTCCTCATTTCTTCAAATGGAGGATTGATAACGTGATCCTCTGATTCTTTTTTTCTTCAGGGAAGGAGCTAAGTACACAACCCAGGCTTTTCTTTTCTTCCAGTGGAGGAATTAGTAAGGCAGTCCATACCCATTCCCCCTCCCTCCTTTTTTTTCGAGATCTTTGAACATGAGAACTTATGGAGGGGCTTAATCCTTTTCGGAGGAGGTAATACAAAAATAAAGATCTTTTCGAGAAGTCTTCAATGTAGGATCCCATGGTGTTATACCATGCTAGCTTCCCAGTTCAGTATTGTCAAGCGTAGTTGGTAATACTGAACTTATGAAATAAGATGTCCTCGATCCCGTCAGTTTAGATTATCGGTTGTGAATAAGGAATATAGTTACTTTTGATGAGTATCGAAAGTCTTCTAAATCATAATCACTTCTAATTAGTGATGTCTTTATCCGAGATATGGTAGCACGCAAGGATATAGCTGATAGATGTATTCGGCAGATTAGCATATGACTCTTTGTTGAATGAGAGTAGCCCGAGGTTAGCAAAAACTTTGTCCCACAATATCCCCCTAGACATATTAGTCCCCCAGTTCAATGTTGCACAAAAGGTATTTCTTGCTTTTATTAATGATGTGTCACTTTCCTCCTACCCGAAGCTATATCCTTGTTTAAGGATGTTTAAGGTGATCGCTATTCTTCAGTGTCTTTTCAAAGATCATGTATTGTTTCTCTGGTGCACATCATCCAGTCGACCTATCCCGTAGGTCGTGACTAATAGTTTCTTGTGTTGTTCATGTTCATGCTTCGATACTTGCCACAAAAACACTTTCAAAAAGGTAAGTCATACCAAAGACCAATTTCTTTATGCGTTAAACATGTTGTGATGTGTGTACAAGCATTGTGCCTCATGCTTTATTTTGTGAAGACATGTGACCATCATATCGTTAATGGGGGTAGCCTACGTACCCTAACAACGTTGTAATGGGAACAATAAATCTGCGTCTAAAAGTGGTGTATGATGCAAGACTTCAGAGAAGGGCCTTGCGTAAATGTTTTGTGTTAGGGCCTAGTAAAGAGGCTGAGGAAGGACCTGGTGGAAAAACCTGAATAAAGGGCAAAGGCAAGGGGCCTGGTGAAAGGTCCTGAGGAAGGACCTAGGTAAGGACCTTGTGGAAGGACCTGGTGAATAGACCTGTAGAAGGGCCTGAGGAAGGACCCTGCAAAAGGACCTGAGGAGGGTCCTGGGGAAGGACCTTGGCCGAAGGGCTTGAGAAAGGTCCGGGGGAAGGACCTTGGCCGAAGGGCCTGAGAATGGTCCTGGGGAAGGACCTTGGCCGAAGGGCCTGAGGAAGGTCCGGGGGAAGGACCTTGTGGAACGAAGGTCACATCACCTTGAGAAAAGTATGTACTATGTGCTACAAGAGTTGTACTTATGCATTAGAGAGTCACATGCTCCTTTATATATAATAATAATAATTATTATTATATACAATCTATGAATGGACAAGGCCTAGGTCAGCTCAAGATTGTTGGTACTCTCTGCTATGTGGATTGTACTTTGTCCCCAAAAGTCAAAAGTACTTTCTCAAAAGTGAAAGACTTTGTTGTACATTTCATATCAACTTCTAATGACTTTCTCATCAATTGTACCTTTTAATTTGTATATAAAAAATTAAAAGAGTTTTTGACAGCTCATGTCAAGCTTTATCACATTACTTTTTTTTACTTTCTAAAACTTTGTCTCCAAGAAAATGACACATGTATGATATGGGTTGTACCATATGCAATGTGTGTAATATTTTCTCTCTCCTTTTATTTATTTGGAGTAAAAGCTGGTTGCAAGTTGAATTCATTGATAGTTTTTGTTTATTTAATATATTGCATAAAGGACAAATATTTAAGATGTCTGTTCCCAGACACAAGTCTAATAATATAGGGATAGGAGGTGTCTACCACATCTTTTACTGACACGAGGTAATACCTCCATCACTTTTGACCACACTTAAATTTTACTCATTGTATAACAAACCAACAGTTCTCTTCTGATGCTTTTCAAGGAAGACAAGTGTAACCACTAAGGGTTGTATCTTATGTAATAGAGGTTGTACCTTCTTTGTGGGTCATGCAAAAAGATTTGTGCTTTTTAAGTGGATAACCAATGGTCCCTTCACATCTTCAGTTTATCAAATGTTTTTTTTCGTAATATACTATGTTTATAGAAAGAGTATTCTTTTTTTTTTGAAAGGAGAACTTCATTAAACAACGCCAACCCGAAAACCGGGCCCGACAAAACAAACAAACAACTACATATTAACAAATCTACACCACTCACCCCAATCTAACAACCCTTTCTTTCTTCTATACTTAAACCAAACAAAGCTAACCGAACGAACCTCACAAAAAAGATCTTCCACATTCCTTCTTTTATTAGAGAACCGGACTTCGTTTCTAGCTTTCCAAAGCAACCAACAAGCAGTGAATATGACCCCTTGAATGGCCTTTTTTTCCGACTCCGAACGCGTCCCATGATTATGGACCTCGACCAGATCTCTAAAAGAGAAGATGAAAAATCTGTTTACCCGACACCACAAGGTGATCTTCTCCCATAATTTTAATGAGAACGGACACGAAGTGAACAAATGGCTGACCGAGTCCGCCCCGTCGTCGCAAAAACAACAGCCGGGATTCTCCACTGAAACCCCCCTTCTGGAAAGAGCCTCCACCGTGGGGATCCTGTCTAATTCCGCCCGCCACACGAAGATGTTGCACTTTAACGGGACCCAAGAGCACCACTCCAGCACGAACCGATTACTAAAATCCTTAGACCCATCGATGAGTTTCTTGACTGCAGCCACTGAAAAACTTTCCGACCCAGCCCCCAACCAAGCCCACTTGTCCGGACCAGATGAACAAGAAACCGACCCCAGCGCTGACGATAACTCGATCCATTCCTTTTTTTCCGACTCCGCATCCAGATCATGTTTCCAAAGCCACAAACCATCCCCGCTGATTCTATCGCTGACACTGCAGTTCTTAACCAACTCTAGTTTAAACAAATCAGGGAACTTATCTTTTAGCGGGATATCAAACAGCCACGGGTCCAACCAAAAGAAGATACTCTCACCCGAGCCCACTTCACCACGGAGGAATTTCCGAATCGGAAAATTCTCCACTATCGGCTTCTTGAGCAGGGATGCAATATTACACCAGACTCCACCTATAGCTTTTCGGCTCGGGAGAAAATCCCAAGCGGAATCGCCATAATGAATAGCACCAACCACTTTAACCCATAAGCTCTCCTTTTCCGTTTTGAATCTCCAACACCACTTAGCAAGAAGCGCTAAATTAACCTCCTTCAGTTTATGCAGACCAAGACCTCCCGACTTCTTAGGCGAAGCAACTCTATCCCAAGCTACCCAATAAAGCTTTTTGACTCCATGCGTGCCCCCCCAGAGAAATTTCCTGATTATGCCTTCTAAATCCTCCAAAACTTTTACCGGAGCACGATAGAGAGAAAAAAAGTACGAAGGAAGGCTTTCGAGGACTGACCGAATCAACGTAACTCTCCCCCCTATGGAAAGCAAAGAAGCTTTCCACAAAGACAACCTCCTTTCGAAGATATCGTAAACCGGCCTCCAATTATTAATCCTGTTCATATTCGCTCCAACTGTCAAACCTAAATATTTAAAAGGAAATTTTTCTCCCTTACACCCGATCGTACCCGCCATATCCTCAACACTGTCATATCAACGTTATTTGTAACGTACTCACATAGCATTAATAAATCAGGTACTATCCCCTCATGTTAATTCATAAGAACATGTAGTATGATGTAAAGTGGCGCATCAACACTTGAAAGTTTTCCACTGTACATTTAATTTTCTAAGTAAAAATAGTGTTGGTAGAAGGATAAGATGATACATCTCCCCTTTTTTTTATAAATAAACCTTCATGTGCTTTTCACTGTAACTAAAGAAATTACATGTCCCTTTCCAAGTTGTACATCCTGCTTGCATATTTGTACATGTCAAAACTTGATTTAGTTCTATCCATGTATTCGTGAGCTTTGAAATATCTTCTCACATGTCTTTAGTGAAACTGAGTATATATCATTTTCAAGTCCATATTTTTGTCACGAAAAATATTATTTTTTTTGTGTTTAAAATGACCCTACTCATTATTTTCTTTTATGCAAAGCACATACTTATAAACGAATCCTTTCTATAGGAGATCGACATTCTGTTTACAAGATTGAGAAGTTCGGGGACGAAGTGGGAAGGCACGTAAACTCCCGGAAACTTCTTGATCTGTGAACATACGTGGCGATGTGTCTTTAACAGATTATGAAAGAGATAGTTAGAGATTTGGAACCTGGTGACCGGAGTCAAATAACGTAGATCCGGTATCGCTTCGAACACACGAAAGCCACAGATCTAGCCGTATATATGAAGAGACCGAAACATGCTTGTACTCGGTCCCACGGATGGCGCCAATGTCGAATCCCCAAATCCCTGAAGTCATTCAGAGATCTTGGCGGTACTAACCTTAGATTCGGTGAGCTCCGGTTCAGGTTCGTCATCTTGTCCTCATGGTGATGGTTCCTCTTGCGGGACGTCGGGTCTTGAACTGCAACCACATGAAACTCTAGTTAGAGGGCCCGAGGGGGTTCACCCCGAGGGCACTCCGACGCTCAAGTCAGTATCTTGTATGGTAAAGATAGTTATAAGTGCAAGTAAGGGTGTAGTTTAGAGAGAGAAAGCAGGAGTTATATGAGAGAAGAGCAGGTAAGAGTAACCTTTTTGTGGGGAAGTATGTTCTGTCCCTTCTTGGAGAAGGGAGTCCTCTTCATATAGTGAGACATTTGGGCCATAGCCCTAATGGGCCGATCCAAGAGTGGGCTTATCAGGACACGGCCCACCCAAACCAACTAAACATACCGAGAAAGACACAAGTGGGCTCGAGCCCAGCCACCAATCTAGGGTGATGAGCCCAGACGAGGAGCCCAAGTGGGGATCCTCGTCGTTACTTATCATCCTTGATTTGCAATTCCAATGCTACTTTTAAAAGTTCAACGTCTTTTATAATAGTTCCCAAACTTCAAATCAATAACAACTAGCTGTTTTCCACCGCGCTACGCGGCGAAAATTCAGTTGGTATCGGTTCCCTTTGTTTTGGTAACGACACTCGCTATAGCAGCTTAAAGATAAAACTAAAAAATAAAGCCGTGATATGCCCAAACGGACATTGATACCTGTTTTATATCCATTGAAAACCACAAAAAAGAATACTGGTTCTGGTATTACCGATATCGATACCGATGTTATTAAGTTGAAATTGGTTCAGTTCGTCACGTATCAATATTCGTATAGTTAATGATACAAAAAATACGTTTTTTTTTTAATATTGTTATCGGCACACGTATAGTTTTAAGTCATGAAAATAAATTACTATTCATTGTCGGTTTCTGTTTGATATGGTACCATAGTGGCACGGTATTCATGTTCAACAAAAAAATTTTATCGCAGTGTTAAAAAAAATTAACATAGTTGTAGAGTTAGATTTATATAAAAAATAAATGTACTCAAGTCATAAGTTTAACAAAATACTTAAACTATTAAGATCAAGTTATAAAGGATACTTTAAAAAAATCAAATTAAAATAAATACTTTAAAATTTTTCTTATCACTGTTCATCCTCAATTCAAATTCATATGGATAATAATAATAACCAGAATTGAGGACCCCGCGCGTTGCGACGGTCTCATAATCGTATACGTAATTTAGGCAAATAAGAGGGACCGAAATAATAGGATAATATCCACTTTTGATGACATCCCAATATAGCACGTGTTTAGAGATCTCGCAAGTCCGTTAATATGGGGATAAAATTGATAATTAGGGCCTTATTTAAAGAACGACATGCAATATATATATTTTTTTGAAGTGTCAAGAAGGGATGATCACTCAAGAATGTTATGTAGCTGTGTTTTTTTAACATGAGAGCTGAGTCCTAAGTTTAGAAAAGATTGCTTACAGAATTGTTAGAATGTGAGATTAACTTTTCAAAAAGTTGCCAAAGCACACATTATTGATGCAAGGTAGAGTCTGAATTGACCAACTTTCTCAAACAAATTATGAGTCTTACAATGTGTTCGAGAGTTTACTAATGGAAGGAAATGAAAAGAAACAAAAACAAAGTAAAAATATTTTGTGTTCCAGAGTTTCATTTATGGAAGAAAAAGAAAGGAAAATAAAACATGTCGTGTTGCCGAGTTTCATTTAAGGAAAGAAATGAAAGGAAAACTAAACTAAACTATTTCGTTTTTTTATCCTTCCGATTTGGAAGGAAATAAGGGGAAAGACATTTTTTTTCCTTTCTCACTTTTACTTTCTTTTCTTTTCCCTCGTTAAGTTAACTCGGAACAGAGCGTAGTGCTTAGTCAATATTAGAATTTTGGTTTCAGTAAAGACCTAAAGACCAGTAAAGACCTAAAGACCTGAAACTTTGCATCTAAATCAATTAGATAAAAGCATTAGCTCGTTTGCTCAATTCACAACAGACATTAGATAATAGAGTTGCTGGATCATTCTGAAATAGGTAGCCATTTTCCCTAACAGAACACCTCTTTATCATTATTAAGACTCTTTGCAATGATTTTTATCATTACAAACTCACCATTATAAAGCTTAAAGTATTTTATACGTTTTAAACACAACACAAAGATCTTAAGACCAGAATAATTTAGTTTTGAGATATCAGTGGAGATTATAAATAAGGACA